>NC_059177.1:26653312-26960312 GCF_019923935.1 Bubalus bubalis | reverse complement strand
GCATATAAAAACACTTATCAATGTACCTGAAAGTTAGCTTCTGTTTGGTTAAGATAACTAATTCATTTGTCTATGGTGCTGGGAAAGATTGAGGGCCTAGAGGAGAAGGAGGGGGCAGAGGATGAGATGGCTGGTTAGCATCACTGACTCAATGGACATGAGTTTGAGCAAACTCTGGGCGAGTGACGGACAAGGAAGCCTGGTATGCTGCAGTCTGTGGAGTCACAAAGAGTCAGACACGACTTAGGGACTGAACAACAACAACTCACTTTTCTCCTCCGAAGGTGATTGCCAAAATTTCTGTAATAGCTATGCTGTCATTCTGTTTACTTCACAGAATAGCCCTATGTGACTTTTTTAACATGTTTTTTTGTTGCCAGAATCCCTCGATAGAATGTAAGATGCACAAAAGTAGGGTCTTTTTTTGTTTGTGTACTGTGGCATTCACTGCTCCCAGTACATATCTGACCTACACATGATACGTGTACCATAAATGTTTAATGACTGAAAGAATTTCCAGTGTGCCAGGTATTCATTGCTTATACCCAGTACCTTACAACTCTTAAAACAACCCCAGGAGGTAACTGTTGTTTTAACATCTTTTTACAGATGAAGGCACTAAGACAGAAAAATGAATTCATATATTTGGAAGCTCTCTGTTTGAAGATTATACAAGCTGAAAGTAGCAAGGTTTGGCCTTGAATTGAGGGGGTCTGGTGCTAGACTCTCCTTTCTGTACATGCCTGTGAGTTTTAGTGGACTTTGCTACCCATTCTAGTCCAGCACTTGTAAAACTTTAATGTGCCTGCAACTGGAAATATGGGTAAAACACAGGTTCTCATTTAGCACATCTGGAGTAAGACCTGAGACTCTGCATTTCTACCAAGTTCTCAGATGATGCTTGTGCTGCTGGTCCAGAAACCATACTTTGAACAACTATGTTTTCATGTTAACACACCATCCAATTGGCACATCTCAAACCTTAGGGATGGAAATTAATGGAAGTTAAAAAACAATATTGGAATTCCTTAAATAGGTATGAAATCACAGAGTTCTACTGAGAATTATTTCATCTAGGTTAACAGTGACTAGTCCAAAGTAAAATTTTAAAGAATATTAATTTCCTATACGGAAGAAGTTGCTCAGTCGTGTCTGACTCTTTGCAACCCCATGGACTGTCCATGGAATTCTCCAGGCCAGAATACTGGAGTGGGTAGTCTTTCCCTTCTCCAGGGGATCTTCCCAACCCAGGGATCGAACCCAAGTCTCCCACATTGCAGGCAGATTCTTTACCAGCTGAGGCACAAGGGAAGCCCAAGAACACTGGAGTGGGTAGCCTATCCTTTTTCCAGGGGATCTTCCCGACCCACGAATCAAACCAGGGTCTCCTGCATTGCAGGCGGATTCTTTACCAACTGAGCTATCTACAGAAGAAGAAACTGAGGCACAGAAAGATTATGTAACTTTTCCCTGTTCACTGGTGGCAGAGCTGAAATGGCAACCACCTGTCCTGTTTTTTATCAGAAAGCCCTGACTCCTCTTTATCAGTTTTTTTTAAAAGTAGATTGCATGGAAATTTGAAACAGCACAGACTGACAAGGTTAAGAGAGTTGGTAAAGAGAGTGTGCACAAATGTAGTTAGCGATTGCACTTTGGTAGAGATGAGGTTGTTGCACCCTAAGGAAGAAATGAGGCTATTTGAAGTTCAGAGCTCTTGAATTGATAACCTATTACATAGCATGATAAAGACTACTGCATATAAAAGCCCTTCCCCCTAATGTATGTGACTATACACAAATAGTATAAGTTTCCTACTTAGTAACTCTATTTATAGGTTTTTTTGCCCCTATATTAATGGGCATAAATTTAAATATTTAAATATGATCATGTTTCAAAAGAGGTTTTGTACATATGTCCCTTCATTGAAAATATGGGCTTTTGCACAAAGTAACTTGCCTTTCATTAATTTACCTCATCCTTTTTTTTTTTTTAAACTATGAGCCTCAATAAATATTTTATCACTGTATCTATCTAAAATGTTTTCCCCAAGACTGCCAACATTTCTTGGATAAAATGAAGATTTTTTTTCACATGCTGAAATATAGAAAAACATCCTTTTTATATTTTAATTCTGTTCATACTGTTATTATGATGCAAATTTTTGACAATAATAAGTATTTGATGTTAAAAATGGGCTTCTTCTCTATATGTATCTTTGAAATATTTTATACATCTAAAAAGCTTAGCTAATGTGGTAAGACAAAGGGTGTTTTTTTAAACTTATGGTGAAATAAAGTTCTTTACAGAGAATTTGAGAATGAAAAACAAACACTTTTTTAATGAATAGAGGATGACTAGTATTAATTGAAAAAGTATCTTGGATGCGGAATAAAGAATGAAAGCAAAGGTTGTTTTAATCAGCTCTGTGTCCTAAAGCAAATTACCACAGACTGGCTGGCTTAAAGCACAGGCATTTATTTCTCACTGTTCTGGAGGCTAGAAATGCAAGATGAAGATACCAGCATGGCTGGGTTCTAGAAAGCCCTCCTGCTGGTTTGTAGATGATGACTTATTGCTGTATCTTCACCTGACACACAAAGAGAAAGAGTTCTCTGTTTTCTTCTTCAGTACAGTTCAGTCGCTCAGTCGTGTCCGACTCTTTGCGACCCCATGAATCGCAGCACACCAGGCCTCCCTGTCCATCACCAACTCCCAGAGTTCACTCAGACTCACGTCCATCGAGTCAGTGATGCCATCCAGCCATCTCATCCTCTGTCGTCCCCTTCTCCTCCTGCCCCCAATCCCTCCCAGCATCAGAGTCTTTTCCAATGAGTCAACTCTTCGCATGAGGTGGCCAAAGTACTGGAGTTTCAGCTTTAGCATCATTCCTTCCAAAGAAATCCCAGGGCTGATCTCCTTCAGAATGGACTGGTTGGATCTCCTTGCAGTCCATGCGACTCTCAAGAGTCTTCTCCAACACCACAGTTCAAAAGCATCAATTCTTCGGGGCTCAGCCTTCTTCACAGTCCAACTCTCACATCCATACATGACCACAGGAAAAACTATAGCCTTGACTAGATGGACCTTTGTTGGCATATTCTGCTTTTGAATATGCTATCTAGGTTGGTCATAACTTTCCTTCCAAGGAGTAAGCGTCTTTTAATTTCATGGCTGCAGTCACCATCTGCAGTGATTTTGGAGCCCCAAAAAATGAAGTCTGACACTGTTTCCACTGTTTCCCCATCTATTTCCCATGAAGTGATGCGACCAGATGCCATGATCTTCATTTTCTGAATGTTGAGCTTTAAGCCAACTTTTTCACTCTCCTCTTTCACTTTCAAGAGGCTTTTTAGTTCCTCTTCACTTTCTGCCGTAAGGGTGGTGTCATCTGCATATCTGAAGTGATTGATATTTCTCCCCGCAATCTTGATTCCAGCTTGTGTTTCTTCCAGTCCAGCGTTTCTCATGATGTACTCTGCAAATCCCATTCATGAGAGTTGCACCCTAATGACCTAAGTATTCCCAAAAGCTTTACCTCTTAATGTCAAATTTTTAATGTAACAGGCAGTTACTTCACCAGTAAATGTGAGTTTATTCAAGAATAGAGGAATTGCAATTCGGAATACCTAGACATGGAGGATAACAGACAAATCTGGAGAACAAGGAAGAGAAGTTGGTTTAATGGGGAAATGTCCGGGGAGGGGGTGGTAATAAACAAATGGTCCTTTGGGAGAAGCTGGGAGTACAAAGTATGGAGGCTTTACACGGGCTGAGCTGCTACCTTCTGATTGGCTGGGCTGTCTTAGGGTGGAGTTCACTTTTTTCCTCCCTGTTAGATAGTAAAGTAGGCAAGCCTTTCTCCGTGAGATGCAGGCATACGTCTTTTCATATTTGTAGGAAATGACCATGCATGGCAGGCATGAGAGCTCCCCCTACAAACCTGCACAGACTCCAATTTTAGCTGAGGTTTCTTTCATTCATTCCACAGTATCATTACATTGCTGCTGCTGCTGCTGCTAAATCATGTCCGACTCTGTGCGACCCCATAGACGGCAGCCCATGAGGCTCCCCTGTCCCTGGGATTCTCCAAGCAAGAACACTGGAATGGGTTGCCATTTCCTTCTCCAATCATCACATTGGGGGTTATGATTTCAGCAAATGAATTTTGGGAGGACACATTCATTGCGTCATAATGACATGAAGTAAGTTGAGGTAAATACTATGCTAGATATAGAAACCATTGTATAGAAGAGAGAGAAAGAACAAGTTTGTGTTGCTTTATTTGCTATCCTCAGATCCTAATAAGCCTACACAGTAATATGGTGAAAAATATTTTGACAACATTTATAGCCGTCTGTATGAATTGAGTCTTTTAACCTCTGAAAAAGGAAATATAAGAAATTGTTTTACATTTCAGCCAGTTTACCCCATTGAAATGCTTTTTTCTTTATGAACTTAATGTAACACGAAAATGAGTAGTGTTAGTTGCTCAGTCAGTCTTCTCTGACTCTTTGCAACCTCATGGACTGGAGCCCACCAGGCTAAAAATAGCACAAAGTAATTATCATAATTCCTGAACATCTAATCATAGCCACTTGATCTATAAATAATAAAAAAAAATCCATTTCCACTATTTGCTAATAATTGGGCAGTGTCTTGGGGGAGGAGTAACTTCCACACCTAGTCACAACTGACCAAAATTCAAGGAGACCTTCTCTTCCTCAAGACACTGGAGTAAAAGCAGCTGATTCCTAGGGTTCTAATAACCATTTTTGGACCTCTCACAGGGTCTAACACACAGAAAACATTAAAATGTTCATTGAATGAATGTGTATCAAGTAGCAAATTTCTAAAATTCCTTTTGATTATGTGCCATTTATTCTGATCCCCTACTTTTGATTTTTTTTTCATTATTGTCAATGTGGTTAAAGGGAAAGATTTTTCTTATTGAAATACACACACTTCATTATGCTAAATATCCTTTCAAGAAACTGATAACTAGAATCCTTCAATACTTCTGAGACTTTTGCCTCACATTAGATTCACATGGGAGACTTAAGCAATCTGAGGGCTTGGTTTCACCTCTTATGCTGAGCTTGATATTTCTAGGGTACAATACCCAGGTATATCAGTATTGTATTAACAGATCGTGCAATTCAACTATGCAGCTAAGTTTGAGAAGCACTGTGTGTTGACATGTGTCCCTTCAAAAAAGATATTAAAGTCCTAACCCCAGGTACCTGTGAATATGCCTTTTTTGGAAATAGGATTTTTGCAGATGGAATTAGTTAAATTAATGCAAGATTTTAAGGATTAAGGTGAGCATTAATGCAATGACTGGTGTGCTTTTACAGTCAAGGGAATTTGGACATACAGAGAGAAGAGAATACCCTGAAATGACCCAGGGACAAATAGGAACAGAAGGAAGACAGCCATGAAAAGGTAGAGGTTAAAACTGTCTTTGTACAGCTATAAGCAAAAACACATCAAGGATTTCCAGAAAGCATGAGAAACAAGAGAACAGGCATGGAACATCTGCTCCCTCTGAGCCACCTTGAAGAAACCCACCCTGCTGATACTTTGATTTTGGACAGCTGGATTCCTGAACTGTGAGGGAGTTAATTTCTATTGTTTTAAGCTACTGAGTAATTTGTCACTGCAACTCTAGCGAATGTATGCAGCACTTCTTAGTTGGTCCAAGAACAAAGCTGGCTTGCAGCTAGTGAATTTCTCCTTTTACTTAGTCATCTAGCTGAATTGGTGGGTGGGTTCTAAATCAATAGCTATTTTCACTGACTATGCTAGAGCAAATGTTCTTCCTCCTTCCATTCCTCTCTCTGCCCTACCTCAGTCATTAAGCCAGGCAGAAAAATTTAAAGCGCTTATTTGCATGAAACATTTGTTCAAGTCATTGTTCTAGGGCTTAGACTTTGCCACTTGTTAGCCCAAGCTTTTGTTTGCTTACATTCTTTCTATGATCCGTAAAATACTGAGTCACATTACTCCAGTATTTTCTCTTTTGGCCAAGTTCAATTGAAGCAAGAGTCAGTTAATATAATTGAAACATTTTAACATTTGAAAACAATGAAAAAGAAATAGCTTTCTTTTTCTTGAATTTTTTAACCAAGGCAATAGGTCCCCAAATATATGTACCCATAAAACAATCTCTTCCAATTGTTTTTTCAGTACTTATGAAATATGCCTACATTACAAATTATTTTAAATATGAGATTCAAAGTGACTTTAGGTGACTCTTAATCATTTTCAAACTATTATCACAGTTATCACAATCACTGGGAAAACAAGTGTAGGCATAATTTGAACATGGGTGCAAACAACCTAGTAGTCAAAACCCGAGAAAGCAACTCTCTTCCCAGTCATTCATTTTCTGTGATAAAATAAGTAACTGTAAATATGACTCTGTAGTTAATGAGGATATTCTGGTTATAGCATGAATGTGTGTGAAACTTCAGAGCAGACTTAGGAGTGTATAATCCCCAGTATGACCATTGTGTATCTGACACCTTAACTGAGACAGGAGAAAAGGGGCAGGGCATAAGAGAATGGCCTGGCCATAGGAGGTGCCAAAAACTGGTTAGAATCAAATAGGTCCAAGATGGCAGAAGATTATACTTCCAGTAGACCTTGAACCTCATTATACACTCATTGTAATGCATTAGCATCTAAATGACACAGCCACCAGCAAGTGCCATGACAGTCCTAAGGCCAACCACAAGAAGTCAAAAAGTGAGTGGTGGCCCAATCATGGAAATCCTTACCCATTCCCCCAAATAATTGGAATAATCCACCTACTTAGGAGCCTATGAAATTATCCAGCCCATAAAAACTAACCATGTCATATTTCAGGGCTCTCTTGCATTTTGAAATGGCCCACACTGTATCTGTGGAATGTGTTTCTCTGTAAATAAATCCTCTTATTACCTATCACCACTTCTCTGTATTCTTTCTCAATGAAGCAAGAACTTTAAATTCACCAGAAACACAACTAACAAAAATTAGAACCATAAATGCAGGTGAACAATTACAAAAGCATCAGGAGAGTTATCAAGTGAGTTTTTTTTTACATTGGTTAGTGAGTCTTAGGTATAGAAGTACCACTAGTGGAGAGAGAGCTTCTGACTTCTGTTATCAAAGATTGCTAGTTTCTAGAAATAAGCATTCCTGATATTTTGGCTAGTCCTATTTTGACCACTAGGTGTATTTCTCTGGGGCTGTTTCCGGCTTTTATATCCTCAGGATCCTTAGCAGGGAAAGCAGGCATAATGAAAAGAAGGTGGAGAATTACAATAATACTACCTAGATGATTGGAGAGGAAAGATCTCTCCCGCTATGGAGAGCTGATATATTTTATATGCAGCTAATGGTTGACAACATAATTTGTGGCATAATTTTAGTGTGAAATGAAAATGTGGGACCCCTTGTTCAAAACACAGGAAAAAAAGTCTATAAATACAGCTTTTTCCTTTCAGAGTTAATCTCTCTTAAGTTGTCATGTTCTTTATATGCTGTTTAATGTCATTCTAAGAAGAATTAATAATATTAATTTTTAGCATGAATTTTACCATGAACATTTATGTTGTGCACTACCAATTTTAAATGCAAAAAGGAACATTTAACTCATATGTGGTATCACCAAAATTACACAATTTATATTTTGTAGCTTCTACATGCATATGTATTTTGCTCTTCCCAGAACAATGGAAATACTGGACAAAGCTAACTCAGCTGTTGTTATTTTATCTGATATGTATACATTCTACCAATACTCTCTATTTTGTGTTTAGTGATGAATGAGGAAGCATTGAAAGGAAAAGGAAGTGTAGGTTGCTTTATCTTTAACTTTCACATTTGTGAAAATTGGCTAGTACAGGAAATGATAGCAAATAAGAAAGAATATAATAGTGTTCTTTGGTTGTTAGTATTCTTCAGAATGCCATTGCTCTTTCTGCACTGGAAACAAAATTCTGATTCGAATGGAAAATGTGCCCTCTCAGGGCTATCGGAGAAGGCAGTGGCACCCTACTCCAGTACTCCTGCCTGGAAAATCCCATGGATGGAGGAGCCTGGTAGGCTGAAGTCCATGGGGTCGCTGAGGGTTGGACACGACTGAGCAAATTCACTTTCACTTTTCACTTTCATGCATGGGAGAAGGAAATGGCACCCCACTCCAGTACTCCTGCCTGGAGAATCCCAGGGACAGGGGAGCCTGGTGGGCTGCCGTCTATGGGGTCACACAGAGTCGGACACGACTGAAGCGACTTAGCAGCAGCAGCAGCAGGGCTGTCAGCACCTTGCTTACTCAGTTGCAGATGTAACCAGCTTTTTCCTTTGATTCTTGTTGAATGCCCAGGCTTAGTGAATGCAGTGGAAGTCTGTGCTTATGGGCTTGCAAGAACGCTTGTGTATGGCACACCAAAGACTGTCAGAAACCAAGACTACATGTATCTCCTCTGCTTAAGCACATACTCTGTTGTCTGATGGATTTCATTTACAGAACACAAGTTCAAAGATAAATTTATTAAGAATTTCAGGGCAGCTACAATATAGCATTAAACCAAGAGCTGGACAACTGCATGGGTCAAGCCACCATGAAGCCCCCTGGGAAAAGCTGGTGTAAGCCTATAATTATAGTTTTCAATTTTAACTCTGCCCTTCCACTAGCACACAATGTCCTGGATTATATGTAGGTTTCAGGCTGATAGCTAAGACATTCAATCTAATAGATTACTTGAGATATATAAAAAATAGTGCCTTCATTTTTTAGCCCTTATAGCCACATTTTGACTCATTAAAAATCTATTATTGTATAAAATAGGTAAGAAATGTGTCCCTGAATATGTATCACCCCACTCCCTCCTTTCCTTTCTTTCTTTTTTCCTTTCTTCTTTTTTCTTTATTTTTCCTGTGTCCTTTCTTTGATCATATTGAAAGTTTTCTCTCAAGAACTACCCACAGTTTGTGTTGTCGACCTGAAAAAGCTATCTAATAAGCCTCGGGCAATAATATTTACTCGAAATCAACCTTAAATATTCATTGGAAGGACTGATGATGAAGCTGAAGTTCCAATACTTTGGTCTCCTGATGCCAACAGCCGATTCATTGGAAAAGACCCTGATTCTGAGAAAGATTGAGGGCAGGAGGAGAAGGGGGTGACAGAGGATGAGATCGTTGAATGGCATCACTGACTCAATGGACATGAGTTTGAGCAAACTCCCAGAGACAGTGAAGGACAGGGAAGCCTGGTGTGCTGCAGTCCATGGGGTCACAAAGAATGGAACACGGCTTAGCAACTGGACAACAACCGGAGGACAATATAATTCCACAAGCAGTCATACTGTCCCTCTTCTGCATGCATTCATGTGCATTTTGTTCTTTTCTTAAATTAGTGAAGTCATTGATTTTGTTGTCTTTCTTAGGGAGCAACTTTTACCCTGCATGTTTAGATAGTGATGATAGGGTTCTTAGATATGTGGCCTTGTGATTTGGATAGAGCTTCTGAGGGTAAATCTGCCTTTTCTGCACTATTCAGCTCTTTTCGCCACCACTCCTTTTTTAGAGAGTTCTTGCATTGAAAATTTACATCATTAACTTTAAGCAAGAAATGGAAGAATCCCAAAACTGACATACGTTTCACAAAAGCAGCATGGGGTCTACATACACTCTTCCAAGTTTTCATACTCCCAGGTGCTGCTTCTGCTGGAAACATTCCAACTCTGCCCTGTATCTGGTACACTGCCCTGCTAACCAAGAGTGCAAATCTCATAAACCTTACTCTTAATAAGGCTACCAGGTTCAGAGCCAATCAAAAAAGGAACAGCCTTTATAAATATTCACACCTCACCAGAGACTGAGCTATAAAAATTAATGAATAGTCATAGGGAATCTCATCACTGACTGAGACCCATCAATGCAAAAACAAAACCCTATTTCCAAAAACAAAATAAAGGAAACACGTCTATAAAATACAAGCTAAGAGTAGTATTATGAGAACAATTATTTCAATTTAGAGATGTCTCTGTTATCGTCCATGCATCATTTATTTTCTCCCGCCCAGATTAAAAATAGATTTTTAGATATAAATATCTGTTTTTAACATCACCCTTATGGCAGAAAGTGAAGAACTAAAGAGCCTATTAATGAAACTGAAACAGGAGAGTGAAAAAGTTGGCTTAAAACTCAGCATTCAGAAAACTAAGATCATGGCATCCAGTCCCATCACTTCATGGCAAATAGATGGGGAAACAGTGGCAGACTTTATTTTGGGGGGCTCCACAATCACTGCAGATGGTGATGGCAGCCATGAAATTAAAAAACTAAGCTTACTCCTTGGAAGAAACGTTATGACCAACCTAGACAGCATATTAAAAGGCAGAGACATTACTTTACCATCAAAAGTCCATCAAAAAGTCAAATCTATGGTTTTTCCAGTAGTCCTGTATGGATGTGAGAGCTGGACTATTAAGAAAGCTGAGCGCCAAAGAATTGATGCTTTTAAACTGTGGTGTTGGAGAAGACTCTTGAGAGTCCCTTGGACTGCAAGGAGATCCAACCAGTCCATCCTTAAGAAAATCAGTCTTGAATATTCTTTGGAAGGACTGATGTTGAAGCTGAAACTCCAATACTTTGGCCATCTGATGTGAGGAACTGACTTATTTGAAAAGACCCCCTTGCTAGGAAAGATTGAAGGCGGGAGAAGAAGGGGACAACAAAGGATGAGATGGTTGGATGGCATCACTGACTCAATGGACATGGGTTTGCGTAAACTCCAGGAGTTAGTGATGGACAGGGAGGCTTGGCCTGCTGCAGTCCATGGGCTCGCAAAGAGTTGGACACAACTGAACGACTGAACAGAACTGAACTGCTATGTTTTTAAAGACCTATGTTTCCCAATATACCATTTCCCCGCTCCTACTTAGATAACTGTGTGTTCCTGTGCCACAGACAGCAATAAGATACATGCATTTTCTCTGTGTAGCACATCTGTTGGCTTGCAGGACTCATGGGAAAGTAGTAGGTGATTTTTCTATGGTTTCTGGCTTGTTGTAAACATTTCATCCTGAAAACTGGAAAACCGTTTGGTTCAACTACCCTCAATTTGAGAATAAAATATTTGGGTTTAAAACATAAAGCAGATAGAGGCATATGGGCTACAATGAGTCAGGAAGTGTTCTGGACATTAAATCTAGGAAAGTGGAGGAAAATGTGTCTCTCCTTCCTTATTTCTCCCTTTACTGCTTGTTAAATAGAATTGTCATAGCCTCCAACCTCCTACATCTGTTGCGATGTTTTGTAGATTACGTATTTGGAAAGCACTGTTGTTTTTCTGGATCTGTCTTTCATGTGATCAGCTCTCTGTTCCGAAACCTGTACAATTATAAATGATTTCATAGGTATGTGCTATGAACAGGACACTTCTGGTTGTATGATGTACTTACCTTCTCACACCCTGCATGCATCTGTATGATTAAACTCTAAGAAAGACCAAAGCACTCTGAGTATTTTAATGTATACATGAAATAAGTCCACAGAGACTTTCTTCATTTATTCTTTTAACACTCTTGTGATCCACGGCTCTCTCTGTGTGTGTTTCTCTTTTTTTTTTTGAAGTAAATTATAGTTGACTTTCTGTCCATGGAATTCTCCAGGCAAGACTACTGGAGGGGATAGCCACTCCCTTCTCCAGGGGTTCTTCCTGACCCACGGGTCAAACTCAGTTCTCCTGCATTGCAGGCAGATTCTTTTTTTTTTTTCTTAATTGGAGGCTAATTACTTTACAGCATTGTAGTGGTTTTTGCCATACATTGACATGAATCAGCCACGGGTGTACATGTGTCCCTCTCCTGAACCCCCCTCCCTCATCCCTCCCCATCCTATCCCTCTGGGTTGTCCTAGTGGACCGGCTTTGGGTGCCCTGTTTCATGCATTGAGTTTGGACTGGTGATCTGTTTCACATATGGTAACATACATGTTTCAATGCTATTCTCTCAAGTCATCCCACCCTTGCCTTCTCACACAGAGTCCAGAAGTCTGCTCTTTATATCTGTGTCTCTTTTGCTGCCTTGCATGTAGGGTCATTGTTACCATCTTTCTAAATTCCATATGTATGTGTTAATATACTATATTGGTGTTTTTCTTTCTGACTTACTTCACTCTGTATAAAAGGCTCCAGTTTCATCCACCTCATTAGAACTGATTCAAATGTGTTCTTTTTAATAGCTGAGTAATATTCCATTGTGTATATGTACCACAACTTTCTTATCCGTTCATCTGCCAGTGAACATCTGGGTTGCTTCCATGTCCTGGCTGTTGTAAACAGTGCTGCCATGAACATTGGGGTACATGTGTCTCTTTCAATTCTAGTTTCCTCAGTGTGTATGCCCAGCAGTGGGATTGCTGGGTTGTATAGCAGATCCATTTTCAGTTTTTTAAGGAATCTCCACACTGCTCTCCATAGTGGCTATACTAGTGTGCATTCCCACCAACAGTGTAAGAGGGTTCCCTGTTCTCCACACCCTCTCCAGCATTTATTTTTTTGTAGACTTTTGGATAGCAGCCATTCTGACTGGCGTGAGATGGTACCTCATTGTGGTTTTGATTTGCATTTTTCTGATAATGAGTGATGTTGAGCATTTTTTCATGTGTTTGTTAGCCGTCTGTATGTCTTCTTGAGAAGAAATGTCTGTTTGGTTCTTTGGCCCATTTTTTGATTGGGTCATTTATTTTTCTGGTATTGAGCTTCATGAGCTGTTTGTATATTTTTGAGATTAATTCTTTGTCAGTTGCTTCATTCGCTATTATTATTTCTCACTCTGAAGGCTGTCTTTTCACCTTGCTTATAGTTTCCTTTGCTGTGCAAAAGCTTTAACGTTTAATTAGGTCCCATTTGTTTATTTTTGCTTTTATTTCCATAACTCTGGGAGGTGGGTCATAGAGGATCTTGCTGTGATTTATGGCAGAGAATGTTTTGCCTATGTAGGAGTTTTATAGTTTCTGGTCTTACATTTAGATCTTTAATCCATTTTTAGTTTATTTTTGTGTATGGTGTTCTAGTTTCAATTATTTACAAGTGGTTGACCAGTTTTCCCAGCACCACTTGTTAAAGAGATTGTCTTTTCTCCATTGTATATTTTTGCCTCCTTTGTTAAAGATAAGGTATCCATAGATGCATGGATTTATCTCTGGGCTTTCTATTTTGTTCCATTGATCTAAATTTCTGTCTTTGTGCCAGTACCATACTGTCTTGATGACTGTAGATTTGTAGTATAGTCCGAAGTCAGGCAGGTTGATTCCTCCAGTTCCATTCTTCTTTCTCAAGATTGCTTTGGCTATTGAGGGTTTTTTGTATTTCCATACAAATTGTGAACTTATTTGTTCTAGTTCTGTGAAAATTGCCATTGGTAGACTGATAGAGATTGCATTGAATCTATAGATTGCTTTGGATAGTATACTCATTTTCACTATATTGATTCTTCTGATCAATGAACATGGTATATTTCTCCATCTATTTATATTATCTTTGATTTCTTTCATCAGTATTTTATAGTTTTCTATATATCGGTCTTTTGTTTCTTTAGGTAGATTTATTCCTAAGTATTTTATTCTTTTCATTGCAGTGGTGAATGGGATTCTTTCCTTAATTTCTCTTTCTGTTTTCTCATTGTTAATGTATGGGAATGCAAGGGATTTATGTGTATTAATTTTATATCCTGCAACTTTACTATATTCATTGATTAGCTCTAGTAATTTTCTGGAGGCATCTTTAGGGTTTTCTATATAGTGGATCATGTCATCTGCAAACAGTGAGAGTTTTACTTCTTCTTTTCCAATCTGGATTCCTTTTATTTCTTTTTCTTCTCTGATTGCTGTGGCTAAAACTTCCAAAACTATGTTGAATAGTAGTGGTGAGAGTGGGCACCTTTATCTTGTTCCTGACTTTAGGGGAAATGCTTTCAATATTTTGCCATTGAGGATAATGTTTGCTGTGGGTTTATCATATATGGCTTTTATTATGTTGAGGTATGTTCCTTCTATGCCTTCTTTCTGCAGAGTTTTTAATCATAAATGGGTGTTGAATTTTGTTAAAGGCTTTCTCTGCATCTCTTGAGATAATCATATGGTTTTTAATCCTTCAGTTTATTAATGTGGTATATCACACTGATTGACTTGTAAATATTGAATCCTTGCATCCCTGGGATAAAACCCATTTGGTCATGATGTATGATCTTTTTAATATGTTGTTGGATTCTGTTTGCTAGAATTTTGTTGAGGATTTTCACATCTATGTTCATCAGTGATATTGGTCTGTAGTTTTCTTTTTTTGTGGCATCTTTTTCTGCTTTTGGTATTAGGGTGATAGTGGCCTCATAGAATGAGTTTGGGAGTTTACCTTCCTCTGCAATTTTCTGGAAGAGTTTGAGTAGGATAGGTGTTAGTTCTTCTCTAAATTTTTGGTAGAATTCACTGCAGGCAGATTCTTTATCATCTGAGCCACCAGGGAAACAACAGTAAAAAATCTGCCTGCAATTCGGGAGACCTCGGCTTGATCCCTTGGAGAAGGGAATGGCTATCTACTCCAATATTCTTGCCTAGAGAATTCCATGGACAGAAGACCCTGGTGGGCTACAGTCTATGGGATCGCAGAGAGTCGGACAGGACTGAACACCTAACACTTTCACTTTTCATTATACTTGATGTAGAGCAAATTCATTTCATAGTCTGTCACGTGTTCCTCAAATGCCCCCCACCGTCAGTTCTAGAAACTTGCAGCTGCTGACTACATTAAGTATAAATTCATCAACTTTACATTGTGATTTTTCTCATTAGTACTCTGTCAGCATTATGATGCTTTGGGTATCAAAAAAATAGATACCCAAACAAAAAGGAAAATGTGCTTGTTTGTAAAACCAAAAAATCCAGAGCCATAGTTAGGTTTTAGATAAAACTAAAGGCTTTAGATAAAGATATAAGGCTTTAGATCCAGAGCCTTATATCATCTCATCAACACTCAGGCTCTCTCTTCTCTCTTGCCTTTGAATTAAGTTCAGTGTTCTCACCATTTGGCTACTCCTGGTAGCTGCAGGCCTACGTCTCTCACAGTCAAGTGTATCTGAATGAGATTGCTGTCAATCCCAACAGTTCTAAAAGAAGTTCCAGAATGAAGTCTTAGGACTCACCTGGTGGTCCAGTGGCTAAGACTCCGTGCTCTGCATGCAGAGGGCCAGGGTTTGATCCCTGGTTGTGGAACTAGATCCCACATGATGCAACTAAAGATCCTGCATACAGCAAGGAAAATAAAAGATCCTGTGTGCTGCAGCTAAAACCAAGCACAATAAATAAGTAAATATAAATATTAAAAAAGTAAATCTCTTTGTATTCCTTGGCCTGCTGCTGCTAAGTTGCTTCAGTTGTGTCTGACTCTGTGTGACCCAATAGATGGCCTCCCACCAGGCTCCCCCATCCCTGGGATTCTCCAGGCAAGAACATTGGAGTGGGTTGCCATTTCCTTCTCCAATTCCTTGGCCTACCTGATGTTATTTGCTGATCTTTGATCCAGTCTCTGGAACCAGAGGAGATGAGGCTTTGATTGATGGATTTGAGTCCTGTTCTTGACTCTCAGGCATGGAGTCAGCTCCTCTTAACTGCACACACTGTGATACTCATGGGAAAAGTAAGGTCCTGTAGACAAACAGAGAGTTGAAGCTGGGCAGGAAGTAACAACAGACATCCACCAGAACCCAGAGCCTACATTTCTTATCTTCTCTCATTTCCCTCAAACAACCTGTTGTGGTTTTATCTTTTTAAACCAAAACCTCTTTGCTTTTATCAGCCACAGCACAAGGGGAGGTCATGAGTATCAGGCATGGCTTAGGGACCTGTAGTCCTTGAGTCTTCTTCCCATGAGACTGCCTTCAGGCATATAAAATTTGCAGGAAGTATTTCTACCAGTTCTTAGTCCAAAACTTAGTCTTGAAATCAAGTCTCATTCCCAAAGACATTTGTTTCTGGGGAGATTAGGTCTCTATTAAAGTAGAAGCTTAAACTTGGACCAGAGTTTCGTGGCTGTACCCTCTCTGAGATGTTTAACTATATATTCAACATACATTTAATCATATACTGAACATCATATAGCAAGGATGGTGAGGTAATCATTCTGACACCAGGGACCTCCCAATTGCATTAAGCCCCACAATGCAGATCCTCACTGCAGTGCAGCAGTCAAACTGACAACCCAATATAGCCCTCTTAAGATGTTGCCTCCCCCATTGACCTATTCAAAAGCTATTTCTGAAAGGTTTAATTCTGCTAAGCAATGCATCCCCAGTAGAAAATAGGATGCAAAGACATTAAAACATTAAAAGATAAGTATAAATTTTATAACCTACTTTTGGCATTAATTTTTTTAATATCCTTAAATCCTCAAAAAGGGCCTTCTGTCCTCAATACCTTTAAAATTCTTTCTGTATTGAAACTTTTCAGATGCCACTTTCCTCTAAACCGTCACAGCAAGTTCTGAACTTTACACTGAATCATTATTTTCTGCTTTGAATTAGAGTCATTGTGTGCAAGCCTCAGATAGCAACCTTCTGAGATCAAGGTACATTTATATCTTGCCTCTGTGATATTCACTTTTTTTTTTTAATGCTATACTTGTTCAAGCCTTCCAATAGTATCACATTCACCTTGAGGATGGGACCTTTGTTCCACTCACTGATGTATCTAGTCAGAGCCTGGTCCAGGATTCTGTGTACAGAGTTGGTACACAATTCATATTTATTAGAATAGCATGAATCTTTTAGTCTTCATTTGTCTTCAAAATGTCTATGTCTTGTGTGTACCTCGATTGTCTCAATTGTAGTTGGTAACGAAATCCATATTTTGCTTTGATCCTGTGAATATATAAAGGACTGCCCCTCTGAGAAGTACTTTTTATAAATACTCCTAACTTGCAATCAGATAGAGCTGATAGCTTCTTTGGCTCATTCCACATACCTTTCAGTCCACCATTTATATGCATCTGTCAGGTTGCATTTTTATTAATAGTTTCTGTGCCTATCACATTTCCTATTTCTGTCAGCCCTTCAAAAGACAAGGGCTGTTTTGTTTTGTTTTTTAATTTCTGTAATCCCTATGCCTAGATCATAAACTCTGGTCTGTAATTATTTTTTATGTTATATAAGTGGAACAATGTATTCAACATAAGACAATTAAGACAGTTCTTTAAGGGAAGGATGGAGTGTGGTGTAACAGTTAATCTTTACCATGATAATACTTCATAAGAAACTGCCCCAAGATTGTGTGGATTAAGATAACAATCATTTATTCATGCAAATGTGTCTGTGCTTTGATCTAGCTGTGAATCTGGCTGGTCCAGGCTCCTCACCACAGATTGGGCTCGATCTATACCACATGTGTTGATTCTGGAGGCCTGAGTGGAGATGTGGCAAATTACCCATGGAAACCCTTGTCATAGTGATGGCAGAAACGCAAGAGTGCAAATCCAACCACATAAACATATCAAGCCTTTGCTTGCATTGTGATACTAATATCAAGTTGGTATTAACAAGCAACAGGGATATATTGTACAGCACAGGGAAATAGAGCCATTATTTTGCAATAACTTTAAATGGGGTATAATCTATAAAAATATTGAATCACTATGTTGTACATCTGAAACTAATGTGGTATTATAAATAATCTATACTTCAATTAAAAAATATAATATCAAATTGGTATAAAATAAAAATCCAAATGGCTAAGCCTAAAGTCAGTGGATGGGTAAGTACACTTTGAGGCTATGAGAACTGGAAAATCTTGGAGTAAAGGGCATAGGAGCAGGCAAGGGTGAAGAATTGTGGTCAACATTTCCATCTGGCATATCAGGTTATAAAGAAGATTCGTGAAAGAAATGGCAATCCTAGAGTTGGATAGTTTCATTCAGCAATTGCTGTTTGGGGATTTATCTGTGGTCGGCATCCAGGATACCTAACGATGATTCTACTTTAAATCATATTTGAAGATCTCCTGAGTTGAGGTTTATGAGTTGCCTTTTTACTGCATTTTCAATATAAATTGTATACATTTATGATATCAAAATGTTGCTGTGCTATGCTTACTAAATCTAAGGTTAGTGTCTTTCATGACTAGATTGTCCTTATTATGACCCTCATTTTAAACACTCCCCTAAGTAAGTTGCATCCTTAACAATTATAATCATGGCACTGTATTCAGAGAGGTAGTGTTATTAATTGCCTCCTTTCTCATAATCAAGTCAGACTCCATGATCAGTTAAGGATCTTTTTTTTTTTTTTGAAGTTGTAAATGAGTATAATTTTATACACATTTATGCAGTAGTTCCAAGGTTTAATATTTTGCACCCTCTGCTGGGGAAAAAACAAAGAGAATTATAGCAGATGTGGAGAAGTAAATGATTTAGAACTTGAAGTGAAAGCTTAGATGACCACTTGGCTCATAAAATTCTATTATTTCCAATTAGTTTGAGAATATGGTTCTGTAACTCTCCTTACATAAACAATATATTATGAATATTAAATTCATTAACATTAACCTGAAAATATCCAAGGTTACAATGTATGCAGTGCAGAAATCTGAAAAATCCCTTTCTAGCCTTCCCTATGGGTGGATTTTGGAATACTTAGGTTAAATCCTATTGATAAGAACCCAAAATAACAAGAAACAGAAATACTAAATATCTGAGAAAACTGAGACTTAAGTGGTAGTTTCCATTAAGAATTTTACAGGCTAGTAATTTTCTGTTCTCCATTCTACAAAGAGGTTGTCAGCTTATGCAGTATTTGAATTATAGGGAAACAAATATCTTTTTGTTTCAAAAATAAATTTAAATGCTGCAGCCTCTTACAGTGAATTACTAAGAAAGCTAATGGCAATATCTACTGGCATACACTTTCGTTTAAAGGTCTCCACATACTACGGCAAAAACAGTCTAAAATTTCTTCAAGTTAGGTTCAAACATAACATAAATCTGAATTCCATAATGCCTTTCATAAGACTGGAGAAAGTAGCTACCTACAAAACATTCTCCAGCTCTTATTCATAACAGGTGAACAGTTTCATCAGAGTGAAACGATCACTTAGAATGACAAATGTTTTAAATGGAAGAATATGAGATTCAAATAGATCTGCTTTCTAAAGCCTTTCATCTACACACACACACACACACACCTGTGTGACTGTCCTAGTTTATGTTGAATGCCTCTATCTATTGTTGAAAGTGGTCAGACTTAGCCATTTCCCACACTTTTATAATCCACCGTTCAAAGATTATTTCAGCTGACACGGCTGTCTCAGTAGCCTCTGGAGCAACACAAACCTGGTATTTTCTAATCCAAGGTTATTTTTCAGGTCATCAATTCTATTTCCAAACATCTGACAGATCCTGGTGTTCTTAATTAGCACGGTGACACATCCATCGATCAGTATCTTTATGACTTCAGTTTTCTTAATGTGTAACAGGTTCAGAAGCAGGCTTTCACAGACCTTGCCGATTGTTCTCTGGATCACATCTACTAGCATTTACTAAGCCAGTCTGACATCATTTGATAAGTAAAACACGGATCATCAGATGGTAAATCAAAAATAGAATGGTTTACCTCCAGGGAAGGGACCTTAAGGGAAAATGGTAAATTCTGATCTCAATCTTTTGCTTGTACCCTCTTTTTCTCCCTCCATTTCTCTGTCTGCCTGTTTCATAACACCATACACTTACAAAAATATCAGAAACATATATAAAAATGTAACATAGAAATACAAATAAAATTACTTTTCCATATCTTGTTGCTAGTCTTTAAATGATGCAGGAAACATACATACAACATTTGTGAATACATGCAGTCTTTCTAAACTGTGCCATGTATAGGAATACACGGAAAAGAGCCATAGAGGTATGGTATTTTCCAGGTTGATATTATGTGATATTATGTGAGGATGTCAAATAACTTAGCCTTTCCTTTCCAACTTTCTCCTCCTTGTTTTACAATGTATGCTATTTTAGTAGATCCTCTGCCTTTAATAGCATTTTCAAAAGGTTACTCTTGCCCATTTATTCATGTGTTAGAACCTCTACTGACTATCTTCCTTTCTCATTTTTGCTTCTTCACACTATCTCTCATTCTTTGCAACCCCATGGAGTATACAGTCCATGGAATTCTCCAGGCCAGATTACTGGAGTGGGTAGCCTTTGCCTTCTCCAAGGGATCTTCCCAGACCAGGGATCGAACCCAGGTCTCCCGCATTACAGGTGGATTCTTTACTGGCTGAGCCACAACGGAAGCCCAAAAATACTGGAGTGGGTAACCTATCCCTTCTACAGTGGATCTTCCCAACCCAGGAATCAAACCAGAGTCTCCTTCATTGAAGGCAGATTCTTTACCAACTGATCTATCAGGGAAACCCTCCTGTATGATAAGTAATGATTAAAATTCTTTTTTTAAAAAGTCAGCATAAAATAATAATTTTTCTAAGGCTATGACTAATCTAATTATTTAATTCAGTTCAATTAAATGTTGTCACATACATGTCTTTTCAACACAAATTCAGGTTGAGTAGGTTAACCCTTATATTTCTGGATCCAGATTCCCCTTTGCAATGTTCTCCTGGGGCTGCAAGTGGGAGGATATCTTCCATCCAATAACAACCACTGTTTTGATTTCCCAGTCTTATTTTCAGATCACATAGAGAAAGATCTTAAATTAGAGTTTGTCTCATCTTCGTTTTGCACTCCTCATGCTTTCCCTGAGTATTTTCAACCCCTTTCAGTCTCAAGTAACAGAAAACACAGTCAAACTAGTTTAAGGTTAACAAAAAGAGTTTATTCTGGATGCAGCAGGGAATAATACAGGGTAGTTCTCAGAATGAAAGGTAGAGATCTAAGCCTTTAGAGTCTAAAAATGAAGTCTCAATGCTTTCCAGATACTGTTTGTATGTATATCTTCTGTCTCTCTCTTTATGGGACTCTTCTCTGGCTCAGCAAACCTCTGTGTAGTGAGAATCATAGATTAACGAATATGTTTTCACAGCTGGTGTTAATAAAAAAGATTGTTCATTGCAATGGTACCATGTACCCAAGTACAACTAGAGTGAACAAAGGATCCATTTACAGTGCAACCTAGATGTGGGTATGAGATCACACCAGATCTCCCTAAGAGAGCAGAAGCCACAACAGTTTTGTTCACTGTTTTATCCCCAACACCTAATACAGAACCTGCAAAAAAGCAGGCAGTTAATACAGTAATAGTGACTGAAGAAAAATAAATACATGCAAATGTTTGAATGCACTTTGAAGCTATGCTTTGGGTGATAAATAATACTCCCTAAGTATATGAAAAATTAAATTCATTAGGTACCTGACATTTTACTGATGGCTTTGGTGAATAAACTGTGAGATAACACACCAGAAATGAAATGCTATATGTGGAGGACAATAACAAAACTTTAAAGTTAACCCTAAAAGATGATGCTGTGAAAGTGCTGCACTCAGTATGCCAGCAAATTTGGAAAATTCAGCAGTGGTCACAGGACTGGAAAAGGTCAGTTTCCATTCCAGTCCCTAAGAAAGGCAATGCTAAAGCATGTTCGAACTACTGCACGATTGCACTCATCTCACACACTAGCAAAGTAATGCTCAAAATTCTCCATGTGAGGCTTCAACAGTATGTGTACTGAGAACTTCCAGATGTTCAAGCTGGATTTAGAAAATGCAGAGGAACCAGAGATCAAACTGCCAACATCTGCTGGATCATTGAAAAAGCAAGAGAATTCCAGAAAATCATGTGCTTTATTGACTACGCCAAAGCCTTTGTGTGGATCACAACAAACTGGAAAAGTCTTCAAGAGATGGGAATACCAGACCACCTTACCTGTTTCCTGAGAAATCTGTATGCAGGTCAAGAAGCAACAGTTAGAACCAGACATGGACAACAGAATAGTTCCAGATTGGGAAAGGAGTACATCAAGACTGTTTATTGTCACCCTGCTTATTTAACCTATATGCAGAGTCCATCATGTGAAATGCCAGGCTGGATGAAACACAAGCTGGAATCAAGATTGCTGGGAGAAATACCAATAACCTCATATATGCAGATGACACCAACCTTATGGCAGAAAACAAAGAGGCACTAAAGAGCCTTTTGAAGAAGGTGAAAGAGGAGAGTGAAAAATCTGGCTTAAAACTCAACTTTCAGGAAACTAAGATCATGGCATCTGGTCCCATCACTTCATGGCAAATAGATGGGGAAACAATGGAAACAGTGAAAGATTTTATTTTCTTGGGCTCCAAAATCACTGAAGATGATAACTGTAACCATGAAATTAAAAGACACTTGCTCATTGGAAGAAAAGCTATGACCAACCTAGACAGCATATTAAAACGCAGAAACATTACTTTGCCAACAAAGGTCCATCTAGTCAAAGCTATGGTTTTTCCAGTAGTCATGTATGGATGTGAGAGTTGGACTATAAGGAAAGCTGAGCACTGAAGAATTGATGCTTTTGAGCTGTGGTGTTAGAGAAGCCTCTTCAAACTCCCTTGGACTGCAAGGAGATCCAACCAGTCAGTCCTAAAGGAGATAAGTCCTGGGTGTTTATTGGAAGGACCAATGCTGAAGCTCCAATACTTTGGCCACCTGATGCAAAAAACTGACTCATTAGAAAAGACCCTCATGCTGGAAAAGATTGAAGGTAGGAGGAGAAAGGGATGACAAAGGAGAAGGTGGTTAGATGGCATCACTGACTTGATGGACATGAGTTTGAGCAAGCTCCAGGAGTTGGTTACATCTTGTCTGGACAGGGAAGCCTGGCTTGCTGCAATGCATGTGATCGCAAAGAGTCAGACATGACTGAGCAACTGAACTGAAAGTTAATGAAAAACTAGTGATATGTACTTCTCCATTTTAAAAGATGAATAAAATGAGAATTAAAGGGATTAAATTACTTAACTAAGATCACACTTCTAGCCAGTTAAGAAGACAGAACTAAAACCCAGGACTTATGAATTCCACTTCACCCATCTTTCTATTTTTAATTAAAAGAGAAAACTTAATATCGAAGACCAGGTTGTGTTTTTACTTTGATTCATTTTTATGAGTTTAACTTGTTTAATTTTTGTTTATAGATATGCACATGGATTGAAACCATGCTAACTCTTTCATTTAGTTTGGAAGTATTTACTTGGGACCTACCAGACAACACCTACTGTTGGAGATGCAAATGTGAACAAAATATCAGAGAGCTTTCCATACTGAAACTTACTAATTATGAAAGAAACAGACAAAAATTATCAAAGATCAGTAAACATACTTACTGCACATTATGAAAAGTCCTCCTAAGAAAATTAAGTCATTGCTAAGACAAAGATTAATAAAGGATTTGGGAGAAACATGGGATGACCAGTTTAAATAGAGAAGTCAGGAGTGTATTCTCTGAGGAGGTTACATTTATGCTGAGACCTGAACTGTGAGAAGGAGACATGCAGAGACGGAAAAGAACGTTCTACCAAAAAAATATGTACAAAGGATTTGAGATGGGAAAGAAGTTAAAAAAATTAAGATAGAGTGTATGGAGCCTGGAGTGGCTGGAGTGAAGAGCAAGTAAGTTGGAAGAACAACTTGTTGCAGATAAGAAGAAGGCTTGTTTTCACCAAGATCTTTCTTTCTCTTCCTTGATTCTTCTTTATTTTCTGATCTGTGTTTAAAGAGGCAGTTGGTAGACATAGCTTCCTTGGGCCTCTTGCTCTCCTATATGTCTGGCTGGCTCCACTAAAGCTACAAGCTTTTGCAGCCCTTTTCAGGTATTTCTCAGGGTTATTTATTCAGCCAGTAACCTTGACAGATGAGATTACTTCTTGTCTGGGCAAAGAGCAGGCTTGCTTACTATCTGTTATAAAAACAATGGATTTCCCCAACCTCAGAGTTCTCAACTGTGACACAGACGCACTGTGTGTGTAGCATCACACACATTGCCCACCACCCCCACCACAGGACTTGGGAGCAAGGGTAACTGAGGCAGATACACAGATATATCAGTATTCATGGTGCTGATTGTGCTCTAAGTGTAAAGCCATGTGTCTCTGACCCAGCCATCTTGTTTCCTAACCAGCATCTATGAACAGTAACAGGATCACATTAGCTTGTAAGTAGTGTAAAGTAAATCAATTCCCAGCCCTGACACTATGTTTGTTAACTCCTCAACAATTTGGGGGAAATAATAGAAAAGATAAGATTTTGCCTTTTAAAGAGTTTAAGCCAGAGGTTTGACTGAATACAGTCACATTAACTTTTAGTGTAATTTTTAATAAAGAATGACATATGAGAATATTATTAAGGTTTGGTTACCAAGGAGATCAGTCCTGGGTGTTCACTGGAGGAACTGATGTTGAAGCTGAAACTCTAATACTTTGGCCACCTGATGCAAAGAGCTGACTCATTGGAAAAGACCCTGATGCTGGGAAAGTTTGAGGGCAGGAGGAGAAGGGGATGACAGAGGATGAGATGATTGGATAGCATCACCGACACAATGGACATGGGTTGGGTGGACTCTGGGAGTTGGTGATGGACAGGGAGGCCTGGCATGCTGCGTTTCATGGGGTCGCAAAGAGTTGGACACGACTGAGTGACTGAACTGAACTGAACCATCTGTGACTAGATGCAAAAATATCATTTGATTACCTTCAGAGAGATAATAAATATTATTTTGTAAAAAATAAAGAATTTCTATTCCTGTGAGTAGATTTTCATCTTGAATTTATAGTGTTCAAATACAAATAACCAATTTAGTTTTGTTATATACTACCTAGGAACCTTTATTTTATTGAAGTATCTGTACCCAAATGTATATTTTTCTAAGGCATCCTTATTTCTGTAGTTTCTATTTATTTTGCATAATAATGATACATTAAAATACATGGATATCTAAGGACTCTTTTGATAATAAAGTATTGGAGACTGACATTTTATCTTTTAAAACTTGTCATTTTTAATAAGTTATGTTGAACTCTCAAAAATTCTCTGAACTAGAACAAAATATCTCAAAATTTGTTTGGAGATGCAAAAGACCCCGAATTGCTGAAGCAATCTTGAGAAAGGAAAATGGAGCTGAAGAAATCAGGCTCCAAGAGTTCAGAGCTACCATCATCAAAACAGTATGGTATTGGCACAAAAGCAGAAATATAGATCAGTGGGACAGGATAGAAAACCCAGAAATAAACCCAGGAAAAAACAGAAATAAGTACCAATGGTCAATTAACTATGACAAAGGAGGCAAGACTACAAAATGTTAGAGGAACAGTCTCCTTAAGAAATGGTGCTGGGAAAACTGGAGAGCTACATGTAAAAAAAAAAAAAAAAAAAAAAGATCATTCTTTAACTCCATACACAATAATAAGCTCAAAATGGATTAATACCTAAATGTAATACTGGATACTGTAAAACTTTTAGAGGTATATATAGGTAGAACTCTCTCTGACATAAATCACAACAATATCTTTTTGGATCTCCCTCTCAAAATAATCAAAATTAAAACAAAAACAAATGGGACCTACTTAAATTCAAAAGCTTTTGCACAGCCAAGGAAACAATCAAGAAAATGAAAAGACAACCCACAGACTGGGAGGAAATATTTACAAATGATGTACCCTAAAGGGGATTTATCTCCAAATTTTACAAACAGCTCATGGCACTTAACAGCATCAAAACAAACAATCCACTCAAAAAATGGGCAGAAGACCTGAATAGACATTTCCCCCAAGAAGAGATACAGATGGCCAGTAGTCACATGAAAAGATGTTCAACATTGCTAATTATTAGAGAAATGCAAGTCAAATGAGATATCACCTCACACCAGCTAGAATGGGTATCATCAAAAAATCCACCAACAATAAATACTGGAGACAGTGGTTAGAGAAGGTAACCCTTCTGCACTGTTGGTGGGAATGTAAACTGGTACAGCCACTATGGAGAAGAGTTTGAAGATTCCTTAAAAAACTTAGTATAGAGCTATCATATGATCTTGCAATCCCACTCCTGGGCATATATTCAGAGAAAAACATGATCTGAAAAGATACATGCACCCCATTATTCATTGCAGCACTGTTTACAAAAGCCAAGACATGGAAGCAACCTAAATGTCCATCAACAGATGAATGGATAAAGAAGATGTGTTGCATATACCTAAATGTCCATCAACAGATGAATAGATAAAGAAGATGTGTTACATATATGCAATAGAATATTACACAGCCATTAAAAAGAACAAAAGAATGCCTTTTGCAGCAACATGGATAGATCTAGAGAGTGTCATACTGAATGAAGTAAGTCAGAAAAGGAGAAATATTGTATGATATCCTTTATATGTGGAATCTGAAATAAATGATGCAAATGAACTTACTTACAAAACAAAACAAGTTCACAAACTTAGAAAACAAGCTTATGGTTTCTGGGGGAAAGGACAGGGAGAACAGATAGTTAGGGAGTTTGGGATGGACGTGTATACACTAATATATTTAAAATGGGCAACCAACAAGAATCTACTGTATAGCACAGGGAACGCTGCTTAATGTTCCATGGCAGTCTGGATGGGAGGGGAGTTTGGGGGGAGAATGGACACATATATATGTGTATAGCTGAGTCCCTTCACCGTTCACCTGAAACTACCACAACATTGTTTGATAATTAGCTATAACCCAATACAAAATAAAAAGTTTTAAAAAAATTCTCTGAGACTCAACATGTAAGAGCATGAACATTTTATTCAGGTCATTGCAACAGGAAAAACTGTCAAAGGAAATAAGTGTCTCCTCAAACCTGGTGAATAAGAGGGACTTCTTAGGGGAAGGGAACAAAAGGAGCAACACACTTGCTGTAAATTTGGTGGGTTTTAGTGAGGCAAGGACTTCAATTGTGGTTGAAAGGAAAAGGGTTTTATGTAATAGTAGTCTGTGTGTATGTGTGTGTGTGTGTGTGATTTGGCCCATTATCAATTCTTTACATCCTGTTCTTAGACTTTTTGACTTAAAGAAGGCATTTAGAAAAAGGCAGTATTTATTAACATGAAATAGAACATTTTTTCCCCAAAATGTTCACTTCTGTTTAAGATTCTTTTGAAGATTGACTAAAGGATTGATATTATTTTTTAAATGTATCTGTTAATATTACAGATGTTGTCACCAGATTGCCAATAAACTTATTTTAAAAATAAATGAAACTTCTAGACAAACGCAGTTATTTAATATTCTGCAAGATATGTTTTGAACCTCCCCTTGTGAAACCTTACATGAATGAACATTCCACTGATTAACTGTGGAACAGTGATTTATCCTACCTCAAACTTGGGAGTCTAAATATAATCATTTCATTACTGGTAACAAATCACCTTAAGAGCAGTTACAGCTAGAATATTTCCTCACATCTGGAATTAAATGTTGAATGCAACTTTCAGCTCTATCTCCCTTTATCATGCTGCAATGAACCCGAAGGTTAATTTACTTCCCATCTGCCTTTATTTCTTATTCTGTCGATCTTACACTTTTTTTTTTCCATTTTCTTCTTTCATGAGAATATATTCTCCATTCCAGCCTTCGTTTTTTTTTTCACTTAGTAGAATCAGGCAGCTCATTTTCAGTAAGACATCACACTAAAGGATCATGCTTTCATTAGCATAACATAAATACTCTCTCTTTCAATTAATCAGCAGACTTTATAATCTGAATTTTTAAAGCATCTTTTTTCTTAATTTTCTCCTATAGATGAATAGGACTTTGAAATTTGTAAAAACAAATACTGTTAGTCCTATCTAAATGAGTCCATCTAAATGATATTCACATAACCTGGGCATATTTTTCCGATAATGGAGCTATTACTACTTTTTTGTCCCTTTAGACTTTGTCAATACTAACTAGCACATGACATGATATCTACATCTAAATCTATTCAAGGAGAGAGGCAAATTTAATAACATCACTTTTAAATTTCAATCAGAGTTACAATCAATGAAGAAAAACCTGGATAGTCTGATGGGGTGTATAATGGGTTATAGCACAGTTTGGTCTTCCTCTATCAGCTTGTAGGTGGTGTAGTACAGTGGTGAAGGACATTGTTTTGTGGTCAGTGTCACCTGGTGACTTTAGTCTTAACTGTTTAACTGGATCTGTGAGCTTGGGAAAATACCTAAGCCTTATTTTCTCATCTTTAAAATGGGAACCATACCTTGAGCAGAGAGTGACTGTTAACGATATGTATTAATAGATCAATAAATGTTATTTATCTGTTATTACTATTACTGATACTAAGGCAGAGCCTCTGTAATGTGCATATTTACTACCAATCTCAGATGCCTGTTTTGAAACAGCAAGTCAGTTACTTAGTTTTTACATATTACACAGACAATGTCTTAATGACCCTATTTGAAATCTAATAATAAATCTAAATAGATGTTATCTTGGCCTCAGTTTAGACTACTGGGCATTTGGATTATGAACTTTAACATTTTAAGTCATTCATCTTAAAGTGTCAGATATTTTCAACCTTTTTAAAATATTTTATTGTATAGTTTTTGTTGTTGTTGTTCTTTTACTTTTCTTCGAACCTGACATCAGTGCCTTACAATAATATGTAAGTTTTTGTAACCCAATGAAAAAATGAGGAGAAAAACTAAATAGAAATTTCTCCAAAGAACACATACAGATGACTGATAAACACATGAAAAGATGCTCACCATCACGAATTATTAGAGAAATGCAAATCAAAACTACAATGAGGCATCATCTCATACTAGTCAAAATGGCCAACATCAAAAAAATCTATAAACTCTAAATGCTGAAGCAGGAGTGAAGAAAAGCCCACGTGCACTTAGTGGAGTGTAAGTAGACATAGACACTATGTAAAACAGTATGGAAATTCCTTTAATAAAAACTAAATATAGAACTACCATATAATGCAGTAATCCCACTACTGGGCATATACCCAGAGAAAACCATAATTCAAAAAGATACATGTATCCCAATGTTGATAGCATCACTATTCACAATAGCCGGGACATGGAAGCAACCTAAATGTCCATCAACAGAGGAATGGATAAAGAAGATGCAATACATATACACAATGGAGTGTTGCTCAGCCATTAAAGAATGAAATCGGACCATCTGCAGAGACATGGATGGACCTACAGAATGTCATACAGAATGAACTAAGTCATAAAGAGAAAAACAAGTATCATTATTAATGCATATCTGTAAAAATCTAGAAAAACAGTGTAGATGGACTTATGTGCAAAGCAGGAATGAAGACATAGATGTAGAGATCAAATAAAATGACTCCAAGGGGAAATGTGGGGTGGGAGGAATTGGAAAGCTTGGATTGACACATATACACTATTGATTGTTGTCATTCAGCTGAGTCGTGTCCAATTATTTGCAACCCCATAGACTGCAGCATGCCAGGCTTCCCTGTCCATCACCATTTCCCAGAGTTTGCCCAAGGTTATGTCCATTGAATTGGTGATGCCATTCAACCGTCTCATCCTCTGTCACCCTCTTCTCCTTCTGCCTTCAATCTTTCCCAGCATCAGGGTCTTTTTCCAATGAGTCATCCATTTGCATCATGTGGCCAAAGTATTGGAGCTTCAGCTTTAGTACCAGTCCTTCCAAAGACTATTCGGGGTTTATTTCCTTTAAGATTGCCTGGTTTGATCTCTTTGTTTTCCAAGGGAGTCTCAAGGGTCTTTTCCAGCACCACAGTTTGAAAGTTTCAACTCCTCGGTGCTCTGCCTTTACTGTCTGGCTCTCACAGCTTTACATAACTACTGGGAAGACCATAGCCTTGACTATATGGACGTTTGTTGGGAAAGTGATGTCTTTGCTTTTTAACACACTGCCTAGGTTTGTCATAACTTTCCTGCCAAGAAGCAAGCGACTTCTAATTTCACTACTGATACTATGTATAAACTATATAACTAATGAGAACATATTGTATAACAGGAAACTGCACTTAATGCACTGTGGTGACCTGGGAAGGAAGTCCAAAAAGGAGACGGTATTTGTGTATGTATGGCTGGCTCATTTTGCAGTACAGTAATAACCAACACAACATTGTAAGCAGAAGGGGCGGCCATGAGGAGATACCCCTCGTCCAAGGTAAGAGAAACCCAAGTCGGACGGTAGGTGTTGTGAGACGGCATCAGAGGGCAGACACACTGAAACCATAATCACAGAAAACTAGTCAATCTGATCACACGGATCACAGCCTGGTTTAACTCAATGAAACTAAGCCATGCCGTGTGGGGCCACACAAGATGGGAGGGTCATGGTGGAGAAGACAGACAGAATGTGGTCCACTGGAGAAGGGAATGGCAAACCACTTCAGTATTCTTGCCTTGAGAACCCCATGAGCAGTATGAAAAGGAAAAATGATGGGATACTGAAAGAGGAACTCCCCAGGTCTGTAGGTGCCAAATATGCTACTGGAGATCAGTGGAGAAATAACTCCAGAAAGAATGAAGGGATGGAGCCAACGCAAAAACATTACCCAGTTGAGGATGTGACTGGTGATAGAAGCAAGGGCCGATGCTGTAAAGAGCAATATTGCATAGGAACCTGGAATGTTAGGTCCATGAATCAATGGCGAATTGGAAGCGGTCAAACAGGAAATAGCAAGAGTGAACGTCGACATTCTAGGAATCAGAGAACTGAAATGGACTGGAATGGGTGAATTTAACTCAGATGACCATTATATCTACTACTGCGGGCAGGAATCCCTCAGAAGAAATGGAGTGGCCATCATGATCAACAAAAGAGTCCGAAATTCAGTACTTGGATGCAATCTCAAAAACGACAGAATGATCTCTGTTCATTTCCAAGGCAAACCATTCAATATCACAGTAATCCAAGTCTATGCCCCAACCAGTAATGCTGAAGAAGCTGAAGTTGAACGGTTCTATGAAGACCTACAAGACCTTTTAGAACTAACACCCAAAAAAGATGTCCTTTTCATTATAGGGGACTGGAATGCAAAAGTAGGAAGTCAAGAAACACCTGGGGTAACAGGAAAATTTGGCCATGGAGTATGGAATGAAGCAGGGCAAATGCTAATACAGTTTTGCCAAGAGAATGCACTGGTCATAGCAAACACCCTCTTCCAACAACACAAGAGAAGACTCTACAAACGGACATCACCAGATGGCCAACACAGAAATCATCAGATTGCTTACATTCTTTGCAGCCAAAGATGGAGAAGCTCTATACAGTTAGCAACAACAAGACCAGGAGCTGACTGTGGCTCAGATCATGAACTCCTTATTGCCAAATTCAGACTTAAATTGAAGAAAGTAGGGAAAACCACTAGACCATTCAGGTATGACCTAAATCAAATCCCTTATGATTACACAGTGGAAGTGACAAATAGATTTAAGGAACTAGATCGGATAGACACAGTGCCTGATGAACTATGGACTGAGGTTTGTGACATTGTACAGGAGACAGGGATCAAGAGCATCCCCATGGAAAAGAAATGCAAAAAAAGCAAAATGGCTGTCTGGGGAGACCTTACAAATAGCTGTGAAAAGAAGAGAAGTGAAAAGCAATATAAAAAAAAATAAATAAAAAAAAAAAAGAGAAGCAAAGGAGAAAAGGAAAGATATAAGCATCTGAATGCAGAGTTCCAAAGAATAACTAGGAGATATAAGAAAGCCTTCCTCAGCGATCAATGCTAAGAAATAGAGGAAAACGACAGAATGGGAAAGACTAGAGATCTCTTTAAGGAAATTAGAGATACCAAGGGAACATTTCATGCAAAGATGGGCTCAATAAAGGACAGAAATGGTATGGACCTAACAGAAGCAGAAGATACTAAGAAGACGTGGCAAGAATACACAGAAGAACTGTACAAAAAAGATCTTCACGACCAGATAATCACGATGGTGGGATCACTCACCAAGAACCAGACATACTGGAATGCGAAGTCAAGTGGGCCTTACAAAGCATCACTACAAAGCTAGTGGAGGTGATGGAATTCCAGCTGAGCTATTTCAAATCCTGAAAGATGATGCTGTGAAAGTACTGCACTCAAAATGCCAGCAAACTTGGAAAACTTAGCAGTGGCCACAGAACTGGAAAAGGTCAGTTTTCATTCCAATCCCAAAGAAAGGCAATGCCAAAGAATGCTCAAACTACCGCACAATTGCCCTCATCTCACATGCTAGTAAAGTAATGCTCAAAATTCTCCAAGACAGGCTTCAGAAATACGTGAACCATGAACTTCCATATCCTCAAGCTGGTTTTAGAAAAGGCAGAGGAACCAGAGATCAAATTGCCAACATCTGCTGGATCATCGAAAAAGCAAGAGAGTTCCAGAAAAACATCTATTTCTGCTTTATTGACTATGCCAACGCCTTTGACTGTGTGGATCACAATAAACTGTGGAAAATTCTGAAAGAGATGGGAATACCAGACCACCTGACCTGCCTCTTGAGAAATCTATATGCACATCAGGAAGCAACAGTTAGAACTGGACATGGAACAACAGACTGGTTCCAAAAAGGAAAAGGAGTATGTCAAGGCTGTATATTGTCACCCTGCTTATTTAACTTATATGCAGAGTACATCATGAGAAACGCTGGACTGGAAGAAGCACAAGCTGGAATCAAGATTGCTGGGAGAAATATCAATAACCTCAGATATGCAGATGACATCACCCTTAGGGCAGAAAGTGAAGAGGAACTAAAAAGCCTCTTGATGAAAGTGAAAGAGGAGAGTGAAAAAGTTGGCTGAAAGCTCAGCAGTCAGAAAACTAAAATCATGGCATCTGGTCCCATCACTTCATGAGAAATAGATGGGTAAATAGTGGAAACGGTGTCAGACTTTACTTTTTTGGGCTTCAAAATCACTGCAGATGGTGACTGCAGCCATGAAATTAAAAGACACTTACTCTTGGAAGGAAAGTTATGACCAACCTAGATGGCATATTAAAAAGCAGAGACATTACTTTGCCAACAAAGGTTCGTCTAGTCAAGGCTATGGTTTTTCCAGTGGTCATGTATGGATGTGAGAGTTGGACTGTGAAGAAAGCTGAGTGCCAAAGAATTGATTCTTTTGAACTGCGATGTTGGAGAAGACTCTTGAGAGTCCCTTGGACCCCAGGAGATCCAACCATTCCATTCTGAAGGAGATCAGTCCTGGGTGTTCTTTCAAAGGACTGATGCTAAAGCTGAAACTCCAATACTTTGGCCACCTCCTGCGAAGAGTTGACTCATTGGAAAAGTCTCTGATGCTGGGAGGGATTGGGGGCAGGAGGAGAAGGGGACGACAGAGGATGAGATGGCTGGATGGCATCACTGACTCGATGGACATGAGTTTGAGTGAACTTTGGGAGTTGGTGATGGACAGGGAAGTTGGCGCACTGCTATTCATGGGGTCGCAAAGAGTCGGACACAACTGAGTGACCGAACTGAACTGATTCTACTATAAGAAATGATATAAAAATAATAATATGTATTTTTTGCACTTTGTTATTATATTTGTTGAAGAAGGGAGAGTTCATAGTCTTAATTTTTATAGTTTACTTTCCTCCTGTTTCAAGCATTGTATTGTTTTAAAATGTTTCCTTCATACTTAAAAGCCAAATATATAATGAAGGTGGCAACACAGAGTCATGCGGAAAGACTACAAGTTGTAGCTGGAAACTTGGAATCACAGTCTAGTTTCCTTGCTCAGTGGTCATGAGGTCTTAGATTAGTTATTTATACTGAAAAAAATGTCAGTTTCTTTGTTGATAACCTGAGGATATTATAAATATGTAGGTTTACAGAGAAGTTTTAAGGAAGAAAAAATAATATTGTAAATAGTAAAACATATAAATGTAAATTGTTACCATGAAGGTGACTCAAATCCCTACAACTTAAATTTTTTAATTAAAAACAAAAAAACAAAATAACAAGTATTGCTGAGGATGTAGAGAAATTAGAACCCTTTTAGTCTAGGTGCTATGAAAACTGTATGGTGGTTTCTCAAACAAATATTAAACAGAATTGCCATACTATCCAGCAATTCCACTTCTGGTTGTATATTTAAAATAATTCGAAGCAGGGTCTCTAAGAAGCGCATCCATGTTCTTAGAACTACTATATGCAATATTCAAAAGGTAGAAGCAACCCAAGTTTGCATTGACAAATGAATAGATAAATAAAACAGAATATATACTACAATGGGATATTATTCAGCCTTATAAATGAAAGAAATCCTGGTATTTCAGGAAGGGGGACTCCATCTAGGGCCTAAAAGCAGTCTCTTGTCTAACACTCACAAATGAATTATCTTAGGAGACACATGTGGAAGAGACTTTATTGGGAGAGGGTGCCCAGGTGGAGTGGAGAAGGCAATGGCACCCCACTCCAGTACTCTTGCCTGAAAAATCCCATGGACAGAGGAGACTGGCAGGCTGCAGTCCATGGGGTCACGAAGAGTCGGACACGACTGAGCGACTTCACTTTCACTTTTCACTTTCCTGCATTGGAGAAGGAAATGGCAACCCACTCCAGTGTTCTTGCCTGGAGAACCCCAGGGACGGGGGAGCCTGGTGGGCTGCCATCTATGGGGTCGCACAGAGTCGGACACGACTGAAGTGACTTAGCAGCAGCAGCAGCAGCCCAGGTGGAGAACAAGAGAATAGGGAAACCCAGGCAAATTGCTCTGCCACATGGCTCACAGCCTCAGGTTTTATGGTGATGGCATTAGTTTTTGGATTGTCTTTGGCCAACCCTTCTGACTCAGGGTCATTCCTAGTGGTGCCTTCATTGCTCAGCCAAATGGATGTGGGTGAGAAGGATTCTGGGAGGTTGTAGGACTTGTGGTGTCTACTTTTGACCTTTTCTGAACTCTTCCAGCTGGTGGTGGCTTGTTAGTTCTGTGCTCCTTGTCAGGACCTCCTGTCACAAAATAACTCATGCCAAAGCTTACTGTGGTGCCTGCCAGGGCGGTCGGTCAGTCAGTGTGTTTCCCCTGACACACGCTACAACATAGATGACCCCTGAGGATGGCACACTAAGTGGAATAGACCTGTCACAAAAAGAAAAATATTGTTTGATTTCCCTTATGTGAGGTACCTAAAGTAGTCAAGTAGTTAGAGAAATAAAGTAGAACAGTAGAAGTTTCTGGGCACTTTGGGGAGGGGATAGTGGGGAGATATTCTTTAATGGATACATTCCACTGAGAAGAGTTCTGGGGATTGACTGCATAACAATATGAATGTATAAAAATGTGAGTACTCAACTTATTGCTGAGCTGTACACTTACAAATGGCGAAGATGGCAAATTTTTTGTTATGTGTATTTTACCGCAATTTTCTTAAAAATAGCAAATTGGTTTTGTCTGGCCATCCTAAAGGCTATATGAAGTTGAATAGCATAGCGTGGTACTTAAAAATGCCTGAAGGGGTGTCAGGCAAACCTTGCTCAATTACTTACACCAGGCTGTTCCTAACTCTGAAGTAAGTAACTCTAAACTTGAGTTACTGCATCTATAAAGTGGGTGGGATCAATGCATCTACTTCAGTAGTGCTATTTTGATGTTTTAAAAGAGAGATTGTTCTTAAAGCACAGCAGGTTATCTGTATTCATTTGCTAGAGCTGTCATAACAAAATAGTACAGACCGGGAGGCTTAAAAAGAAACAGAACTTTTATTTTTCCTCCGAGTTCTAGACGCTAGAAGTCCAAGATCAAGGTGTTGGCAGTTGGTTTTTCTCTAAGTCCTTTCTCCCTGACTTAGATGCCACCTCCTTGCTGTGTCCCCTTATGGTCTTTCTTCTCTGCATATGTTTGTCCTCAAATCTCCTCTTTTTATAAAGATATGGGTCATATTGAATTAGGGTCCACCTGAAATACCTCATTTAGCTGAATTACTTCTTAAAAGATCTTATCTCCAAACATCCTGAGGTACTAGGAGTGAGGGTTTTACCATATGAACGTGAGCAGGCTACCCTTTAGCCCATAAATGTGGAGAAGAGGGTGGAGAGTAAGTGCAGACTTGTGTATATTTGTTATTTTCATAGATATAACATATGATGTTGTATATAACAAATAACATGAAATTTATATATTTGATATTTCGTGTATATAACATGATAGTCTCACAATTTGTATGTTTTTTAAAATTTATTTATTTTAGTTGGAGGCTAATTACTTCACAATATTGTATGTTTTGAAAATGAAATATGATATGGACAAAGTTATTCATTCAGCAAAATGTGACTCATCAATCACTTGAATGGACAAGGGCTTACTGTCAGAATTAAAACATGGTTCATGCTTTCTAGAAACTGAAAATGAATGCCCATTGTTTTCATCATAACATTTAAATAGCACCCAACCAGTCCATTCTGAAGGAGATCAGCCTTGGGATTTCTTTGGAGGGAATGATGCTAAAGCTGAAACTCCAGTACTTTGGCCACCTCATGCGAAGAGCTGACTCATTGGAAAAGACTCTGATGCTGGGAGGGATTGGGGGCAGGAGGAGAAGGGGACGACAGAGGATGAGATGGCTGGATGGCATCACTGACTCGATCGACATGAGTTTGAGTGAACTCCGGGAGTTGGTGATGGACAGGGAGGCCTGGCGTGCGGCAAATTCATGGGGTCGCAAAGAGTCGGACATGACTGAGCAACAGAACTGAACTGAACTGAACTACATTTTATCCTGTTCCTAAGACCTTTGTAAGGAAGATGTGGGCCTATGTTTTATATGTTTAATATGATATATTTTTCCTATTGCATCTGTTTCTAGGGATGAATTGTGATGGTTTGAAAATGATATCAATTGTTCCATTTAAAATGAGAGTAAGGCAATCTTGACAATAATCCAAGGATAAAAACTTACACAAAATACTGAGAAATATGGACTCAGGACAAATATGGCTACATGTCTGTAATATTCCCTTCTGTTCCAAATCTATTCAAACAAGAAAAAGAATATATATGTACATCATATGTACATCCATGTAGCCTGTTCTGCTCATTTCTCCAAATTGTCAAGGGCAGACTCTTGTAATCATAATCAGCTTCTTAATTGCAACATGAAAGCAGACAATCTTTACATATCTGAGGAAATCTGAGGCAAGGGGAAAAAGAGTTGGTGGAAGAGTTAGCAGAGGGCTCAGGAAATGCTTTAAGGTAAATGGTCTCAGAGCCATCAGGGAGGATTAGCATACTAACCTCAACAACAGGCTGGAAAAGTAACCTAGTCAAGATTTTTTTTTTTTTCAAGAAACTCTTGTGAAATTATAATAAGAATAAATTTTGCTGAATATCAGAATGGGAACAACAATGGAGGAAATTAAGGAGCAAGAAAAGGAAACCCAGGGATTTTTAGAAAATTTACTGCAAAAGTCAAAAGATATGATAAGAAGAACTAAAAGGTAATAGGAAGGAGAGGAGGCATTTATAAGTTTCAGTGAGATGAAGAGAAGATGACAAAGTAATGAGGGAAAAATTTCTAAATGAGCAGCTAATAAGATGAATGAAATGAAAATTATTCATTTTTTCCTCAACCACTCTAGTGAAAGTCTGGAAATTCAAGGTAAACAATGAGGAATACAAAGTACAATACAGAGGAAAGCAAATTGTCTACAAGTAAATGAAAATCCAGATGATATCAGGGTTATTTTCAATAAGAGTCAATATAATAGAACAGTAACAAAATAACTGAAAATTCAGAATTTCTTCTGGATTCAAGTGTATAATCATTTTTATCACGGAAGACTCTGAATTTTATCATTTTTTCTTTGAAAGAATTACTCAAGGATATGTATTGGTAATACATGCATACTTAACATACAAAGAAAGAAAGAAAGGAAGTGAAATTAGAAACTTGATAACAAAAACATGTGGTAGGCAAAGAGCCTAGTAAAAACTTCCTTTAGTTAAATCTAAAACATATTGTTGCACAGGAAAAAAATTAATTTATTTTATTTTTATAAAAAATATATGTAAACATATGAAAGTCTGAGACAGAAAAAGAAGAAAAGATAGGAATAAACAGAAATAGGAAGGATATGGTGAACTTCAATTGTATGGAGGAGATTTAAAAATAAGTGACTGCTATCTTGCCAAAATGTATGAATTTCCAGACAATATTTTGAGGAAATAAAGGGCCAAGACTTTGAATATGAAATCGTGATGTAAGGTTTATGTTGTTTGTTTGAAGAGACACTAACCTGAAAGTATGACCCCTGGGCATGTTGAATATTTTAAACTGAAGAAGTTTGAGAAAATAGCTGAAGTATGAAGGTTACTCTGTTCTTTCCCCAACCCTGCTCCCTTGAAACAGGACATAAAATTCCTATATGAGAGGTGCCTGCCCCATACTTAGAAGAAAGACACATCCTTATCTTTGAAGATAAATAAGACATCAAAAGGAATCCGAACAAACCTGTCTTTGCTGTACCCTCAGTTTACTACACTTAACCTCATATCCTTTAACCTATCATACTCCTCTACCTGCTCTTCATCAAGCCTACACTCAGGTTTAATTGTTTCTTTGGGTTTTTATTTCCTAATGAAAGGCTCTTGCACATGAAAATAAACGTGTGTGCTTTGTTCCCTCTTAATCTGTATTTGTCAGTTTAATTTTTTCAGACCCAGCCAGGGAGTCTAGAAGGTGGAGGGGAACTTCTTCCTTCCCCATATATATATATGACCATAACCCAGGGACCCCCACCTTCACTTTCCAAAAAGCTTCTCCAAACTGATTTTGCAATCAATAGTGAAGAAAGGACCTTTTACTCATAAAATGAGCACGTTTTTATAAAGGCTGTTAGGAAGGAAAGCACTTTTGATATGCACCCAAAAAGAGGTCAAATGCCTTTGGAAAGGAAACTTGAAGAATCAGAGAATTTATTCAGAAGTCAAGGGTAGTTTCACACTGAATATCTATAAAGGAATCCTGGTATTTTTCAAGGGAATAAAGAACTGATGTCTGCTTTGTTCCTTAAGTTTTAATTCATAGGACATAAAGTCCTCTAGTATGCAGAATTATTTTAATTATGAACAGAAAGGTCTCATCTAAATACAGTTACTTAATTTACTCAGGTAGTAGTGAGCCTGTACAAATGGCTATCTCAGTAATAAATGGACAAGTCAGTCACAGATTTGTTGTTGTTTAATCGCTAGATCAGGTCTGACTCTTTTGCAACCCAATGGACTGTAGCCCACTAGGATCCTCTGTCCATGGGATTTCCCATGCAAGCATACTGGGGTGGGTGACCACTTCCTTCTCTAATGGATCTTCCTGATCCAGGGATTGAATCTGAGTATCCTGTATTGGCAGGCTGATTCTTTACCATTGAGCCATGATACATGGGCTTAAGTAAGTTAATTTATACACATGATTTTTTTTAAAAAAGATGTTACTATATGATATATATTACATCATATAAATAATTCCAGTCATCAGTTCAGTTCACTTCAGTCACTCAGTCCTGTCCAACTCTTTGCAACCCCATGAATCACAGCACACCAGGCTTCCCTGTCCATCACCAACTCCCAGAGTTCACTCAAACTCATGTCCATCAAGTCAGTGATGCCATCCAACCATCTCATCCTCTGTCATCCCCTTCTCCTCCTGCCCCCAATCCCTCCCAGCATCAGAGACTTTTCCAATGAGTCAACTCTTTGCATCAGGTGGCCAAAGTATTGGAGTTTCAGCATTATCATCAGTCCTTCCAAAGAACACCCAGGACTGATCTCCTTTAGAATGGACTGGTTGGATCTCCTTGCAGTCCAAGGGACTCTCAAGAGTCTTCTCCAACACCACAGTTCAAAGCATCAATTCCTCGGTGCTCAGCTTTCTTCACAGTCTAACTCTCGCATCCATACATGACTACTGGAAAAACCATAGCCTTGACTAGATGGACCTTTGTTGGCAAAATAATATCTCTGCTTTTCAATATACTATCTAGGTTGGTCATAACTTTCCTTCCAAGAAGTAAGCGTCTTTTAATTTCATGGCTGCAGTCACCATCTGCAGAGATTTTGGAGCCCAAGAAAATAAAGTCTGACACTGTTTCCACTGTTTCCCCATCTATTTCCCATGAAGTGATGGGACCAGATGCCATGATCTTAGTTTTCTGAATGTTGAGCTTTAAGCCAACTTTTTCACTCTCCTCTTTCACTTTCATCAAGAGGCTTTTTAGTTCCTCTTCACTTTCTGCCATAAGGGTGGTGTCATCTGCATATCTGATATCTGTCAGAAAAATTAATATTTCTCCCAGCAATCTTGATTCCAGCTTGTGCTTCTTCCAGCCCAGCGTTTCTCATGATGTACTCTGCATAGAAGTTAAATAAGCAGGGTGACAATATACAGCCTTGACGTACTCCTTTTCCTTTTTGGAACCAGTCTCTTATTCCATGTCCAGTTATAACTGTTGCTTCCTGACCTGCATATAGGTTTCTCAAGAGGCAGGTCAGGTGGTCTGGTATTCCCATCCCTTGAAGAATTTTGCACAGTTTATTGTGATCCACATAGTCAAAGGCTTAGGCATAGTCAATAAAGCAGAAATAGATGTTTTTCTGGAACTCTCTTGCTTTTTCATGATCCAGCGGATGTTGGTGATTTGATCTCTGGTTCCTCTGCCTTTTCTAAAACCACTTTGAACATCAGGAAGTTCACAGTTCATGTATTGCTGAAGCCTGGTTTGGAGAATTTTGAGCATTACTTTACTAGCATGTGAGATGAGTGCAATTGTGCGGTCGTTTGAGCATTCTTTAGCATTGCCTTTCTTCAGGATTGGAATGAAAGCTGACCTTTTCCAGTCCTGTGGCCACTGCTGAGCTTTCCAAATATGCTGGCATATTGAGTGCAGCACTTTCACAGCATCATCTTTCAGGATTTGAAATAGCTCAACTGGAATTCCATCACCTCCACTAGCTCTGTTCGTAGTGATGCTTTCTAAGTCCCACTTGACTTTACAATCCAGGATGTCTGGTTATCGGTGAGTGATCACACCATTGTGATTATCTTGGTCGTGAATCTCTTTTTTGTACAGTTCTTCTGTGTATTCTTGCCACGTCTTCTTAATATCTTCTGCTTTGTTAGGTCCATACCATTTCTGTCCTTTATCAAGCCCATCTTTGCATGAAATGTTTCCTTGGTTTCTCTAATTTTCTTGAAGAGATCTCTAGTCTTCCCCATTCTGTTGTTTTCCTCTATTTCTTTGCATTGATTGCCAAGGAAGGCTTTCTTATTTCTTCTTGCTATTCTTTGGAACTCTGCATTCAGATGCTTATATTTTTCCTTTTCTCCTTTGCTTTTCACTTCTCTTCTTTTCACAGCTATTTGTAAGGCTTCCCCAGACAGCCATTTTGCTTTTTTGCATTTCTTTTCCATGGGAATGGTCTTGATCCCTGTCTCCTGTACAATGTCACGAACCTCCGTCCACAGTTCATCAGGCACTCTATCAGATCTAGTCCCTTAAATCTATTTCTCACTTCCACTGTATAATCATAAGGGATTTGATTTAGGTCATACCTGAATGATTTAGTGGTTTTCCCTACTTTCTTCAATTTAAGTCTGAATTTGGCAATAAGGAGTTCATGATCTGAGCCACAGTCAGCTCCTGGTCTTGTTTTTGCTGACTGTTAGAGCTTTTCCATCCATGGCTGCAAAGAATATAATCAATCTGATTTCGGTGTTGACCATCTGGTGATGTCTGTGTGTAGAGTCTTCTCTTGTGTTATTGGAAGAGGGTGTTTGCTATGACCAGTGTATTTTCTTGGCAAAACTCTTCTAGCCTTTGCCCTGCTTCATTCCGTACTCCAAGGCCAAATTTGCCTGTTACTCCAGGTGTTTCTTGACTTCCTACTTTTGCATTCCAGGGCATAGAAACAACTAAACGTTCAGGACTGGGATGACTGAAAAAATTTCAAATCATCAATACTATAAAATAAAATGCAGACATTTTACAATGAGATGGCCCTTTATATAGTCATATAGTTGAATATTCAGGGCAATATTTCCATTAAAAGTCACAGAAAAAAAGCATTTTCATTTTAAATTAACTACATATACATATTTAAATATACACATTAAGTTAAATTCATACATGTAGTAATCACCTCACAGAAGAAGAGCTATATGTGTATGTGTACTAAGATATGGGTTGGAAAACTGAGTGGAATTGAGACATTCACATTAAAATCTATTGTTTCTGTGTTTTGTTAATATTTTTGAGTCAGAATGCTTTTGTTGCCTACTTTGTAATGAAAATATGCTTAAATTAATAGGATAAAATAGAAATCATGCCAAAGTGTTTCATTTTCAGAGAAAGATGAAGGTGCTGAGTCTTGCGCTTAACCAGCTCTTTGCTAAGTCAGGAAGCTGGAATACTAACCTGAACTCAAGACCAGGTTTTTGGAACTTACTGTCCCCCAACTTGAAATATTTATTTCTAATTCTTATTTTATGTGCATTATAAATTACATGTGAGGAAATTCTGAAGACAAAGCTGCCATGCAACATACTTCATGCATTAATTGCGAAAAGTATAAAAAGAGGCATGAATAAAGATCACTTACTACTGCATCACTTAAAGGTAACTATCTTGGTGATCCAGTGGCTGGGACTCCACACTCCTAATGCAGGGCACCCAGGTTTGTTCCCTGCTTGGGGAACTAGATCCCACATGCCACAACTAAGGATCCTTTCTACCTCAACTAAAAGATTCCATATGTTGCAACTAAGACCCGACACAATCAAATCAATTAATCAATTTTAAAAGAAAGGTCATTACTGTTAAAATTCTTAGGTCTATGCTTCTAGAAATATTTTTAAAATTAAGGTTATATATACATATGTATATATTTCTAGTTTTTACATATGACTGTGTGTGTGTGTGTGTGTGTGTGTGTGTGTGTATTTATAAAATAAAGGTCACAATATATGTTATGGCTTTTTTCTCATACTGTACAAAATTTTCCCCATGCCATTGAACAGTCTTGTAAAAGCAGCCCAAGTAGTTATGTATTACTTAAACTTTTGAAGGGATGTGGCAGGACTTAGTGAACCAATTCATTGTCACTGTAACTTTTACTATATATATCTATGAGCCTTTTTTATAGCAAATCCCTAGAAATGAAAATTTTTGGCCAGAAGTCCTTTAAAGGCTTTTGATAGACCTCATGGAACTGCCTTCCAGAAAGTTTTTACCACACTGGTTTAATAAGCAGGTTATTTCCTCTTACCTCAGATAAAATTAAATAATTAAAAATAAATTTGATCATTAAAGTTTCCCAAAATGATGGGTGCAAATCATATCCTTCTATTTCTCAGGTTCTACCACTTAGTTTTAGCCAAAGTATCTGACAGAAACACAATACTCTGGACAAATGTTTACAGTAAAAAGCAAGTAGGTTTTAACTATCAAAGTATTCCATTAGAAGTAGGTCATTCCGGAAGAATTCCTGAGTGTCAGTTATGTTCTAGGTATAACCCAGATAACAGCCGAAGTAACTTACTCTGTCCTTTGAGATGCAAATAAAATTAGTTCAAGCCTGCTTTGTTGTCCTCAGGAAGTATAATATTCCCCCTGAGATGTCTGAAACTCAAGAAGCATAGCTTTCATGGTTATCCTGTACTCTGATTTCTTGCTCCATCCACACTTTCCTCCCTCTAGCATCGCTCCTGTGGAGTCCTACTCCCATCCTTGCAATATTGACAGAACAGGGGCCACGCTCCTGACACCCTTCTTGCAGTTCAGTCCTGTGTGTAATGGGGTCGCTGTGGGTGGGAACTATAGCGTTTGCACCCCAATTCTACCCAGCAAGTGACATTTATACATTATGAATTTAGGAAGTGAATAGAAATTAAATATTAGCCATTCCAATCTTTAAAGTAATTCAGCTAGCATGCCTGGCCTATCTCATTGCTCTGCTTTCTCCTAAGGCCAGTCATGTGCTTCTCAGTCCCTGCATGCTTTTACATCTTGCACTCTCATTTCTTCTGTTTCTCTTCATTCACCTCTCCCACCAATCCAAACTCTCCTAATTTCTTATGTAGAACAGTTTAATGATCACTTTTTCTACCTCAAAACCATCCAGCCAGATACTTCATCTTCATAAATAAGTGTGCCCATACAGGAATGTTTGTGGACAAAGACAATATTCTCCCAGAGAGATGTGTTATCAGCAGCCCTTAAAAGAATACATTCAGCCCCCTCACTGTTTCAAAAATACAATTATAGGAAAACTTGGTCATGCCTCATGGAACAAAATATGATTCCTGCATCCCAGGTTCTCCTAATCTAGGCTCTTTCCTCGCCTCATTCAGGATCCAAATATTCTTGCAAGGTTACTTTTCAGTTCACCTGCAGACTGAACTCCCACATTTTGCTGTCCTACATCAGGGCCATGGTCAGTATTAACTATCTCCTAAAACCATTCTGGACTCCTTATTGATGCCAGAGGACTTCTATGCCAAGACCATACATATTGAGTTCATCCAACTTGAGTTCTGTCTTTATCCTATTGAGCTTTCAGAATGAGTTATTATTTAGGATACTTTCTTCAGTGACAGACCCAACTCAAATTACCTTAAGAAAAAAAAGAAAGAGAGAATTCATGATTAACATCTTAGGAAGCCCAGTGGCAGGACTGACCTCCTCTTTCTCTATTTCTCTAGAAAATGGAGTGCTATAGAAGAGGGTAAGAGCAGCTGGATTTAAGAGATAAACACTATACAGATTCAGGCAGTGTGGTATTATAGAAAGAGTCTTGATTTTGCAATTAAAATTCTGGGTTCTAATTGTAGTTTTGGCTCAAGTCAGCAGTAGGTCCTTAAGGAACTTTCTTAATTCCTAGGCTTTTCCAGGACCTGCGTTTCTCATCATCCTGTAGTTCACCTTATAGTTTATTGCAATTACCTGCAGAGTTTATGCAAAGCAGGTGCTTGAGCTGTATGGCAAATTCATTGAATCACTATCTCAGAGGAAAGAGTTCCAGACACCGGGAACACTGTGGTGATGCTTATGTGTGACCAAATTTGTGAAACACAGAAATAGTCCATTCTTTGGTGGGGGCGGTTCTTTTCAGACATACAGTTTATGAAACTAGGAAGTTGTAGAAGGACTAAATCCAGCTACAAAATATTTTGAAAGTTCATTATAAAAAAAGCAATATCATTACAAACAGTTCAAGAGAGTCATGTGTTCAGGTTAGACTTTATGTTCTCTGAGATAAAGTAAAATGGATCTTCTAGAAGTTCACAGAAAAAGCTTCCAAACATGCAGGGAATATGGTAGGCATGCACTTATCATAGATAATCAACCAACAAAAACATGAATCTGGAACTTGAGGGAAAAGAATAGGTAGTGATGGCTAAATTAATTAATGTAAGCACCATGGAAATTTTGGTAGCAAAATACACGATAAATGCAGAAATAATTATATGACTTACTAGTTAAACAGGTAGAGACAGGGTAAATCTCACTACTCAGAACAGTGGTCATGACACTTCTCAGTATAGCAGGATTCTTGTGGACTTTTATACTCAGCTTAGAAACTTAGAACTTAGTAACAATAATTTAAAGAGAATCATATTTTAGTGTATTTTATTATTTCTCTAATAATAAAATAAGAGAATCATATTTTACATAAGGAGTGCAAAGGAGACTCTGCACTCCTTATGCATGGGGCTCAACTTCGAGCCCTGATCAGGGAATGAGATCCCACATGCTGCAATTAAGAGTTCACATGCAACAAAAAAAGATCCTGCATGCCACACCTAAGACCTGGAACAGCCAAATAAAGAAATAAAAATATTTTTATAAAACAAAAATAGTCACATCGTGACCCATGTTGGAGCCTTCTTGGTTCTAGATGAGCCCAATAAGGGGGGGTCTTTACTTACTGAGTACTCAGTCGCTTCACTTGTGTTTGACTCTTTGCAACCCCATGGACTGTATCCTCCCAGGCTTCTCTTTCCATGGGATTTTCGTGACAAGAATACTGGAGTGGGTTGCCATGCCTTACTTCCTATATTGATTTAAAGTTTCAGATGGATCAGTGGTAAAGAATCTGCCTGCCAAAATAGGAGACATAGGAAATGTGGGCTTGATCCTTGGGTTGGAAGGTTCCCTGTAGTAGGAAATGGCAACCCACTCCAGTATTCTTGTTGGAGAACCCCATGGACAGAGAAACCTTGCAGGCTACAGTCCATGGGATCACAAAGAGTCAGACATGACTGAGCATGCACGCACATGGAACAACTTGATACACTGTTTAGGTAGAAAATCCTACAATACTTTTTACCCTGAATTAAATATTCATTTCCCTTTAGGCAAATAAGTGTTTTACCCTAGCTAAAAATTTATAGTTTATAGTAGTTCAAGAGTCTTTCGGTTAACAGACAAGAAACAGTCAACTCAAATAAGCTCATGAAGAAAAAGAAAAGAAGGAAGGAAAGGAGGGATGAAGAAGGAAAGAAAGAAAAAGAAAAAAAGAAAGAGGGAGGTATATCTTATTGGGTCACATGATGGGAAATCTACAGTCCTTCTTCAAGTCAGCACATTCTTTCTATAGTTTCAAGTGCTGTCTTTAAGCCTTGGTTTCCCTTTGTCTCCTCTTGCCTTACACGATCATATAGGCCATCTCCATTTGGCAGCCTGAGGATGGCAGGCATTTCAAATAATTATTACTATCAAAGTAATAATGCTTCACATTTCTAAGTACTCTACATGTATGCACTCCTTTATCCTCACAATAGCTCTGTGAGACAGGTCCTATTATTTCCCCATTTTAGAGATAAGAAGACTAAACCACAGAGAAGTTAAATAATTTACCCAAGCTAGCAAGTAATAGAACTGGAATTATAATCCAGGCTGTCTGACACCAGAGCCCTAGTCAAACCTGGGTCAATTGCTTTCAGTTTAGGGTGAAAAGATTAGATTCATGCTAATGTTGTACCTGACAATGATTATTATAAAACTAGGAGTGAAGGCAAGGTTTCCCCAAAGGAAGCAATGATGGAGATACAAAACCAACAGACTGTCAAACCTCAACATGAATCTGCTATAGGTATACATATATGGCTGATTCATGTTGAGGTTTGACAGAAAACAATAAAATCTGTAAAGCAATTATCCTTCAATAAAAAAATACATTAAAAAGAAAAAATCTCTAATAGAAAAGAAAAGACTAAGATATATTTTTTTCTTTCCATAATTCAACAACAAATGTAATAGAAAAAAATGCATTTGGCTGTAGGACCAATGAAAGAATTAATTAGAATTAATCTAATAGTTAATGAGGTCTGTGAGAAAAATTAATTTTTGTGGGAGGAAGTATAATAGTCGATGATATGGAATAAAGGAAGCAGCAAAAATGGGAAATTAAATGAATCCACCTCAGTGAGGTCTTTTTTTTCTACCTCCTAGTTTTCAGGTAGCTTTATGAAAGACATTTATATTTCAGAAAGCAAAACAATTTTGTAAAGCAATTATCCTTCAATTAAATAAATAAATAAACAAAAGCATAGAACAAATACTGAGTGTTCAGTTCAGTGAGTCGCTCATCGCATCTGACTCTTTGTGACCCCATGGACTGCAGCACACCAGGCTTCCTTGTCCATCACCATCTCCTGGAGCTTACTCAAACTCATGTCCATTGAATCAGTGATGCCATCCAGCCATCTCATCCTCTGTCATCCCCTTCTCCTCCCACCTTCAATCTTTCCCAGCATCAAGGTCTTTTCAAAGGAGTCAGTTCTTCATATCAGGTGGCCAAAGTATTGGATTTCAGCTTCAGCATCAGTCCTTCCAGTGAATATTCAGAACTGATTTCCTTAAGGATGGACTGGTTGGATCTCCTTGCAGTCCAAGGGACTTTCAAGAGTCTTCTCCAACACTACAGCTCAAAAGCATCAATTCTTGGGCACTCAGCCTTCCTTCTAGTCCAACTCTCACATCCATACATGACTACTGGAAAACCCAAAGTTTTGACTACATGGACATTTGTTGGCAAAGTAATGTCTCTGCTTTTTAATATGCGTCTAGGTTGGACATAACTTTTCTTCCAAGGAGTAAGAGTCTTTTAATCTCATGGCTGCAGTCACCATCTGCAGTGATTTTGGAGCCCCCCAAAATAAAGTCTGTCACTGTTTCACTGTTTCCCCATCTATTTCCCATGAAGTGATGGGACTGGAAGCCATGATCTTAGTTTTCTGAATGTTGAGCTTTAAGCCAACTTTTTCACTCTCCTCTTTCACTGTCATGAAGAGGATCTTTAGTTCTTCTTTGCTTTCTGCCATAAGTGTGGTGTTATCTGTATATCTGAGGTTATTGATATTTCTTCTGGCAATCTTCATTCCAACTTGTGCTCCATCCAGCCTAGCCTTTCTCATGATGCACTCTGCATATAAGTTAAATAAGCAGGGTGACGATATACAGCCTTGACTTACTCCTTTCCTAATTTGGAACCAGTCTGATCTTCCATGTACAGTTCTAACTGTTGCTTCTGGAACTGCATACAGATTTCTCAGGAGGTAGATCAGGTGGTCTGGTATTCCCATCTCTTAAAGAATTTTCCACAGTTTGTTGTGATCCACACAGTCAAAGGCTTTGCCATAGTCAATAAAGAAGAAGTTGATGTTTTTCTGGAACTCGCTTGTTTTTTTTAATGATCCAATAGATGTTGACAATTTGATCTCTGGTTCCCCTGCCTTTTCTCAATCCAGCTTGAACATCTGAAAGTTCATGGTTCATGTACTGTTGAAGCCTGGCTTGGAGAATGTTGAGCAGTACTTTGCTAGCGTGTGAGATGAGTGCAATTGTGCAGTAGTTTGAGCATTCTCTGGCATTGCCTTTCTTTGGGATTGCAATGAAAACTGACCTTTTCCAGTCCTGTGGCCACTGCTGAGTTTTCCAAATTTGCTGGCATATTGAGTGCAGCACTTTCACAGCATCATCTTTCAGGATTTAAAATATTTCAACTGGAATTCCATCACCTCCACTAGCTTTGTTAGTAGGCATGTTTCCTAAGGGACACTTGACTTCCCATTCCGGGATGTCTGGCTCTAGGTGAGTGATCACACCATTGTGGTTATCTGGGTCATGAAGATCTTTTTTGTATAGTTCTGTGTATTCTTGCCACCTCTTTTTAATATCTTCTGCTTCTGTTAGGTACATACCACTTCTCTCCTTTATTGTGTCCATCTTTGTATGAAATGTTCCCTTGGTATTTCTAATTTTCTTGAAGAGATCTCTAGTCTTTCCCATTCTATTCTTTTCCTCTATTTCTTTGCATTGATCGCTGAGGAAGTCTTTCTTATCTCACCTTGTTATTCTTTGGAAATCTGCATTCACATGGGTATATCTTTCCTTTTCTCCTTTGCCTTTCGTGTCTATTTTTCACAGCTATTTGTAAGACCTCCTCAGACAACCATTTTGCCTTTTTGCATTTCTTTTTCTTGGGGATGGTCTTGATCTCTGTCTACTTTACATTGTCACGAACCTACTTCCATAGTTCTTCAGGCACTCTATCAAATCTAATCCCTTGAATCTATTTCTCACTTCCACTGTATAATTGCAAGGAATTTGATTTAGGTCATATCTGAACGGTTTAGTAGTTTTCCCTACTTTCTTCAATTTAAGTCTGAATTTGGCAATAAGGAGTTCATGATCTGAGCCACAGTTAGCTCTCAGTCTTGTTTTTGCTGACTATATAGAGCTTCATTCCTTCCCTGGTGGCTCAGATGGTAAAGTGTCTGCCTGCAATGTGGGAGACCTGAGTTCGATCCCTGGGTTGGGAAGATCCCGTGGAGAAGGAAATGGCAACCCACTCCAATACTCTTGCTTGGAAAATCCCATGGACGGAGGAACCTGGTGGGCTACAGTCCATGGGGTCACAAAGAGTCGGACACAACTGAACGATTTCAGTTTTATAGAGCTTCTCCGTCTTTTGCTGCAAAGAAAAAATCAGTTTGATTTTGGTATTGACCATCTGGTGATGTTCATGTGTAGTCTTCTCTTGTGTTGTTGGAAGAGGGTGTTTGCTATGACCATGTGTTCTTGGCAAAACTCTATTAGCCTTTGCCCTGCTTCATTCTATAGTGAAATGCCTTAAGAAAGATAGGATATAGTTCAATGAAAAAGGAAAGTGAGAAACAATTTTAACGTATGAGTTTTCAACATCTTAAATTTACTTGCTTTGTTGTTTAAACACACACATTTTACACACACACTTTTTTGTAGAAACACCAAAAGTGAATGTTTTTCATATCAGAATCAAGACTGATGGCATCTTTTGTATGATTAATTTCTTTTCCTCTAGAAAAGTCATCTTTCTTTATTCTCTGTGCCCAGAGTGTTTTTTTTTAAAATAGGTTTTGAATCACAACAAATCTCACCTGAAAACAATGAGGGGCTAAAAAGCAGAAGGAAATAAACCATGGAAGAATCAAGCTACACAATTAAGCACCAAAGAAGGGCAGGAATGGGCACGTTTTCTGAGTGTTTGTGTTTTACCACACTTAGCTGGTTCTGTAGCAAAGGCCAACCTCTTATTGTTGTGGTAGTAAACTTTTTATGTAGGACATATATGACAAGAGCAATCATTTTTGCTTTCACTGCTAAGCAATATTTTAGAATAAGATTTACAGAATGGCCATAAAGAAAAACGTAAACCTTCCTCTCTACAATAACATATTGCTGCTTATTGGTACAATATACTAGCTGGAGAATTTTTATTTTCTGGAAATATTTCCACTTATTTTCCATCACTTTTGGGGATGATTCTCTTCTGAACATTTTCGGTGTGATTTAATGAGACAGTAGAGTCACCGTGATTAGGATGGCTTAATGTAGAGGATTTTTTGCTGGTATGTTTGAAGAATATTCTCAGAAGTCCATCATCTTTTTGAACTTAATACTGTGCATGGTGAATGTGTCTTTTTAGAAGTGAGTATATGGGTGTTCTTTGGAAGAACCGATGCTAAAGCTGACACTCCAATATTTTGGGCACTTCATGAGAAGCGTTGACTCATCAGAAAAGACTCTGATGCTGGGAGGGATTGGGGGCAGGAGGAGAAGGGGATGACAGAGGATGAGATGGCTGGATGGCATCACCGATTCAATGGACGTGAGTTTGCATGAACTCCGGGAGTTGGTGATGGACAGGGAGGCCTGGCGTGCTGCGGTTCATGGGGTCACAAAGAGTTGGACACGAGTGAGCAACTGAACTGAACTGAACTGATATTTTAATAAAGCTTATTTTATTTGGTATATTCCATACAGGGCTTCCCTGGTAGCTCAGATGGTAAAGAAATCTGCCTACAATGCAGGAGACTAGGATTCGATCCTGGGGTCAGGAAGATCCCCTGGAGAAGGGAATGGATACCCACTATTACCCAGTATGGTTAGTCCCATCATGACTGGTATTCTTAATGTTACCTAAATGAGGTTGATCACATTTTAATAATAACCAGATTCCTACTCCTTTAAGGGATCTTAGCTTCTTTGGTGAGTCAGTGGTAAAGAATCCACCTGCAATGCAGGTGACACAGGTTAGATCCTTTTGATCCCTGAGTCGAGAAGATCCCCTGGAGAAAGAAATGTAACCTACTGCAGTATTTTTGCCTGGGAAATCCCATGGACAGAGGAGCCTGGTGGGTTACACACAGTCCATGGGGTTGCAAAGACTTGGATGTGACTTGGCACTAAACAACAACAACAACCTATCTTTAGGGGGTATTTATTCTTCATTGCAATGTTGCTGTGATAAGAGATGAGATACTTGCAAGAGATTGAAAACAGTGTTTAAGGTTCAGTTCAGTTCGGTTCGGTTCAGTCGCTCAGTCGTGTCCAACTCTTTGCGACCCCATGAATCGCAGCACGCCAGGCCTCCCTGTCCATCACCAACTCCCGGAGTTCACTCAGACTCACGTCTATCACGTCAGTGACGCCATCCAGCCATCTCATCCCCTGTTGTCCCCTTCTCCTCCTGCCCCCAATCCCTCCCAGCATCAGAGTCTTTTCCAATGAGTCAACTCTTCTCATGAGGTAGCCAAAGTACTGGAGTTTCAGCTTTAGCATCATTCCTTCCAAAGAAACCCCAGGGCTGATCTCCTTCAGAATGGACTGGTTGGATCTCCTTGAGGTCCAAGGGACTCTCAAGAGTCTTCTCCAACACCACAGTTCAAAAGCATCAATTCTTCAGCACTCAGCCTTCTTCACAGTCCAACTCTCACATCTATACATGACCACAGGAAAAACCATAGCCTTGACTAGACAGACCTTTGTTGGCAAAGTCATGTCTCTGCTTTTGAATATGCTATCTAGGTTGATCATAACTTTCCTTCCAAGGAGAAAGCGTCTTTTAATTTCATGGCTGCAGTCACCATCTGTTTGCTGCTGCTAAGTCGCTTCAGTCATGTCCGACTGTGTGTGACCCCATAGACGGCAGCCCACCAGGCTCCCCCGTCCCTGGGATTCTCCAGGCAAGAACACTGGAGTGGGTTGCCATTTCCTTCTCCAATGACCATCTGTTTAAGGTTAGGCTTATGTAAACAGTGAATGGACTCAGCCATACATAAGCATGTATCCATTCTTCCCCAAACCCTCTCCCATCCAGAGTGTTCACCTGAAACTATCACAACATTGTTAATCGGCTATACCTCAATACAAAATGTTTTTGGTGTTAAAAATTTTAAAAGAAAATAAAATTAGAAGAAAAAAATTTTTAAAAAGGTTAGGCTTCATCTTCTCAAAGCAAAATAAAATCTAATTAGAATAATGTATAGGCAATTTTGAAGTCTTTTCAAAGCTAGATATAAATATATACTTTCAAATAAATTAGTGAATTTGATAGAATAAAAATATATTGAATTTTGTATATGTCTATGAATACTGAGATACACATTAAACACTAAAAATTTGTTATCATATATAATGTCTCATAGTTTTAAAAGTAACTAGTTTCATTTACTATTATCTTACTTAATACTATTGAATTATAGTGTTTTCTGAAAAAAAAACTTTTCAAATTTAAACCTGTTTCCTTATGTACCTAAAAACAGATAATCACTGGAATAATACGGAGATCAATTTTATTCATTTATTCATTAAAATTGTAATTATCTTCAAACCAAAGAATTTCTTAATTCTAAATTCATCTTTGGAAAGATGGCATCATGCACTATTGGTGGAATTCCATTAAAGCTTATAAGAATTTTTTTTCAAATTACATTTCTATATTTACTTTACCAGAAAGAATATTCTTTATTTTGTTTAATTAGGAAGATCTGATTATCTGTCAGTAATGTGGGCAAATTAATTTCTTCCACATTGCAATTTTTCCAGATTGTAATCTTCACAATATATTGTGTATTTATTATTTTCTAATAGATGATTTTTATAGCAAGGCTTCAGAGAGATTGTAAATTATTTTCACTAATGTTTAATACAACACTGTGCTTATTACCTACAAAAGAAGGCAAAGATTGATACCATTTACAGTTACTGGGTGGAATTTCTGTGTGTTTCTGTTTGTATGTCACATTTTCTAGTATTTACCATCTACCATCTAGTATTTACCATCAGAAATGTTATTTTTCACTATTTAAAATTAATTTACTGAACTGAAACTGGCCACATATTAGGAAGCTGAATGTCACAGGCTTTGAGTTATTTTTAGACAAAAACATGCATATATTCTGGAGACTGTAGTGGTTGATTATTTACATCCTGCCCCAAAATTTTCACTGTGAGTATAACCACTGAAGTAATTTGGTTTTTAAATATTGATTCTCGATCAATCCCAGGCTTCAACGAAAATACCAGGAAAGAAGACTGATTATAGTAAAAACTTCTGTGTTTAGTAACCTTAAAACACATCAATATGTTAAAGTACAACAATTACAGAATCAGAATGAAAAAATAGACATATTTTATTTCAAAAAGCTTAAACCATCACACATACAAGAAGTTGGAGGTCAATGTGGTGTCATTATTCTTTGATTGTTGAGCCTTTCTTTGTTTTGGGAGGGAGGCAGTGATTAGAAACAAAGGCTCTGACATCAGATATAATTAAGTTTTGGTCTTGAGTCCCTCTCCTTGTAGCTTTACATCAATTTCTTAATTTATAGAATGGAGACAATAATAGCTACTTTGGAGGGTTTTAAGGATTAAATGACAAATATATCCAAGTCCTCAATGTACTGCCTGGCTAAAAATCAAGGAAGAGTTAATGATGTTGCTGTCCCTGTATCGTAGTTGTTGTTGTTATTATTTTTGTCTCCTGCTGGTGAGATAGTTTGTAATCAGGCAATCATACTATTTTGATCTTTTAAGATAATAATTATTTACCTGTGAATGCCTGGGGAAAGCTAGTAAGCTTAAAATATGTTAGTAGATTTTCACTTTATAACCAAATTTAAATCCCTGAATTTGCTGGAATTTATTTAAGCACAGAAAAAGGGTATCGGCGGGAGTGGAGAGCCTTTGTTGTTGTCTCAGCCACCTATGATAGAATACTTCCCAACACACTGGGCGGGAGGCGGGCTCCACGCACAGACTGTAGAAATGAAAGACACTTGATTCCACTGAAGCACTCAAACCTCTTTGTATTCTATACATGCCATGGAGACTGGGACCATATCTATTTTGTTTTCTACTGAATCCTTTGTATCTAGCACAGAATCCAGGTTAAATATATATGTATATATATATATGCTGTGTTGTGCTAAATCGCTTCAGGCGTGTCCGACTCTTTGTAACCCTATGGACTGTAGCCCACCAGGCTCCTCTGTCCACGGGATTCTCCAGGCAAGAATATTGGAGTGGGTTGCCATTTTCTTCTCCAGGGGATCTTCCCAATGCAGGGATGGGACCCAAGTCTCCTATGTCTCCTGCATTGGCAGTTGGGTTCTTTACCACTAGCACCACTTGGGAAGTCCAAATATATATATATATATAAATATATATAAAAAACACTAAATATATATTTGCTGAATAAATCTATCAGAAAGGGTATTAAATCACAATGCCATTACAAAGCTTCTATCTCCTTCTTTCTTAAAATTCTGAAAAACATTAGCTAAGCTAGTTTCTTGTCAATTTTCAAGTTTGTTTTCCTTATTACATACATGTAAATCTGTGTTCCTTGGTATTAATTACTAATGTCAAAGTAGAAAAAAGGCTCCAGTTTCATCCACCTCATTAGAACTGGATGAAACTGGAGCCTATTATACAGAGTGAAGTAAGCCTGAAAGAAAAATAACAATACAGTATACTAATGCATATATATGGAATTTAGAAAGACAGTAATGATAACCCTGTATGCGAGAGAACAAAAGAGACACAGATGTATAGAACAGTCTTTTGGACTCTGTGGGAGAGGGAGAGGGTGAGATGATTTGGGAGAATGGCATTGAAACATGTATAATATCATAAGAAATGAATCGCCCGTCCAGGTTTGATACATGATGCTTGGGGCTGGTGCACTGGGATGAACCAGAGGGATGGTATGGGGAGGGAGGTGATAGGGGGTTCAGGATGGGGAACACGTGTACACCCGTGGCAGATTCATGTTGACGTATGGCAAAACCAATACAATATTGTAAAGTAATTAGCCTCCAATTAAAATAAATAAATTTAAATTAAAAAAAAATTTTTTTTAAGTAGAAAAAAGGAGAGTCTATTCAAAGATACTGACTTACCTTATTGAAGCCAAAGGGGTGGTGGAGGGGGAGGACAACTGACAACAAAGGTCAAGATTAATAGCAAATTCAGGAGCTTCTACATAATGGTTTAGCTGCTGATAGAGTCCAGTCTCACTGTCTTTAAAGTTTCAAGAGACTCTAATTAGCCCACCTTGAATGAGCTGTCTACTTTTAGACCAGTCAACTATAGCAGGGATAGCATCACTCATTAGTAACATGTCTGCTAAGAATCTGCCTGTGGGTAGCTTACCTAGTGTAGAGGAACTGAAAGAGCCAAAAGACAACCCATATTTATCAGAAAGAGCTAAGCTATCTGTGGTAAGGAATAGGCCCAAAGTCCCAGTGACTCATACAAGTTTTCTTTCTTTCTTTCAGCACATTTCCATTGCTGATTGCCTGGGGGCTCTGCTCGGCACTGTCCTCACTTTAGGACCCAGGCTGAGAGAGCAGTCAGTACCTAGCAATTTGCTGTCCAATATAATAGCCTCCAGGCACATGTAGCTATTTAACTTTAAATTGGTTAAAATGAAATGAAATGAAATAAAATACACAGCTCCTCAGTCACACTATCCATGTTTCTAGTCCTCAGTAGCCCAATGTACTGTGGCTACTGGCTAATATATTGGACAATACAGAGAACATTGCCATCTTTGCAGAAAATTCTATGGGACAGTGCTGATCTATTGCTGATGACTGGCAGAAGAAAAGAGAGCTCCAAGGGGTTTTGAGCTGGCAATTAAGTGCTTTAACTGAGGAGCAACATATATCACTTTCGCTCACAATAATGACCCCATCAAATTTCATGGTCCCACCAACCATCAGGAGAGTCCAGGAAATGTGAGCTTATGCTGGTGGTTAGTTCCATATGTCAGTCTGACTCAGCCAAAGGATGCCCAGATATCTAGTTAAACATTATTTCTGGGTTTGCTTGTGAGGGTGCTGTTTTAGAGGGGATTAGTGTTTGAATTGAGGGACTGAGTAAACCATATGGCTTTCCCCAGTGTGGGAGGGCATCATTCTAATCCACTGGGGGCCTGAAGAAAGCAAGGCAGAGGCAGGTGACATTGGCCCTCTGCCTGGCCGCTGTAGGTCTCGCACCGATCTACTCCTGCCCTTGATCTTCTTGGCCCCCAGTCCCTGGGTTTTGGACTGGAATCTACACTATCCACTCTCTGGCTCTCAGGCCTTATACCACACCACCAGCTTTCCTGGGGTTCCAGTGTGCAGAGAGCAGACTACAGGACTATTTTTATAGTCACATGTATCAATACCTTTAATAAATCTTTTTCAGTCTGTGTGTGTATATATATATATATATATTTGGTGTATATGTGTGTATATATATACGCTTCTCCTAAGTCACTTCAGTCGTGTCCGACTCTGTGCGACCCCATAGACGGCAGCCCACTAGGCTCCCCCGTCCCTGGGATTCTCCAGGCAAGAACACTGGAGTGGGTTGCCATTTTCTTCTCCAATGCATGAAAGTGAAAGTGAAGTCACTCAGTCGTGTCCGACTCTTAGCAACCCCATGGACTGAAGCCTACTAGGCTCCTCCATCCAAGGGATTTTCCAGGCCAGAGTACTGGAGTGGGGTGCCATTGCCTTCTCTGTATATATATATAGATATAGATAAATATAAATATATATATATAAAACTCTGTATCTTATGGATTCTGTTCCTCTGGAGAACCTTGACTAATAAACTTACTATAGGCTCCTCCGTCCATGGGATTTTCCAGGCAAGAGTACTGGAATGGGGTGCCATTGCCTTCTCCATGATTAGAAATAGGAACCAGGAAATATTTGGTGAATGAGCACAAATAGCAACTACACAAGCCAATACACCTTTACTACAACAGCAAAATTTAGAACCATGTATCCCATGGACGGAGGAGCCTGGTAGGCTGCAGTCCATGGGGTCGCTAGGAGTTGGACACGACTGAGCGACTTCACTTTCTCTTTTCACTTTCATGTATTGGAGAAGGAAATGGCAACCCACTCCAGTGTTCTTGCCTGGAGAATCTGAGGGACGGGGGAGCCTGGTGGGCTGCCGTCTTTGGGGTCGCACAGAGTCAGACACGACTAAAGCGACTTAGCAGGAGCAGCAGGAATACTTAAAAAGCATTTTTTTTTTTTTCAGTAAAATATGTGTGACTTCTACAGTTTCTTGTTTGTTGGTTTTTGGAGAACAGTGTTGGACATAAAAATCTTTATTTTTTGATCTGGAATGGTCACACCGTCCAAGAAGGTACCAAATCTTCTGCTTATGCATATGTGTGTGTGTGTACATGAGCAAGAAAGAGAAAAATGGTGAAGGGTGACAAGAACCTGGTGGGTTTTGTTACTTTTCTACAATTCTACTTGAGGACAGCATCCAAATGATTTGTTTCTATTCTCAGAACATTGTATTCATGTGACTACAGTTGTTTGCTAAGCTAAAAAGGAAAAAGTATCTGATCTTAGGAAAACAAGTAGGGTGGTGATGGTGTTGAGGAACACTTCTTACTCTCTCCAACTCTGACCATAACCATAGTAACAATATGTGCCTGGAATTATGTTACATCTGTAACTAATTATTTTATTAATTCAGTTCAGTTCAGTTCAGTTTAGTCGCTCAGTTGTGTCCGACTATTTGTGGCCCCATGAATCGCAGCATGCCAGGGCTCCCTGTCCATCATCAGCTCCTGGAGTTTATTCAAACTCATGTCCATTGAGTTGGTGATGCCTTCCAGCCATCTCATCCTCTGTCGTCCCCTTCTCCTCCTGCCCCAATCCCTCCCAGCATCAGAGTCTTTTCCAATGAGTCAACTCTTTGCATGAGGTGGCCAAAATTAATACTTATTAATTAAATTATTTAATCATCACATCAGAATTTTTTGAATAAAGAATTGTGGAATAGCAGCTCGAGATCCTAAGGCTAGAAGGTGGTAGACATGAATGAGGCTGAAATCGTGTCTGTCTCCCCATCTGAATTCCAAGTCCATGTCCTTGATGACTTCACAGTGCTGTTCCTCATGGCTTCCTTATGGTGTCCCTTGTAGGCACTAAGATAATAGCTATACTTAAAGAGAAAATCTTTAGAAATTGAGATTTGCTAAATACTTTTAATCTCCTTTTGAATAACTTATCTTACAGTTGGACTGGGAGGGCTACATGGAGTTAAGGCTGTTGATTAAGGTCACAGAGGTAGCTATTAGCAGGGGCTGGATGGAGACCCAGGCCTGCTGAGCCCTGTGGCTGTTTACATTTATGGGGCAGAGGAAAGGATGATGCTTCTCCAGCTACCTGGTAGATTTTTATTCATTTAGTCACACATTAATTCACTCCACAGATAGTGGAATATATTCCACATTTCTAGTCCTCGGTAGGTCATATGGACACAACGCTAATCAGGTATGGTCTCTACACTTATGGGAGGTGTTATTAATTGTGGCATAAATTTAGTCACTTCTTTAAAACTTTGAGATATTTTCTATCCTTCCAGCTTTTAAAACTTTAAAATAAATGCTAGTTAGTGCCAGCACCTTTTACTCGAAAATCAGTTTTGTTTTTCTTTTTTCCTCTATGCTCAGAAAAACATGAATACTTGTTTAAGATGGACGGTGTCACTCCAGTTTTATTAGGCTGCTTTAATATTTTACTCTCAGCAAGGCTTTTGAGGCCCTCTGCCCATCTCTGTGTTGTAAGCTTTTCTGGATTTGAACCACTGACGCAGAAGTGATAGAATTTATATCCTGCATCTGACCCAGTTTATAGTCTCTGACACCTCCCGTTTTCTCCAAAGGGTTGATTTATGATTATACAACAGATCTTTATACATTTCTTCAGTCACAAGATATGCACTGGTGGCTGCTCATGCACTTGTTGTCTGAAGACCTTGCTTTCTGAGTTCTTTTAATGCTGAGCCATCTGTCTTGAACGCTTAGTTTAAGCAAACTTGACTTCCTTTTGCTATCAGATCCCCTATTTATAAGGGTAGTTTCATGCCATTTACATAGGAAAAGCATAGCATTTGCTTTTCACATAAAGAATTATATATTGTCCTTGGTGCTCTAGAGATTGTGAAAATGTACCTATTGCTTTGGAGGATTTCCCCCTGGAAATCATGAAATCTTAATTTGCTTTCTAAAATGTTATCTTATTATTTTGGCCATATCTTTTTGAAATAGATAATCTGTCTATTTTCCTCATGGGAAGAAAACAGACCATCTTCCAAACTAAAAATCAATATTAAAAAAAAAAAAAAACAGACAAAGGAAAGGAAGGCTGTTATTAATGTGTAGGATATCATGTACATCTCTTCTTAAATTTTGAAGCCATACATCAAATAAAAGCAAGTGCATAATAGTCACTATAGTAACTTGCATACAGACTATAATTTATTCTCTGTAATTATTTGGTCATTTGGATTGAGAGATGGGGTGTACAAGGTAATGGATGCTGTTGGTTTCCCACCTATATCCAGCTTTTCCAGCTCAGTACGCCCATTCATCAGCTATTTGTGAATGATGGCAGGTAGTGGCTTGCTACTCCAAGGAAATTAGCCTTCCTGCTCCAAAGAGTTAGCTTTGGTTGATAGGAGCCATGCCACCCAGGAAGTCACAGAGTAAATCAATGATCTGGAGGTCCTAAAGGCCACTATCTTACCTCAAAGTGATTCACCTGTGTTCCAGAGTCCCCTGTGGATCAGGCAAGGTTAGACTTAAATAAAATCGTATCTCACACCCTTGCTTATCTTTTTTTCCCTCTGCCCTAATCTTGCTTTCTTCTTTTAGACATCTTACCCATAACAGAGATGCAAGACTTTTAGAAGATTTTTCTATACAATTGATCTTAGAAAGAAATAATGTGGTGAAACGTGAGAGAATAGATTTTATTTTCCAGATTCTTGGGAACTGAGAGCTGGAAAATCTGCTTAATGGCTAAATGATGGAAAGGGCCACTCTAACAGCCAGGCCAGATGTCCAAATTGCCAGATTTCTCCACTGTAAATTTATCCCTTTTCCCTTGCCATACCTTATTCTTTGGAATTGAGATAATTAAATGTAATTCATACTCAAGTGGAGAATTAATTTACCCTTCCTGAAAGGGAGAGTATCTGTATACCTTACATAAAATTCTTCTGCAAGGAATATTTGTCCTTTTTAAAGAATGCACTATTTACATCTGAAAGACAATGAGAGAAATCAAGAAGACAGAAAAGGAAATCCTAACTAGTCATGAATATGTAAATCTGACAGAAACCTGGCCCTGGCAATCATGACTTTGACGAAGCTTAACATCTTTCACAATAATTTTTTGATATCATGTACTCCCGTTTGATGTCATACGTTAGAGTGCACTTCACGTCTCTGGTATTCTTCCCTTAAACCAATAACCCTAGTCTAATCCTGAGAAGACACCAGGCAAACCAAACTGAGGGACATTCTTCAACATACCTGATCAGTATCATTAGGAAATGTCCAGGCCATGGAAGACAGAAAAGATTGACAAACTCTTATAGATCAGAGAAGGCAATGCTGAATCCTGAGTTGCCTCTTAGTGAACCAAGAGGATACTAGTGAAAGTACCATGAAATCCAAATAATGGACATAATTAAGTTAATAGCACTGAATCGATGTTATTTACTCAGTTTTAACAAGAGCACCACAGTTATGCGAGAGCATTAGGGGAAGCAAGACAAACAGTGTAAGGGAACCGTGTACTATCTTTGCAGCATTCCTGTAAATCAAAATTATTCCAACATAAAAAATTTTGTTAAATAAAGAGAAAAAGAACCATTGCTTTGGTGTAGACACTTTTATATTCAAAAGTCAATGATTAACTTAAAGTAACAAAACCAATGTAATGGAATAATCCTAACTACAATTGGCTGATTTTAATCTCGATGCCCCAAGATAAGAAATACCAAACCAAACTGATTGAGAAATTTTAAAAGATCTTTTAAAATCTGTTGATCATACCAAATAATTTTTGAGATCTCATTATGTGTCAGGCACTTGAAGTAAATAGCCTTATGCCTATATTATGCAGTATGTGCTCTAGAGACCAACTATCTGAATCCAAAGCTTCAATTTGCTTCAAATAATTGAACTATTTTTGTGCCTCTATTATGTAAGTGTACAATAGGTGATAAGAATTGTACTTAATTTTATAGAGTTGTGAAAAGTAATGGGAACAAAGCACATTCGACAGTTGATGCATAGCTGGGACTCACATGATGAACCACTTGTTAGGTATTATCTCATTATTATAAGGGTCAGATACATCAATTTGGTATTATTGCATGCATGTGTGCTAAATCGCTTCAATTGTGTTGGACTCTTTGCAACCCCATGAACTGTAACCTGCCAGGATTCTCTGTCCATGGGATTCTTCAGGCAAGGATACTGGAGTGGGTTGCCATTTCTACCCCTAGGGGATATTCCCGACCCAGGGATCAAAACCACGTCTCATGTCTTTTGTATCGGCAGGCAGGTTCTTTATCACTAGCACCACCTAGGAAGCTTCAAGAGCTACCATATCAACCACCGTTGCATTAATTCTATCAACTATAAATTTTAATTTTCTTGATTCTCATAACATTTATGTTTTAAAATAAATACATTTCATCATTCTGCAGAGGTGAATACTTGGAACATATATGGGAAAAATGTTGAATGATCCAGCCAGTGTGCAAATCATTTAATAGTGTGAACATCAGTTACTTGAATTTAAATCATTAAGAAAAGTAATAGATTTTGGATCTGTAAATGATACTATTTAAAGTTCCACTGTAGTCATTTATAATTCCAGTTTGGGGATGTTTATCATAACCATTTAAAGAAGAAATTGAGGCTATGTGTGAAAACTACATTTAAATAAATTAAAATAGATGGATAAATTCAGTTATGAGATTACACAAACAGATAACATTTAAGTGAAGGAGCTGAGAGCACACTGGCACACAATCAAAGAATTGAAGTCAGTTCTCTTTAGCTGGCTGCAATACGGAAAAAGACTATTTTCCCAGTCTTGTCTCTTGCTTGTCACCCTTTACAGCCAGAACCAGATAAAGCAACTTTGGGCCGTTTGTTTACTGACATTAAAGTGGATTTACCAAGACTGAAAGCTTTTCTGTTGTCCCTTCTGGGCTGAATCAACTTTATTTAAATGGTAATTCACTCACATTTTTCTAATCCCCTTCAAATGCTTTCTTTGTTTATAACAACCAAAGATATTGAGGATTTAGAAAAACAGTTTGCAAACATTATTGAACATATTGGCTAATAGAAGCCGTGTGCTGATACTTAGTAAATTCGACAGTCCTAAAGAAAATGGAGTGGAATATTGTCATTTTCAAACTAAAGATTTAATGTATTAGACAAAGGATTTAAACATAATCCTATATGTATAATTAATCACTAATTCTGGTAGATAGTTAATAACTACTCCAAGAAAATAGAGTCTGTTATCACAACTTTCCATAAGTCATTTCTATTGTGTTTCCTCTTGGTTGAAATAATTCTAATGGAAGTAATGATTTTTTTTCCTCTTCTCTCTCCATATGGGTATTTTACCTTGTGCTACATTATTTCACTAAAATTTATCTTTCTTTTTTTAACACAATACTTTTAAAATAAAGTCCTTGGAGTTTAGTTTGACAACTGTATCTGTTCATCTAACTTGCATACTTGGTTGCTTAGTGTTTTCTATTTCTTCTCTTTTTTTAAAAAATATGTGTTTTGAAGGTTTTATGTGCTTGCATTTCATAATCAAACCTATGAAACAAGTGTAAAACCAACCCCAATTTGTGAATGTATATATATACTAAGTGCTATCTTTTTAACCAGCTGATTGTTCAGGAATGTTAAGCTGATGTGTCAACATGGTCAGAAAAGGTGGAGAATATACAGACAACTGGATATAGTTTTGTTATATTTTTATGCATTTACCAGAATTTGATTACAGGGATCTCACTTATAAATTTTGTTTGGATTAAAAATTCTCTAACACTCCAATTAAAAATATGATATTCTTTGGCTGAATAAACATGCAAGATTCAACTATGTGCTGTTTATAAGAAACAGACTTTAACTGTAATGAAACAGAGGACTTAAATAAAAATAACTACCAGTATAATACCATGACCTAATACCATGACCTAATACTAAAAGCATTGTGTTGAGGGCAAAAAGTCAGACACCTCTGCCAAACTACATATGAGTGATTTCATTTATAAGATGCCAAGGACAGGCAATTATAAATGTATAAATTAGTTTAAAGACAAACCAAAACACCCACTGTACTCTCTAGATCAGAATTACCTGAGATACTTGGTAATTTCCCAGGCTGTACCAGGTATTTTGAGGTAGAATATTTTGGGATTAGGGCCTCAAATTTGTATTTAAACACATTTCCCAGGTGATTCTTAAGTAGTCTAAAGTTTAAGAAATGGAGTACTAAAGATAGGTAGACAAAGGTAAGTACAGAGAAGCGAGGTGACTTATCCAAGGCCATGCATTGCTTGGATTGTGATCACATCTCTTGACACTCAGTCTGTGACCATTCCCTTTATATAACACACAATTCTTAGTTTAGATATGGGAGTCAGTTAAGTGGATCTGTGGAATACATTGTAATGCTGACGTCACAAGTGACCTTAAGCCATGGCTACTTCTACTTACAATCCCAGGAGTATGTATTTCCAGGCGTATAACACATCACATTCAGCATCACATGAAAAGTTGCTAGAGGATTTATTAGAGGAGAATGCCTATCAGAGAAAGCAGACTGATGTTTAGAAGAGAAGAGGAAGATGGGAGATTCAGGCAACAGAGAAAGAGAGAAAATAGACTAAAGTCTCTAACTTATGGCAAAAATCAGAAATAATAAAAATGTAACTTACAATGATTATTTTTATTTCAGAAATAATATTTTAATTTCTAGTTAAACAGATCTGTATCATGTAGCAATTTATAGGCATAAATCTATTAATATATTTACTAAGTGGAAATAAATTAAATATAATAGTATGAAGAAGGATATAGTACCATAAAGAAAGAATATTATAAGTTTTCTCACAAACATTCTGAAGAGACTTATTATCATTAAGATAGGTGGGAAGAGCATTAACATCATATTTTTTTCAGTCTCATAAGAAAGAAATACTGTTATTTTTTAAGTTGAGGGCAATAAAAATAAGGCTACAGGGTTGTGGGTGATTATAAACTTTGATCCTTGATGATAGTAGAAAAGATTGCTTTAACATGTTTCTTTTTGTGAATGTGTTACTTGACATTGATAAGTTTAAATTTTGTGTTTTTTTCCTGCTAATTGCCATAAGGAATACTCATATATGAAACAATAATCATCACAGTCTATCTTATTAACATAGATAACTGCAATTTAGACACAAATTAAAAATAAATCTTCAGTTATTTCTCAGAAGCAAACTGAAGTCTATGAAGAGGAACAAGGTATAATTCAATGAATTTAATCAATTCAATTTGTTGAATCCAGTGAATTCATTAAAAAAATGAACTGCTTTTCATCAATACTTTTGAAATCACCATTGCTCAAATCCACAATTCAAATAAAACCCTTGGAATGCCTTAAAAGATGAATGTATTAAAATAGATGACTGAGGGATAACTAGTCCATTTTTAATTTTTTTGGAGTGAAGTGAGGGTAAAACTTGGCAACATGTGCATAAACAGAAGTGCAAATCTGAAGACTATTCAGATTTTAATATCAATATCAACAAGCCAAATCAGCTCCCTAAGTTCTAAAAATAGGTAATAGAGAGCTCTGTAATTTACAAAATACCTTCAAAGACATTATGACAAGTCATATGAACAAAACCCATGAGATAAGAGGAAGAGGTATGATAAACATGTGTGACCATGGAAGTTATGGAGACTCAGCTTGTCATGATGGGGGAAATCAATGTAGGGTTTTTAGATATTTAGTGGTTATTATTTTCCTCATTTAATAGCTGTGGAAATTAAGGGGTTCAATGTAGAATTAGTTATGGTTTAATATCACTTGAGAGGTAAAATTGCTCAGTTCAGTTCAGTTCAGTCACTCAGTCATGTCCGACTCTTTGCGACTCCATGAGTCGCAGCACGCCAGGCCTCCCTGTCCATCACCAACTGCCAGAGTTCACTCAAACTCACATCCATCGAGTCGGTGATGCCATCCAGCCATCTCATCCTCTGTCGTCCCCTTCTCCTCCTGCCCCCAATCCCTCCCAGCATCAGAGTCTTTTCCGATGCGTCAACTCTTCGCATGAGGTGGCCAAAGTATTGGAGTTTCAGCTTTAGAATCATTTCATCCAAAGAACACCCAGGAATGATCTCCTTTGGAATAGACTGGTTGGATCTCCTGCAGTCCAGTGGACTCTGAGGAGTCTTCTCCAACACCACAGTTCAAAAACTGTGCTCACTGTGCTCACAATTCTTCAGTGCTCAGCTTTCTTCACAGTCCAACTCTCACATCCATACATGATTACTGGAAAAACCATTGCTCAGTCATGTCCAAATCTTTGTGACCCCATGGACTATACAGTCCATGGATTCCTCCAGGCCAGAATACTGGTGTGGATAGCCTTTCCCTTCTCCAGGGGATCTTCCTAACACAGGAATTGAACCCAGGTCTCCCGCATCACAGGCGGATTCTTTACCAGCTGAACCACCTCATGGGAAGCCCAAGAATACTGAAGTGGGTAGCCTATCCCTTTTCCAGCAGATCTTCCTGACCCAGGAATCGAACCAGGGTCTCCTGCATTACAGACGATTCTTTACCAACTGAGCTCTCAGGGAAGCCCCTGAGAAGTAAGCGTCACAATGTATTCCATACATTTACTTAAATGACCCCACATTTAAACTTAGAATCACTATGTTCAAGGGCAATGGCTCTCAGTTTATTACTCCCAGTAATAGAGTGAGAATAAAAAGATATATAATTGCAACTCATTCAGTGTCTGACTTGAGTATGGAGAGAAATGATTTGTAGAAGGACATAAACGACTGGAGGTCCTGCAGATGGTATTGGAACCCAGATACTGCTCTCTGGTCAAGGTCAGGTTCAGAGGAGGGCATTGAGTTTGGGGAACTCTGATGATCATGTTGAGAGGACCAATATCTGATCATTTCACTTTGTGCCTTATGGGTACAGCCACAGAATTCAACTCCTAGTTTCTTTTTTGTTCTAATTGCACCTAATTTTCCATCCTTATGGTCTTCTGTCCTCTGAGTGGGTCACAGAGAGATGACTGAGATCATAAAGCTGCTGAAAGCAGCATAGATAAGAATGACAGCATATTCTAAAAGAAAAATATGAAAATTTTATTTAGGAAACATGAGTTTTCTCTCATGTCTGCCACTAGTCATCTATATGAACAGCACAGAGGCTCTCCATGGAGAGATTCTTGTAATATATGTATTATTTATTTCATAGGGTAATAATGAAAGGAAACTGTATGTTAATAGAGTTTATAAAAATAAAATGTCCTACACATACAATTTGTCTCTGTAAGATTCCATTCCTATTAGGCTATGAATAACTAAATTAAGAGTCAAGTAACCTCTTTTAGGTACATTCTGGTTTATAAATATCATCCCCATTAGCATCACAGAAAACCAGGTTTGGAAGGAACTTTAAATTATTTAGTCCAACCACCCCACTGTTGCTTAGATACATTCCACATAAATGGAAATTATATAACTAATGAAAGTATTTGACCTGATATCCAGACATAGCACTCTAAGGAGAGTCTAATTTTTATACATAGTAGTGATATATTACAGTGGAAGTTTTCAAATCATGGAACATATGGATATATGTATAATGGAATTGTAGCTTACCTGAGGATTAAGTTAGGAAGTCAGCGCTAAATCATTCATAAAGGCTTAGATCGAGGCTGTCAAGATTTAAGAACTATACACTAACTTGTTTTGTTTCTCCGCATGTATGCCGTTTAGTTACTGGGGCTAAGGTTTTCCTTGAGGAACATGTTGGAGACTGGGCAGAAGTGGCTTATAAAGAAATGATTCTCTGTTTTGCTGATTTCTTCACATTTATTTTGCTTATGTTAAATGTGTGTATTCTTGATTTCAGTTGGACCTAAATTTATTTCTAATGTGGTTAAAAAGCACTAACTATAACACTGCAATCTGTTGCTTGCAGCCTCAGTAAGCACACGTGTCTGTGTTCACATATCTTCCACACTTCTCTGAATTTTCTTTTATCTGTATCATTTTTGTAAAACTTCAGCAACTTCACTTTAATATGGCATGACTGAACATTTTAATATTCTAAACTTGGCCCTGAAATTCTTTCAAATTAAGACTAGCTCCCTTTCGTTCTTTCTTGGTTGGCATTGACCTTTTATTCTCAAAGCGTAGCAGAGATCATGGCATGATGATGTGTATATAAATTCAGAGGCAATTTGAACAGAAGAAAACCAGCCCTTTTTCATACAGCATGACAGCGCTTGGAGGTCTGAACAGTGGTTTGGTGTCTGTGGAAGGATCAGGTAACGTGAGCTGTGGTTTTACACTTTAGTCATGTTTTCTAAATTATTTCCTGTTTATCTGCTACAAAATTCATACTTGGATTTTTGCAGCCAAAAGTATTTGATTTCTTTGACATCTTTTCAGGAGTTTTGGATAGATAATTCCTAGATAAGTGTCAAATTTTCAAGTTATTTCTATATATATGCATGTATTATTGTGTATGTGTGCATCTGTAGGGAAAACATAGGTTCTTTTTTCTTTTTTTTTTTCTTTACTCTTAAACACTTCTGACTTCAGATGTATGGGTTTTCTACACCATGCAATTTTGACACTAATGGCCTTAAGTTAGGGCAGACCCCACAGATTAAGGTTCAGTCCCACAAGACTGCTCCCTACTTCAAAAGTAGTAAGTCCCCAAGTCACTCAGAATTTCTGTCTGGCTTGGCTATAAACGGGAGGTTTACCTAGTATGGCTATAAATGAGAGGTATGATAATTTGTTAGAGCAATCTCACAGAATCTAGAACAGCGTTTACTTTGTGATTGCTGCTGCTGCTGCTAAGTCGCTTTAGTCGTGTCCAATGTATTACAAACGGTGCGCTTCCCGGGTGACTCAGCGGTAAAGAATCTGCCTGCAACTCAGGATATGCAGGAGACATGGGTTCAATCCCTGGATTGGGAAAATCCATTGGAGGAAGGCATGGCAACTCACTCCAGTATTCTTGCTTGGAGAATCCTCATGGACAGAGGAACCTGGCGGCTACAGGCCATAGAGCCACAAAGAATTGGACGTGACTGAAAACTGAACGACAGCATAGCACATTATGAAGGGTATTTTAAAGAACACAAATGGACAGCCAGATAAACAGGTGAACAGCACAGGGACTGGAAGAGCTCCAAGCACAGGAGCCTCTATTGTCATGGAGTTGGGGTAAATACCCTCCTAGATGTGGATGTTACCAACCTGCAAGCTTTTCAGACTCTCCCTGGATCAGGAAGATCCCCTGGGGAAGGAAACAGCATCCCACTCCAGTATTCTTGCCTGGAGAATCCCATGGACGGAGGAGCCTGGTAGGCTACAGTCCACGGGGTCGCAAAGAATCGGACACAACTGAGCGACTTCACTTCACATAGCATGATTGATAATTATACCAATCTCCATTTCTTCCCCAGAGGATAGAGGGTGAAGCTTTAAGTTCTAAGCTTCTAATCAGGCTTAGCATTTCTGGGGACCAGCTTCCATCATGAAGCTATCCAGGAGCCCACCAAGTGTTTCTTCATTAGAACAAAAGACATTCCTACCACCAAGCAAATTCCAAGGAATTTAGGAGATATATGTTAGGAACTGGGTTAAAGATCAAATGTTAGAACAAACGTTGCTTTTAGCACTTTTACCACTTTGGAAATTACAAAGGATTTAGAAGCTCTGGCTAGGAGCTGAGGAAGAACACCAAAGTATACATTTCTTATTATATCACCATATCACAGTGAATATATATATTTGTATATTTTCAAACCATATATCTTCCTGTATCTCTATCTCCGTAACTGGGCATTTATTAACTCACACTTTCCACTGACTTCTATGCTACTCTTATTGGTTAGCAAGATGCCCCTGGAGTCTTTGTGCCTGAGCTTTTCCCAAAACTGTGATTCCCTCCATGTGTAACTTAGAACAAATTACATAACCTGTCTGAAATTTCAGTCTTGCCATCTGTAAAACTGGGATGGCAGTTACACTGACCTCATAGGATTGCTGGGAGATGTTGAGCGCCTAGTACAGGACTGGCATCATATAAATAGCCATTGACTATTAGGTCTTAAGGCACACACATACACATACATATATATGTTATTAAGCAGTAGAAAAAGAAGGACATTCTGCCATTTGTAATAACAAGAATGAACCTTAAGAATATTATGCTAAGTGAAATAAATCAGAGAAATATAAATACAGTATGATCTCACTTTTATGTAAAACCTGAAAGCACTTAGCTCACAGAAACAGAGAAGAATGGTGGTTGCAGGGGCTGTGAGGTGATGCTAGTCAAAGAGTACAAATTTTCAGTTATGAGATGAATAAGGTCTGGGGATCTAATGAGTAGTGTGATGACTACAGGTAACAGTATTGTATTGTGCGCTTGAAACTGCCCTGAGACTAGAGCTTTCATCTTCTCACCATAACAACAGCAAAGCAACAAAAGTGAGACTATGTGAACTAAAAGATGTGTTAACTAAGCTCATTGTGGTAAATATTTCACAATAGATAACATATATCAAATTATCACATTATTCACCTTTAACTTGCACAATGATATATGTTAATTATATGTATATAAAGCTGGAAAAATAAATATTAACTCCCATTACTCTCCTTTGCAAAGTAATTGAGTTGACTCATTGGAAAAGACTCTGATGTTGGGAGGAAATGGGGGCAGGAGGAGAAGGGGACGACAGAGGATGAGATGGCTGGATGGCATCACTGACTCGATGGACGTGAGTCTGAGTGAACTCCAGGAGTTGGTGATGGACGGGGAGGCCTGGCATGCTGCGATTCTTGGGGTCGCAAAGAGTTGGACACAACTGAGCGACTGAACTGAACTGAACTGAATCTTCTTTTGGTTTTACCATTTGTATACTCATTTAATTTCCTCATCTATATTGTAAACGTCTAAAGAACAAAGATTTTATCTTGCCTGACTTTGTTTTCTAATGACTATTCCCTTATACAATGAGTAGTACTTAGAAATACACATGGGCTTTGTGGTCAGAAAGATATGGGTTCATGTGTGAATTCACATCTAGGTTCCAATACTTGAGAACAAGCTTCCTTGTTTCATGTATATATTTCAAGTAATAAAAACATCAAGATCATAGGTACTCCTGGTTTTCTATAATGTAAAATACATGGAGAACTTAGCTCAGTATCTGTCACATAGTATTAAGACAATATTAATGGTAATTCTGTTATTGTTATCACTTGGAAAACAAAACATCACACAAAAACTTACGTAAGTTTTGAAAACTAACTAACTGCCTAAAATCTACTAAAATTCTTTCCCATGCATACAGCGAAATTATTTGCACTTTTTAAAAATGGGCAGAGTCTTATTCTGGAGTCTATAGCATTTTAGAGACAGCAAATTTTCCCCTTAGTCAAGCAGATCAGAAAATGGAGATGTAGGAAGGAGAATTAGTTTGTAAAAGAGAGCACAAGTCTTTAATGGTGCTATCTTGTGACCTCTTTTAATATTTCTTGGCCTTCATTTCTTCCAAAGGTAATCTCTAGCCAACATGAAAGTAATAATTTGGAAAAGATTTCTAACTTACCTTATCTGCTCTTTTATGTTTTTTATCCTTCTCTTTCTTTCCCTCATATCTGGGACAGGAGATCTAGCTCATCATTTAATTTGAGCTTCAAAATAGCCCTGTATTGTATATAGGACAGGTATAATTATAGCCAACCTTAAAATGAGAAATAGCCTCAAATAGGTTAACTGTCTAAGGTCATACAACTCTAGTCACTAAAAGGCAGGAAATGAACCTTGTCCTTGACCTCCACATTCAGTGTTCTTCTCATCACATCAGCTGGTTGTGACTTTTAAGACTGCTTGGGCCAGCAGTAAGCAGTTTTTAACTTGGGATGAAAAGCATGCCTCTTGCCATCAGCTCTCCGGTCAGTTGCCAAGTGTCAACTTTGTTGTGAGCATAATAGTGCTTTATAACACTTGGAGGCAAGAACAATTCAAATCCCCAAAACAAATGTATCAGGGGAAGAAAAATGTTCACTATCAGAAACATTTTAGCAAAATAATATGCTCTGCCAATACAGTCAAAATGAAAGAGTTTCATGACTATTTGGTTCATCCTTGAAATTTCTGATGCGGTGCTGAATATTTGCTTAGGAAAAGCATGTTTTCAATGATAAAACCCAATTTTAAAAGTGCAAATCTGCCATGAGATGTTGGTGTATAAAGACATTATTCACTTTTTTGAGAATACAGGGGTTTTTGATGCCCAGTTATGCTTTGAGTCCATTTCTGAGAAAATATACATCTCAGAGTTCCTATTTTTATTCTTGACTTCTCCCAGTAATGTTGAATATAGGCATTAAGTTCTCATACATTAAAAAAAAAAACTACTGAGAAAATATTCTTCACTGACTTACTGAAATTAAACCTCATAGCACAAAAACACCTCCTAGTTTCTTGGAGGGGCTGGAGTCAATAATTCATCTCCTTGTAGACAAGGTGGAAAGCAACTTTCAGCACAGCTGACTGCTCCTGCTCTGAGTGGTGATTGATGGGGGAGGAAGTAGGCAGAGAATGCTCTTAAGGATTTCTTGCAGTCAGGGTTTTTAACCTCAAGTTCATGGATAAGTTAAGGGGCTTCGGTGATAAACTTTATAAGGTCTGCAAACCACCACTAATAGTGTATAAATATACCTCAAGAACTTTATATGTACATCCTACTTGAAATGTATATAAACATAGTCCCTCATTAATAATCTCTGGTGTAAAACACCAGTGTAGTTAATTTAGGGACGTAGCTATCACAAGCCACAAGAGAATTGTGTAGCCCACTGTGTCTTTCACAGATCACAGGGAATAGCTGAAACGTTGAATCTTTGCTATTGTAGCTTCACTGCCCCAATCTTTGTGGATTATGAGTAGGACAGAATATTGTGAAATGTGCTTTGAATATGAATTTCCAGTGGAAGTTGCAAAGTAAATACAATTATGTTACCCATTTCTGTTAAGTGTCCAAAAATATCCCATTACATTCACCCTAAGTGATACCCATGAAAAATGTGCAATGAACAGCTATGGAAGGAATGATGAAGTATTGGGAGAGCTGAGTATTTCAGGGTAAAATAAAGTAGATAGGTCAGGAACAGAATATGTCTCCAGAGAAGAGAATGGAGTGGGTAACTGTACTGCAGTCATTAGGACAGTCATTTATAGTTAGGTTTCTTGATGTTCCATAAGACACTGTTTATTTCTAAATGGTGAGTCTTCTGTATTTTATTCTTTAGTATAAATGGCAGCCCACTCCAGTATTCTTGCCTAGAGAATCCTGTGGAGGGAGAAGCCTGGTGGGCTGCTGTCCATAGAGTCGCACAGAGTTGGACACGACTGAGGCGACTTAGCATGCATGCATGCATTGGAGAAGGAAATGGCAACCCACTCCAGTATTCTTGCCTGGAGAATCCCAGGGACAGAGGAGCCTGGTGGGCTGCCATCTATGGGGTCGCACAGAGATGGATACGACTGAAGTGACTTAGCAGCAGCAGCAGCATACCCCATATTTAATATCTGCCTTCATCACACTTCCTTCTTTTCTTACCATTGGATTATCTTTTCATTTTCTTGAATTCCCTTACATTGTAAGCTTCATAGAACATATTTATTTTGCCACTCCTATCTATGTGTATGAAATTTTTTTCTGTATACAAACATCTGTGCTGAAAAGACGTTGATAAGAGAAAGTATCAGCCTCTGTGCTGAATGTCACTAGATATATTTACCCGCAGATTTTCAAACCTACAATTCTCTTTTGTATTTTTTCATTGTTCCCATTAAATGCAAGTGATTTATAGTGAAATTTGCAGAAGTAAACTGGGATGACTGAATGGAGTATACTGTAAATGCCATAGACCTGTGATAAATGAGGTAAGTCATATTTGCTATTTTGGAAAAAATTTCTTCCTTTCTAATTCTGGAGTGATAATAATTTTCAGTTGCTTGGAATGCTTTTTCATGTTAGTGAGTTCTGTCTACAATTTATATTGAGTCTCAGAAGAGGAAAAATGCATATTTCACTTGGTTGAAACAAAGAGTGTAGGGAAATTACAGAAGTGCTAACTATGGACAATTGTCAAGTCTGGTATGCTAACACTATTGATTGTGCTTTTTCTGGACTTGAAATCATCTTTTCCTAATGATGAGATTTTATAGGCCATAGGGTTTACTGTAAAAGAAGTTCACTGCTTTACTACAAAAGCTAAAAGAAAAAGAATTATCCCGGTTGTTGAGCAGAGGGCAGTCTGTAAAACAACTGTATTAATTTATACACACATTGCATTGCTATAATTACAGGTGAGAATCATCTTAGCAATGAGCCTGTTCATCCTCATAATTATCATTGTCCTTGAAGGATAGTATTTATTGTAATTTTTTTTTAATTGTAAGAATAAGTGATCAGAGTTAAAATTTTTTTGAACTTGTGTTTTGGGGTTACCTGAATGAGAATTAATCTTTATGTAGGAGGCCAAAGCAAAGCTTAAGCTTAGTTAACATCTAAACATTTTTCCCTTTGACAGGCTTAAACCTAAGTAAGCAGATTATGTTGATATAATAAAAATGCCTTGTTTATATAATGGATAATCAAAGCTATCAAGGATAATCTGTTGTGAATTATCATGGATAATCTATTTTGTGGTTTTATTAAACTTAACAAAAATGGAGTCTACTGGGAAAAACACACAGTATAAAAGCAGTAATTTGAATTTATTCTGTATCTTACTAAGGACTATAGCTTGGGAGACACTCTGAGGAACTGTTCAGAAAAAGTGGTGGGGGGTGGTGAGCAGAATATATGTGATTTTGTCAAAAGGGATTATACAATCATCCACACATTTTGATGGAAGATTTTATCTAGTCATGAGGAACAAATATCTCAGGTCATATTTTACTGCTTTCTTAGATATGAGAAGATGCAAGAATTTGGGTTCATAAAAATTTCTCCTGAAAATATATCTATCTGAGTCTTTTCTGCTTAATTTCCTCAAGCACAGAATGTCTCATCACTGACCTTCACCCTTGAAATTCCTTTCATACTGCAGATCAATGGCTGCAGTTGTCTGTAGCACCGAATGGTGAGTGACGTTCTTTAGTTTATAATAATTAATTTAGTTTGATGCACATTTCTAAATCAGTTAGGAAGAAATTTAATTAGGATAAAGGTTTCACTTATTTGACTTCAGATTATTCAGTTTCAATTATATTTAAATCTGTTGAAGCTTTTCAAATAATATAACCTTCAGTGAAAATCTGGAGGGTTAAAAAATTAATATCAAATGAGTAAACTTCTTTCTAGGCATGAAGAAAGAGCAGTAACAGTTATTCAAAGCCCAATGTTAGTAAACTAGCTAAGTGGAGCTCTTTATAAAGTATATTGATGTTGTGGATATAGCTGACTGGGTTATCTGTGCTTTGGAAAATAAAAGCTTTTAGTTTGAATCATCTAGGTTCAATCTTGTGATTTTTAAATATCAGCTAAAATACCTTCTATTGTCTGAAAACTGCCAGGGGCATTTTATCTTAATGCTCATATAGTTTCTGGTACACTGTGACCATTTAGTCAAAGTATGGGAGAAACAAATGTGTTTTTCTAGTTTATTTCATGTGTTATTTTCCCCTAATATACCTAATTTCCATATTGAAATGGTGACCATGACTTGTCAAGATTTTAGACCATATTTTCTTTTGCATCTGGCTTTTCAACCATTGTACACATTTTTCACCATGCCTCTTTCCTTCCTGGTCCCTCTTTCATAATTTTTTTCTTTTCCTTTTCATATAATTCTCTGTTTCTATGATTATTTGTATATAAGGGCTTGAGCTTAGCTTTCTGATTCAACTTTGGTAACATTGTCTCAATTACAAAACTCTTAAGACATTTAGTTGCAGAGTCTTCTTTACCAAGACTGCAACCTATCACAATAAGGTGTTGGCATCAAAATAGGGTGACTGCTGCAGATGTCTTTTTTTCCTCAAATAGGAACAGAACATTTCTGATTCATTACTTTCTAATGATGCAATCTTACCCAGTTTTATTTGTTAGATGAATCAAGAATAATTCAGGGTAATCCAAACATTCAATTCTAATTTTTATTTACAGAAGATTTGTGGAAAAAAGTGTTTTGTTTTTTTTTTTAACTGAGGTTTTGAAAATCATGAAAACCAAACCCTCATTAAATGAGGGGAGTCTGCTGTTTATACACTGCAATCAAGCCACTTTCTCAGTGCTTTAACCTCCTTGAGGACCTGCTGTTTCCCCCTCCAGTTTTTTTCCTTTAAATCATATGACTTATTTTTCCTTCCTAAACCATTCCTTAGGATCTTCCTCAATTATCTCCTGCCTGCAGTGGTCTTACTCAGAATTAACGTGGATAACTCGTCCCTACCTTCAGCTTCTCTTCAAAAACCTATCTTGACCATTTTTTGAATCTTAAAATTATGCTCTCACCCCAACTTTTGGTTGTCTCCTACTTACTCTAGTTGACTTTTCCTTTTATCTATAGTATTCATCATCCTATACCCTAGAATACTTACTTCTTTTATTTCTCATATATTCCTTTAACTCTCATCCTATAGCATAACCTCTATAAGAACAGGAATATTTGTCTGAGTGACTCACAGATACGTTTTAATGACCCAGAACAGTGCTGAGTTACAGTAGAAGCTAAATAAATATTTGCTGAATGAATAAATTACATGACCTGTTTGATCTGTTAGATTTATCTCCATTGCAAAGTAATTTCATTTAAAAAATACCAAAAATGTTCTTAATTATTCTTAAAATTTCTCATGTAAACCGTACATTCGAGCAAAGAGAATAAAATATTTACCAAAAACTACAGGTTAATTCCAGTAGTCATGTATGGATGTGAGAGTTATCTATAAAGAAAGCTGAGCACCGAATTGATGCTTTTGAACTGTGGTGTTGGAGAGACTCTTGAGAGTCCCTTGGACTGCAAGGGGATCCAACCAGTCCATCCTAAAGGAAATCAGTCCTGAATATTCATTGGAAGGACTGAGGCTGAAGCTGAAGCTCCTGTACTTTGGTCACCTGATGTGAAGAACGGACTCATTGGAAAAGACCCTGATGCTGGGAAAAATTGAGTGCAGGAGGAGGAGGGGACGACAGAGGATGAAATGGTTGGATGTCATCACCAACTCGATGGACATGAGTTAGAGTAAGCTCCGGGAGTTGGTGATGGACAGGGAAGGCTGCGTGCTGCAGTCCATGGGGTCTCAAAGAGTAGGACACCACTGAGCGATTGAACTGAACAGGTTAGTTACCATAAATGTGATAGCTCAGTTTCTGTCATTAGCCTCAAATAAAAAGAAAATTCAAAGCACTCACTTTATTCTTTAGAAAGAATACTATTAGAGAAGTGAACTTATTGAAATAAAATATTCTAACATTTTAACAGCATCAGTAAAATTGTACATCTCAAAACATTTTCTGAGCAGAAGCAGAAATGTTGTGAAGGTTTTATAATGATACAGATCTGAAATAAATGGCAGATTTGATTCCTTAGAGAATCATGGGATTCTTTCAACCAGAGTAGAAAATAACTTTTTTCCTCTTATTGGAGAGTTTTGTCCAAATTACAAGCACTATTAAAAAATGAATTAAAAACGTTTTTTAACTTACAGCTGTGAAACTATTTTTGTCTCTTAATTTGTACTCTATTTTATATTCAAATAAAATCTAAATAATATCAACTTTTGAGGATAAGTTAGGTTTTTAGAGTAATATCTTTTGAGACACAAGCATTTTCACTGTAAATACACAATATGCATTCATGCAATAAATCCACCTTTATCAGGCACTATATTTGCTGATTGAGAAAAGAATATAAAAGAGCTATTGACTGAGAAGAAAGGTTCAATAGCAATCTCCAGTTTACTTTATGGAGAGAAAAAATGGTTTTCTTTGAAGAGTGGGGGAGATTTAATTACACATAAAATAAGGAAAAGGTTATTTTCCATTAAAATTTGAAAGGTTAAGAAAGTAAATATGAAGAAGTCCATGACACCATTTTTTTTTTTCAAATTCTCACTTCATTTGCATCATACAAAGCAGATAAATCGTGTACTCCCTCCCCAAAGCAAGTAACAGAGATATGCGTATAACATGAAAGAACATCTGTTAGTAAGTCTCTCCTGAAAAAAGCGGGAAGGGCAAAAGCTTACTTCTTTCAGAATTAATTTGGTAATAAGAGCTCTCTTTGAAACTTCAGATGGCTCAACACAGAATAGCACAGAATGTCAAAGTGTAGATGGAATTTCCAGTGTAAATTAACAGGTAGATGGTAATAAGTAGATGCAGTGTTAATTCCTCATTTACTAATTGCAGATACAATAATAATTTGTTAAGACAATATGAGAACACATGAAAGTAAAAAAAGAAAAAGGACACGTCTGCTTATTATTAATTATGTAAGTTAGAAATACAGCAGTAAATCCATCCATGAGGGAAACTCAGTTATTGTTTTTTTTATCATCCTTCCTCTCAGGGAATTGCTCTATTTCCCAAAAATGAGTTTTTTAAAAAAGAAAACTATAGCCTGTACTTTGAAACCAGGTACAATTATCTTATTAGCAATTAAAACCTTCCCCACATTTGGAGAAGCTTAATTTAAACTTCTTAGGACCTAGGTAATTGGATTGAGATCAAACCAGTCAGTCCTAAAGGAAATCAACCCTGAATATTCATTGGAAAGATTGATGCTGAAGCTGAAGCTCAGATATTTTGGCCACCTGATGCAAAGAACCAACTGATTGGAAAAGACTCTGATGCTGGGAAAGATTGAGGACAGAAAGAGAAAGGGGCGATAGAGGAAGAGATGGTTGGATGGTACCATGGACTCAATGGACATAAGTTTGAGAAAACTCCAGGAGATGGTGAAGGACAGGTAAGCCTGGTGTCCTTCAGTTCATGCGGTCAGGAAAAGTCAGCCACGACTTAGCAACTGAACTACAATTGAATGGACTATTTGCTCACTAGTAACTAGAATGCATTTACTAAGATGCTCAATCATTTCTTCAGTCCTAAGAGTGTAATCTCCAATTCATAATCATCAGGGAACATCTATGGAAAATTTCTGCCTTGAGTTTATTTTGTGAAAATTTAAATAAGGCCTAAGGAAAATCTAAAAGTTGCTTTGAGTGCCCTCAGCATGGTGATGGGAGTTAAGGGGTTCTCTTGATAGAAATATACTTTTCATAAAGATTTTTTATGATCATATATATTTATCTCAAATAAAATAGACAGTTAATACATGTTATTTGAAGATAATGGGAGGCAATAAGTAGAGGGAGTGGAAGCATTATTATGTTTTTGCATACTGAGTTGTTATTTATTCATAAGTTGCTTGCTGTCCCACTTTTCAACTAATTATAAAGAAAAAAAGAAGCCATAAACTGTCACATTAAAATATCAATGGCTAATACTGTACAAAGAAAATTGTATTACTCTTTCTAAGGTGGTTTGCATCTTCAAATACAATGTGTAAAGGGGGAGATATTTTCACTTAAACAAAGCATCTCTAGACAGTGGTAGATGAAAGAGATATATTTGGATGTATGCTATCCTTCAAATCGAATGCTATAGGGCAGTTTCTGTTATGCTTATAATGAGTATCCTGGTTGCATATTAAAATGAAACTTCTAAGTGGGTTCCAGTTGCAGATGATAGAGTAAGGACACTCCACCCTGTGTCTCCTACCGGAAGCAACTGTAAAACCTGGAAAGAATGCATGAATCAGTTATTTGCAGTCTCTTAAAAGTAAATATATTTAGGAAACAACCCAAATTTCCATCAGTGGATAGTGGATAAACATGCATACTGTGGAATATTATTCAGCCTTAAGAAGGAAGAAAATTCTGACACATCCTATGGTATAACACAAATGAAGCTTGAAGACATTATGCTTAGTGAAATTAACCAGTCATAAAAGACAAATGCTCTATGAATCTGTTTAAATAAATCATCTAGAATAATCAAATTCATAGAGACAGAAAGTAGGGGAGGGGAGAATGGGGAATTATCCTTAAATGGGTACAGAATTTCAGTTTTGCAAGGTGAAAAGTGTTCTAGAGATGGATGATTTCTATGATTTGACAACAATTCAAATGCACTTAATACTATGGTGAAAGTGAAACTCTCCCAGTCGTGTCCGACTCTTTGTGACCCCTTAGACTATACAGTCCATGGAATTCTCCAGGCCAGAATACTGGAGTGGGTAGCCTTTCACTTTTCCAGGGGATCTTCTCAACCCAGGGATAGAACCCAGGTCTCCTGCATTGCAGGCGGGTTCTTTACCAGCTGAGCCCAAGGTACAGTACATTTAAATCTGGTTAGACTGAATTGTCGGAGAAGGCAATGGCACCCCACTCCAGTACTCTTGCCTGGAAAATCCCATGGACAGAGGAGCCTGGTGCGCTGCAGTCCATGGGGTTGCTACAGGTCGGACACGACTGAGCGACTTCACTTTTACTTCTCACTTTCATGCATTGGAGAAGGAAATGGCAACCCACTCCAGTGTTCTTGCCTGGAGAATGCCAGGGACAGGGGAGCCTGGTGGGCTGCCGTCTCTGGGGTCCCACAGAGTCGGACACGACTGAAGCGACTGAGCAGCAGCAGCAGCATGATGACATTATAGACTGAATTGCGTCTCCTGACCACATTCACACGTTGAAGTTATAATCACATGTTTATACCTTAAGTAAAGGTATAAATAACATATTTATACCTTAAAATATGACTGTATTTGGTGATAGAGTCTTTATAAAATGTATTTGAGGTTTAATAAGGTCAATATACCAGCAAATTTGGAAAACTCAGCAGTGGCCACAGGACTGGAGAGGTCCGTTTTCATTCCAATTCCAAAGAAAGGCAATGCCACAGAATGCTCAAACTACAGCACAATTGCACTCATCTCACACGCTAGTAAAGTAATGCTCAAAATTCTCCAAGCCAGGCTTCAGCAATACGTGAATTGTGAACTTTCAGATGTTCAAGCTGGTTTTAGAAAAGGCAGAGGAACCAGAGATCAAATTGCCAACATCTGCTGGATCATGCAAAAAGCAAGAGTTCCAGAAAAACACCTATTTCTGCTTTATTGACTATGCCAAAGCCTTTGACTGTGTGGATCACAACAAAGTGTGGAAAATTCTGAAAGAGATGGGAATACCAGACCACCTGACCTGCCTCTTGAGAAATTTGTATGCAGGTCAGGAAGCAACAGTTAGAACTGGACATGGAACAACAGACTGGTTCCAGATAGGAAAAGGAGTAGATCAAGGCTGTATATTGTCACCCTGCTTATTTAACTTCTATCCAGAGTACACCATGAGAAACGCTGGGCTGGAAGAAGCACAAGCTGGAATCAAGATTGCCGGGGGAAATATCAATAACCTCAGATATGCAGATGACACCACCCTTCACAGAAAGTGAAGAGGAACAAAAAAGTCTCTTGATGAAAGTGAAAGTGGAGAGTGAAAAAGTTGGCTTAAAGCTCAACATTCAGAAAACTAAGGATCATGGCATCTGGTCCCATCACTTCATGGCAAATAGATGGGGAAACTGGAAACAGTGTCAGACTTCATTTTTTGTGCTCCAAAAGCACGGCAGATGGTGATTGCAGCCATGAAATTAAAAGATGCTTACTCCTTGGAAGGAAAATTATGACCAACCTAGATAGCCTATTCAAAAGCAGAGACATTACTTTGCCAACAAAGGCCCCTCTAGTCAAGGCTATGGTTTTTCCAGTGGTCATGTATGGATGTGAGAGTTGGACTGTGAAGAAAGCTGAACACCGAAGAATTGATGCTTTTGAACTGTGGTGTTGGAGAAGACTCTTGCGAGTCTGTTGGACTGCAAGGAGATCCAACCAGTCATTCTAAAGGAGATCAGTCCAGGGTGTTCATTGGAAGGACTAATGCTAAAGCTGAAACTCCAATACTTTGGCCACCTCATGCGAAGAGTTGACTCACTGGAAAAGACTCTGTTGCCTGGAGGGATTGGGGGCAGGAGGAGAAGGGGATGACAGAGGATGAGATGGCTGGATGGCATCACCGACTCAATGGACATGAGATTGAGTGAACTCCGGGAGTTTGTGATTTACAGGGAGGCCTGGCGTGCTGCAATTCATGGGTCGCAAAGAATTAAACACGACTGAGCGACTGAACTGAACTGAAGATCATAAGAGTGGAACCCTCTCAGAAGGACTGGTGTCCTTCTAAGAATAGAAAGAAATTCTAGAAATGTGCACATACAGAGAAAAGATACATTAATACCAGATACCAAAATATATTTTAAAAAACTAAAAAGATACAGGAAAGGGAAAAACAGGGAGACAGAAATAGAGACATCAAAAAACAAATACTGGTAGCTGCTGCTGCTGCTGCTGCTAAGTCGCTTCAGTCGTGTCAGACTCTGTGCGACCCCATAGACGGCAGTCCACCAGGCTCCCCCGTCCCTGGGATTCTCCATGCAAGAACACTGGAGTGGGTTGCCATTTCCTTCTCCAATGCATGAAAGTGAAAAGTGAAAGTGAAGTCGCTCAGTCGTGTCCGACTCCTAGCGACCCAATGGACTGCAGGCTACCAGGCTCCTCCGTCCATGGGATTTTCCAGGCAAGAGTACTGGAGTGGATAGATCCAAATATATCAGTAATTACATAATCTGTAAATGTTCTAAACACAAAAATTAAAAGTCTCATAATATATAAAATACTTGGCCTAAGTATATTTTGGGGCTTCCCTGATGGCTCAGATGGTAAAGAATCTGCCTGCAATGTGGGAGACCCAGATTCAATCCCTGGGTTGGGAAAAACCCCTGGAGAATTCCATGGACAGAGAAGCCTGGTGGGATACAATCCATGGGGTAAAAAAAGCTGGACACAAATAAGCAACTGAGCAAACATGCACACACTTTTAATATTAACTTTTATAATTTTTGAGAGCTGTGTTTTTAAAAATATAGGACACTTCATGAATTTACATGTCATTTCTGCTCAGGGACTATGCTCATCTCTGTATCATTCCAGTTTCAGCATAGCTGCCAGTGAGCATTCTTACAATAATGCTCTTATTTGCTTTTATCTTTACTAAATTAGAGGCCTTGTTGAGGCAGAGATGATATCTGACTTATTTATAATTGTTTTTCCTAGGCTTATACATTAAATATTTGTTGAATGAGTAGTAAAGCTTTATGGAATTTAACTGTACACTTTTTACTGAGAGAATTTAACATATGGTTGTCCATTGGTTCTCAGTTACTAATGTTAGAGGCAAGCCTGAGAGTATTGGTTATACACTTGAAGGGAGACTGAATTGGACTCAGTTTTTTACTTTTGACTCCTCTGTTTCCAGCTAGTTACTAAGCCAACAATTGCCATCTTTATCCCAAATCAGAGTTCTTTCTGATCTAATAATTGTGTGATCTTTTTTTCAGGAAGGGCTTTATATAATGCTCACTTAATATTATAATACTCCACTCTCCATGGTTTCCTGTATTTTGATAAACCAAACATTCTGTCTTCAATTGTAGCAGAATTCTTCAATTGTAGCAGAAATAAGTTTGGCACATAATAAAAATGCTGGCATACAAATGAAGTAGTGTCAAGTTAACTGATGTGTCATAGCACAGCAAAACAGCACAGTATTTATTGAAAAAATACATTATTAAATTTTTTTTTATATATATAGCAATTCAGAAAATGAAGATCATGGCAACTGGTCCCATCACTTTATGGGAAATAGATGAGGAAACAGTGGCAACAGTGTCAGACTTTATTTTGGGGGCTCCAAAATCACTGCAGATGGTGATTACAGCCATGAAATTAAAAGACGCTTACTCCTTGGAAGGAAAGTTATGACCAACCTAGACAGCATATTGAAAAGCAGAGACATTACTTTGCCAACAAAGGTCCATCTAGTCAAGGCTATGGTTTTTCCAGTAGTCATGTATGGATGTGAGAGTTGGACTGTGAAGAAAGCTGAGCACCGAAGCATTGATGCTTTTGAACTGTGGTGTTGGAGAAGACTCTTGAAAGTCCCTTGGACTGCAAGGAGATCCAACCAGTCCATTTTAAAGGAGAGCAGTGTTCTTTGTAAGGAATGATGCTACAGCTGAAACTCTAGTACTTTGGCCACCTCATGTGAAGAGCTGACTCATTGGAAAAGACTTTGATGCTGGGAGGGATTGGGGGCAGGAGGAGTAGGGGACGACAGAGGGTGTGATGGCTGGATGGCATCACTGACTCGATGGACGTGAGTTTGAATGAACTCCAGGAGTTTGTGATTTACAGGGAGGCCTGGCGTGCTGCAATTCATGGGGTCACAAAGAGTCAGACACGACTGAGCAACTGAACTGAACTGAACTGAAAGAGATCTAAAGAACATTCTGAAACTTCATTGTTTTGATATTTTAGAGTCTACTGACAGATTTGTCAGAATTAATTTACAATTTTAGGATCTGCTTTTATGTTTCTGTAAGAGGACATATAATTTAGTTTTAAAAGTAAAATTATAGACAAAGCATAGACTTTTAATCTTGACTCATTATTGAAGATGTAAATGCAAACAACAAATGGCTGCTAATTATAGTAGAATAAATATCTCAAGTTTAGTATCACCTAATAATTTAAAATCTGTCTTTTATATCCTAGATTAAGTGGGAAAGATGATTTTAAAAATATGTATAGATTCTTTTCTGTAACAAAAATTGTTTTGAATTGTTTTTTAATTATTTTCTATTTCTCAGAGCTCTCCCCTGGCTCAAGTTAAAATTCCTTGAGGGTATGAAACATGAGTTTTAGCTGTTTGGTGCTGTCATAGCACAGAAAAAACATATATGTATACATGGTAGGTTCTGACAAATATTATTTGAAAGCATGCTGCCTCTCTGGTACCTTCTGTTCTGCCCTCTCCTGGATGCCTCTTCCAACACTCTTCTTCCTGTATGGCTCTACTGTTTCATTCAGTCTCTGCTCAAATGTCATCATGTCAAGGAGGCCTTTACCATGTTATATAAAATCTCAGTTACTCTTTCCCTGGTCCACTGTCCTGCTTTAATTTCTTCATTTAAGAAATAAAAATCATGTGTTTTTTTTTGAAACCAATTTTAAATATAATTTAAATTTTTTTCTATGACAGTGATATGTTTTAGTGAAAAATTAGAAGCTGTACAACAAAAGAAAAAACTTTATCATGCAATAATATAAATATGCTTAATATTTAAATTTAACACTTTGCAGGGGTTTCTTTATAAATATTAACCTATTTTATTTTTTGCTTTCATTTCTGAAGTTATAACACCAATAAAACATACATTATTAAAATTTGAGTTTAAATAAGAATAAAATATGCCATTAATTTAAACTATTAAGAGCTAGAAAATTTTGGAAAGCTATGATGAGAGAATTTGAAATGACAATATAATGGTATCATTAAAATAAATTTGTTTATATAAAAATAGCATCAAATTTTCCAGTAGTAATTAAGAGAATTAGAGATCTTAATAGCTATTTCACTGATACTGATATAAATATATCTACTTAAATTTTAGTTTTAGTTGACTGAAAAAATAATAAAATCTGTTTACCAAAATTGAATTTTGCCATAAGTTTCTTCACTCTTCCATAAAGGATTGATCTCACAATTTCACTTAAAAAGATTTATAAATTACAACTGATCCACACTAGATGACATCCTTAAAGTCAACAGATATACACAGGATAAAAAATTCTCTGAACTGTTGAATCAACAAAGCTGATGTAGTAACATTCTGATCAAAAAATTATTTCCATGTTGGCATTGGTTTTGGAAGATTCAGTTTACACCCATATGGAAGTGGAAATGTTAGACTACAATTATGAAGAGGTTTTGACTATTGGACAGTTTTGAGGTTTCCCCAACTAACTCCCTTTTTATCTAAACTAGTTTGAGTATCTAATATTGATGCCAAAACTTCCCTTGCAGAATACACACCTGTCAAGAATTCAGCACAATGCATATATTAGACAGCTCAGCACACCGGGACTTATTATGCATTTGTTTGCAAGTTAAGTTTTACTGTTTTCTCATACCATAGTGAAATTTGACTTTTTTCCCCTAAATATGTCTTATCAACACAAGGTTTCAGCAATGACTTATTCTTTTAGAGGAAACAAAGTGGAACCCTGGCTATTATGCTTAGATTTTCTAATTATCTATGTGACCTAGATCACTCATTTGTTTTCAGGTTATGAAGCAGAGACAGTACTATTTACCTGTAGACATATAGGTAGGTGGTAAAGATAGGAGACACTATTTGCAAAGAGCTTTCCAAAATAAAAAATAAAAACTATCTTTGGTTTTGCACATTTTTATCAGAGATTACAGATTTTTAGCCCTGGACTAGTTGGGTCCTAAGACATTTTATGTGGCATATATACACAATTTCTTTCAGAAAGACCCTGTGTCTTCTTCACAACTCCTATGTTCTTATTTGCCCATTTTATTAATTTGTATTTCCTGTAAATACTTGAGTTGCTACTGCAGCTCTTAAGAGTTCAAAAATGAAATTTATTTTGTGAAAACATTAAAACTTAGCCATTTCTTTCTTAAAACCACTTTGGGTTGGAATATCCTCAATGTTATTCCAACAACATCTATCAATATTATATTGTTACTCCAAAATCAGAATTCTTATCCAGCGGTCCTTGATAGAACTCAAGAGGTTTGTGAATTCAGTGTGTGTGTGCTAAGTCACTTTAGACATGTCTAACTGTTTGGGACCCTATGATCTGTAGCCCACCAGGCTCCTCCATCCATGGGATTCTCCAGGCAAGAATACAGGAATGGGTTGCCATGCCCTCCTCCAGGGTATCTTCCCTGACCCAGGGATCAAACCTGTGTTTCTTTTGTCTCCCGCATTAGCAGGCAGGTTTTTTACCACTAGTTGCCACCTGGGAAATCCCTTGTGAATTTCCGTGGGGAAATATAAAATATTACATCTTTATTTTCAGCATCTATTAATTATGATTGTAAGTAACAAACCACACTAATGTTTGTTGTACCTAATAAAAATTACAGATAATTTTGTATCACATGACACATATTTCTGACATCTTGAAATAGTGCTCTTTAGTTTGGAATGATGTTGGTTGTTAAACTCACTGCTAGATTGTCATATTTGATATGTTATTAAAGGAGTGCACATATTTCTATACTACAAATATATGCTATTAATATTTTGATAACTGTACTTCAGAATAATGCATTTCCCTTTTATTTCTATATGTTTTAGTTCATGTGCTTAGCAAATTTATTCTGAGAGGAATCATGGTATGAGAAAAAGGAAACAAGAAATAAGACAAAATCTACTGCCCTGAGACAATGTACTTTAATCTAGAGAAAGTACTTATTAGTTCAAAACAATAAACATGTCAAGTCTATGTTGACATATAATGTTTTATTTTCAGTGCAACAAAATACATTGGAAATATTTATATTCCAATTGCAAAATTATTCCTTTAGTTAGTGTTTCTTTTCTTAAAAGCATAATTCTTACAAACACAATTATATACACATTGTATCTTTTATCACACTTTGCTAAGTGTAGCAAAAAAAGGTTTAAAATTATGTATTAAGATTTGATTACACTCACCACTGGATTTACATAGACTTGAAAATAGCAAAATAGCACAGTATAAATCATACACAACAGGGGTTTTGAAAATCTGGATAAAACATTCAATTGTAAAATTTTAAATAGCAGATCTAGACTTTGAGGGTCTCTTATTATTAAGTTGTTATCTGCTGCAACTGCCCAATTTATGTATTCTACATGTTGGAGAACCAGGTATGTAGGATTTTAATCTTAATGTCAGCTCTGAGTTTCTGAAAAAAAAAGGCAGCCACTCCAGATACACCAGATGCTTCTCTCTGTGTTTTAAACTCTCAATGTAATGATATTCGGTACTAATGTAGCTTTTGTCAGATCAGAGTGTGAATATGAAGGGTTATGTTCCTGCTAAACAAATGATGCTTTTTCTTACACGCCTCCCTGAGCAGTGATTATCAGAATTCTAACTTTCAAGAGACAAGTATGGCATTAAAAAATATCCAGGTTATTAAAAGATAGGTTAAAATAACAAAGAAACTTAATAAATACTATTGTAACAGTATTGTTCCCTACACCAACCAAAAAATAAAAATAAAAAAAAGAAGAAAGAAAAGAAAAAAATGAAAAAATCAGTATGGAGAAAACATAGATATATTATACATCTGTTGATGGTTTCTCAGTTCAACTCCAGAGGTTATTAGTGTCTAAGAGAATTGTAACATTTTGTACATTAGTAACAATTTCCATAATTCACCCTAGATTGTAAACTCCAAAAAGTGGTGATCTTTCTTTTGGCCCATTATTCAAATGCAGGATGCTTTGGAATGCTTTACTGGTAAAGTGACCCAAACAGCATCACAGGGGCAGGAGGAAGTGAGACAAGGAAGGGAAGGAAGCCAATAAGTAGGACTGGTGATGTAATTCCTCTGGGAAACTCTGGAAGAGTGTGGGAAACAACTCAGAAGGTGGGGCAGTTACTCTCCAGCTCTAATCTATCATTGGCTGAGGGCTGCTGTGGAGTCATTAATGCTGCTGCACTTTGAACTTCGTGTTTGTCCCATGCCGAACTCAGCAAGACAAAAAGAAGCCCTTAGAGAGGGTCAGGTGATCACAGCATGAGGCCTTCCACGCCCGCAGGACTGATGAGCACAGAGAGATATCAGGGGAGACTAATTTTTTGTATGGTTCATAAAAAGAAAACTATATGAGGTTAGGAGGGGAAATTGCCTAGAAAGTCTAAGAAAACAAGACTGAAAAATAATTTTAGAAATCACTTTCCAATGCTTCTTACAGTTTGCTTTAGGATAAGCATTTACATTTTTGTCAAAAGAAGCATGTCTGCTCTTTAATAAAACTTATACAGAGAAGGTGGGTAGAAAATACGGGCAAAGTACATGTGATGAGGAAAGAAAATGAATAAAATTGCAGTATTGAAGGAAAGCAAAACGTGCTCAGTGTCCCACAGTATTTTAGCACAAAAGGCATGAAGCAAGAATCAAGGGCAAGTATTTCATCCTTCTCTCCCACCAGGCAGAATTTGCACTATAAAAATTGACAAGTCTTTAGCTTCATCAGAGTTAATATTATAGAGTATTTACTATTAAATCATATTAAAACATACAGAATTTATTATACCCACCACTGCATTTACCTAGATTTTAAAACAGCAAAATAGCACTGTATAAATCATACACAACAAGGGTTTTAAAAATCTGGATCAGTTCTAATGAGGTGGATGAAACTGGAGCCTATTATACAGAGTGAAGTAAGCCAGAAAGAAAAACACCAATACAGTATACTAACACATATATATGGAATTTAGAAAGATGGTAACAATAACCCTGTGTACGAGACAGCAAAAGAGACACTGATGTATAGAACAGTCTTATGGACTCTGTGGGAGAGGGAGAGGGTGGGAAGATTTGGGAGAATAGCATTGAAACATGTAAAATATCATGTATGAAATGAGTTGCCAGTCCAGGTTCGATGCACGATACTGGATGCTTGGGGCTGGTGCACTGGGACGACCCAGAGGGATGGAATGGGGAGGGAGGAGGGAGGAGGGTTCAAGATGGGGAACACATGTATACCTGTGGCGGATTCATTTAGATATTTGGCAAAACTAATACAGTTATGTAAAGTTTAAAAATAAAATAAAATAAAATAAAAAAAATCTGGATCAAACAATCAGTTATAAAAATTTAGCAGAGCTTGACTTTGAGAGTCTCCTACCTCTTAATATTAAGTTATCTGCTGCAACTGCCCATACACTCACATTGAAATAGTTTTATATATGTGTAAATATGTGTTTTATTTTGGAAAGCAATGATTCATTCTATGGTATCCATTAGAAAATGCCTCAGAATTATGGACAGTTTCTCAGTGTGATGTAATCGTTTATTTTACTTATTTTCCTCTGACTAGGATATCAACTCTGTGAAATCAGGAACTATATGTGTTTTTGCCATCTACTAACACAATGTCTAGTATGCAGGATTCACTCTGTATGTGATAGTTGGATGAGTGAATTTAATTGGTTATATTAAATGAAGTCATTTCATAATCCAGTGGCTCTTATAGGGGGATAATAGGAGATGATTTGGCCTTTTTGCATTCTGCCACCCCTGGGACATTTGTCAATATCTAGAGAGATTTTTGATTGTCAGAAAGGAAGAGGGGACTACAGATATCCAGTGGGTAGATATCTGGAATGCTGCTAAACAACTCAGAGTGTATAGGACAATCTCCACAACAGTTATCTATCTCAAATGGCAACAGTGACAAAGCTTTTTAACCCTGTTGTGATACCAAGCAGTGTCCAGTCATTCACACATTGTATTCACGCTTTATAAAATGCCCTTTTAGTCAGTAACTAGCAAGGTGTTTTTGTTTTCTTTTGGTCCAACATTAATCTATCTCACACATAAACTTCCTTGATTCATTCTAGAATTAATGCCTGTCCGCTGTGTGTGCTAAGTTACTTCGGTCATATTGGACTCTTTGTGGTGCTTTGGACTGTAGCCCACCAGGTTCCTCTGTCCATGGGGATTCTCCAGTTAAGAATACTGGAGTGGGTTGTCATGCCCTCCTTTAGGGGATCGTCCCAACCCAGGGATCAAACCCACATCTCACGTCTCCTGCATTGGCAGGCGGGTTCTTTACCACTAACGCTACCGGGGAAGCCCTTCCTGTGTTTGGATTCACCTAAAAGCCAACCCAGAGACAAGGAGTCCTACAGAGGTAATTTGGGAGTTGACCTCTGAGATATCAGTAGGAAGTGGGAAATTGAGGTAAGGAAAAAAAGGAAGCAGTTAATGGTGTAGCATTATTAGGATACTGACCACTGTGGGCAACTGGAACTAACAGTACTGGAAGAACTGGGAGATCGAATAGAGTACAGCTCAAAGTTATCCCAAATGTGGGGTAGGGACTCTGGGGTATGTATTCACTGATTTAGTAGCAGTTACTCCATCATGATGTGCCAGGTTTATGACCAAATGTGAGTTCACATAGGCAACTGCATGACCAAAATAGTTTACAGTGAGTTTTTACTGCACTCTTCTTTTTCTCTTTGAAGACTCAGTACTCTTCAATCCTTAATTTTATTATTATCCTTGTGATATTTTGGAATTCTAGAATCATGAAGCTTTTCAGTGTATCTAACCCAATCGTCTCTATGACTTGGACAAACGGATAACTAGCTTCTGTTTCAGCATTTATGTCCCACTACTGTCTAACTATTTGATTAATTGAATTGATAATGAATAAGAAATTGTCTGTTTTTCTTTGTGCTTTCACTTTTCATTATGGATTAATTAATGTCAGACTGCCCTTGCCATCTAGATCTATTGCTCCTAGAAATGCCTTGTCATTAATACTTGATTTATTCTTGGAGAAAGATATTAAACTCAAAAGAATTGGCCAAATTTTGTGTAGAAAATGGTGACTGTTTGAAGGTCTCTGTATTTTGTGTACATTTGTAGTTTAAATATTAATGAAAGCTTTCCATTAAATACTCATTCCAATAGGTGTGTGGTATTAATTTATAAAGAAACACAAAATTAGTTTTATAGAAACTTCTAAAACTAGTATTAATCAACACCCTATGCAATATTCATCTCTGTCCACACATTATATTAAAGTGTGCTAAAATGTGTAAATTTAACCCTGATGCATACGGGCTGAGGGCTCTTTTATATGATTTATGGGATCACTTAAAGATTTATTTCTCCTCCCCAGTCATTTTTCTACTATCATCCAAAGATTTATATTATCCAATCAGGTAAAGACCACTTTCAACCCTATTTGAATAACCGCTGATAAGTCATAACTTTTCTAGAAAGGTATATCAGGGGCAGTGGTGATATTCTTTGGTTTGACAAATCTTGAACAGGAAAAGCTTGGCTTTTGGGATTTTCAACATGAATCCATTTTTGAGTTTTTATAGGTTTTTTTTTTTAAGTCTCAAAACACAAAAATGAACTATTTACATCAACTTCTCATAAACAGTTACCACACACACACACAAAACCTTGTTACCAAAAAAGCTGTTCTATTTAACTTTAATTTGAGGAAAGATTATTGATATGGATGATTATATGACAGCTACAATTACTTCCATGCCATAAATAATGTGAATTTATCACATATTTCAAAGAAGGCAATGGCACCCCACTCCAGTACTCTTGCCTGGAAAATCCCATGGATGGAGGAGCCTGGTAGGCTGCAGTCCATGGGGTCACTAAGAGTTGGACATCACTGAGCGACTTCACTTTCACTTTTCACTTTCATGCATTGGGGAAGGAAATGGCAACCCACTCCAGTGTTCTTGCCTGGAGAATCCCAGGGGCGGCGGAGCCTGGTGGGCTGCCGTCTGTGGGGTCGCACAGAGTCGGACACGACTGAAGTGACTAAGCAGCAGGAGCAGCAGCATCACATATTTCATAAAACATGCTCTGTAAGTTATATATTTTTCCTTCAAGTTCTGATTGGATGCAGTATCATTTTTGTGCAGACACATTTACCTCACATTTTATTCACTGCTATTAGCTCTATTACTCTGTAGAGAGTTAACGAAGGGCAAGAACACTAAAGATAACATTTTAGATACTATTCTATAAATATTTTATAGAAGCTTGATCTAGGAGGAAAAGTTTGCTTCCATTAAACACATAGAAAATGCTATTTAAATCATTTTAGATCACGCCACTGAAACTATTCTTCAAGTAGTTTATGAAAATTATGTTTTAAAAGGGATTCTAACACCATGAAAGACATTGGTTATACTTATGGTTTACTGAAAGATAGTTCTTAAAGAAATGATATAATATTTACAGTGAATTTGGAGTGAATTTGTCCTAGTTCCATTTTGATACATGAATTGCATTTGATATCTTTGACAAAGTGCTATAGCAATCAACCTGGTTTTTATTTAGCCTCTGAAAGGACAATCAGCCAAATTCTAATCTCAAATGTGTGATTTTATCACATATTTTATAAAATATGCTGCTTCGCAGTGTCAAAAATGGATTTAAGACATTTATGGCAATACACAGCATGTGAGAGGCACATCAAGTTGGATGAATTTATTTTCAGGGAATGAACCTGGGCTTAACCAATGCCTTCAAGAACATAAGACTTTTATATTTGTCTACAGGTTCTAGTCAGCTCAGGAAACTTGTAGTTTATCTGTGGACAGAATAGAGAGGCTAACCATGTTGTGTGGGAAGAAAGGAGGGCAGCAAAACTTGAAGTCATAGATTATATGAGAGCTGCTGCTGCTACTGCTGCTGCTAAATCGATTCAGTCGTGTCTGACTCTGTGCGACTCCAGAGACGGCAGTCCACCAGGCTCCCCCGTCCCTGGGATTCTCCAGGCAAGAACACTGGAGTGGGTTGCCATTTGCTTCATATGAGAGCTACTCAGTGCAAAAAATGATTATGTTTTCTTTCAATTATCCCTGATTGAACTAGTCACTGATGATTTGCATTCTCCCACATAGATTTTACTAAATTACAGTTATACTTCCTTTTCCATTGGCTTGCTGCTGCTGCTAAGTCGCTTCAGTCGTGTCCAACTCTGTGCGACCCCACAGACAGCAGCCCACCAGGCCCCGCCCTCCCTGGGATTCTCCAGGCAAGAACACTGGAGTGGGTTGCCATTTCCTCCTCCAATGCATGAAAGTGAAAAGTGAAAGTGAAGTCTCTCAGTCGTGTCCGACTCTTACCGACCCCATGGACTACAGCCTACCAGGCTCCTCTGTCCATGGGATTTTCCAGGCAAGAGTACTGGAGTGGGTTGCCATTGCCTTCTCCGTCCATTGGTTTGATACCCTAACAAATATGACCACTACTTCTTTAATATACGTGTTCATGATTTGATTCTTTCCCTCACTTTCTCTGCCTCACAATGAGAAATGTTATAATAATGTTAGAAGGTGACAAAGAACATTTAATATTTATACATTTCAATTAACCTTCTATCAATTAACCTTCTAAATGTATCATCCATGAAAGTCAATCCAGGATGTTTCACCCTTTGAAGCATCTCTGATGAGTTTCAAAGTGCAGCTTAGCTGTATCATAAAGAGAAATATTTACTGCAGGAACTCATATTTTGTGTATCTTAACCTCTACATTTTGAAGCCTGATCATGTATCCTATACACCACATTTCCAGCTATGTTTAGTCAATTGCAGCTTTTTGACAAGTTCTAATGAAACATTCACTTGTCAATTTTTAGTTTTCTTTACAGGAGCTATGGCTCTTAAACATTATTATTTAATATGAACTAATAGTACCATTTATGAATGTAGGCTACATTCCGATAAACAATTAAGTATTCTGAAGGAGGTAGCTTTATTTTTAAACATGCAATTCAATTGAAACTGACATTATGAAGTTCAAAATATATATATTTAGTCTACCTTCAGTTTGGAGATTTATAATCTGAATGCATTTCTTTCCGCTGTTAATAATAACTATGCCTGAAGATCAAGCCCTATAGACAAACCATATGCCAACCTTCACCACACATTGGTTCTTTTAAGTGGCCAATTTAAAACATACACACTCAAGTGTACTATCTTTCTTCCCCCTTAGATGCTGTGTGAATATGTCTCTGAAAGAAAGTCTCAAGCATAGATATTTAGTGTTTTCTATTGTAACTGCCTCCTTTCACTCTGTAATAACATAATGTTTGTATCATACAGTAAAGATTCTTTGCAAATCAAGATAGAGAATATAAGTGAGATTGATCAACATTACTTTCTAAGTGGCTATGAAGAAGATGGGGAATCTTGGGAATCTTTAATATGCAATGGATAAAATTGTGTAATGACTTATTGCAACATTTTACAAAGGAGTCTTACATGTTTTAAGAATGTTTAGAGTTGTAATAGTTTATACATTTCCATGAGTAATGTTGCCTGTATTACTGTGTGCCTTATACCAGGCTTCTCTGGTGGTTCAGACAGTACAGAATCCACCTGCAATGAGGGAGACCTGGGTTCAGTTCCTGGATCAGGAGAATCCCCTGGAGAAGGGAATGGTTATCCGTACCAGCATTCTTGCCTGGAGAATTCCATGGATAGAAGAGTCTGGTAAGGTACCATCCATGAGGTCTTTTAAAGAGTCAGACAAGACTGAACGACTAAGCACAGACAGCACAAACATCTAATATTGAAGAAACAATGTCCCGGCCAGACTGAATCCACTCATGGAACTGTCGTTATGGTTACCGTTTTTAGTTTTATTGTTGCACTCCTGCAACAATGCATTGCATTATATTACTGTATGCCTGATACCAGGCTTTCCTGGTGGCTCAGATGGTAAAGAATCTGCCTAAAATGCAGGACTCAGGGTTGATCCCCGGGTTGGAAATATCCCCTGGAGAAAGGAATGGCTAGCCACTCCAGTATTCTTACCTGGAAAATTCCATGGACAGAGGAGTCTGGCAGGCTACTGTCCCTGGGGTCACAAAGAGTTGGACACTACTGAGTGACTAACACGCTTACAGTTATGCCTTATACCATGACACGCAGTAAGTGCCTTACTCATAAAAGATACCATACCAGTAAGACACCATTCCCGGCCTCAGAACTTCAGGATTTAGTCAAATCATCACAATCTATGATATGGCGAGAATCATGATGAAGGCATAAAACAGGAAAGTTGTAATGGCACAACTGTTTCAATATGCAGCTACCATAGATCCTTTTAAATTGAATTTGCACCTCTTGTATTTAATACTATCTGAAGTAAATCTCTAAATATGAAACACAGTTGCTTAAAAGTTTACTATGTAATAATCCAATGTGCACAAATTAATCATCATCAATAGTAGTTGGATGATTCAATGATGGAAACTTATTGAATATTTCAAAACTTAGTCTAGATAATGAATCTTTGGTAAAGTTACATGTTTAATATGATGGTTTCCTTGGTGAATCCTTTCTTCTCTAATTCAATTCTTAATTTGGCTAATTAAAATTATTTAGCATAATATTTCACTAAACTGTAATACTTTGCTGTGCTGAGCTGTACTTAGTCACTCAGTCATGCTCAACTCTTTGTGACCCCATGAACTCACAAGGTTCCTCTGTCCATGGGGATTCTCCAGGCAAGAATACTGAAGTGAGTTGCCATGCCCTCCTCCAGGGTACTTTGCTAACTTCTTAGAATTCTACAAATATTTATTGGGCCCTTATTATATGCCTTATATCAAAATAGGCACTAAGTACCTATAAAAGATATCAGTAAGATACCATTCCTGACCTCAGAACCTCAAGATTTATGCAAATAGTCACAATTTTTGCTATGACAAGAATCATGTTGAAGGAATTATATGAAGAAAGAATAATGGCACAAATATGTATTCTAATAAATAAATTATCAAAATTCTTGCGACCCATTTTCTCAACAAATATTCATCAAGTAGTTAATAGGGATATATTAGTGAACTAAACAGGCAAAATACCTCTTCTAGTGAGGCTAAAATGCTAGTGTGGGGAGATAGAAAATGTCATAAGTACCATATATAAGTAAATTCTGTATTAATGGGATGCAATATTCGATTAACTATTTTCCCCCTTTGAAGAAAATAAACTTATGTCCTGGTAAAGAAACATATTTGGGGCAATTAAAAATTTATTTAACTCAAATTATTCATGTTGAATTTCAAATGTATTGGAAAAATATGAAATAAATTCTAGGTAACTTCACCAAAATTTGTATTTTATTGCTGCGAATACATATTTAGTGACTCTGGAAATAGAGCGTGTCCTTTAATCAATAGGATGTAACTTCATTGTCAGCATGGTCACCTACTGTGCATGCACCAACTTGGAGTTCATTCATGATGGCACAATGGGAAAACAACTACCCTGTGGCCTTTAACACACCATGTATGAACACATTAAAGAAAGACTATAAGTCCTGGTTGTGGTCTGAAACCTGAGGTTAATTCCCTGTGTAAGGTCAAAACAGCACTGAATAAAAACTTACCACAAGTGTGGCAGCAGCTCCTGGGAAAAGCTGGAGCCGACAGGGGAGCTCTCTGGAGAAATGCTGTGTCACCAATGCTGTCGATGGCACAGGGGACAGTACTGTGGGAATAGGACAGAACATGGACATAAATGACTCTAAGTAAAAAAGGGATTCAGGAGAATTACACTCTGAATGTGAAAAGATTTTGAAAATACCCCAATTATTTGGTTTATATTTCCATTTTTAGGTGTACACAAAGTGATGTTAAAGATGTTAGCTAAGTCTAAAATGCCTCTGCAATATTTTTAAATGAAAATTTCAGGTAATATGAATGTATAATCCATCAAATTGGCAGCTTTTTTCTCATTTTCAATGGGACATAAATTAATAGTTTGTTTTATAATTAATGATGCTTTAAATTTTAGCAAATGCAATATTGTATAAGTGATAGCTGGATTTTCACTTTTATTCAGGGAAATAATTATTCCCAAATGAGGGGAAAAAAATCCTTATATTTGAAAACTGTCATAGAAAAGATTATCTCTTTGGATGTTTACACATGAACGTTCCATGATCAGCAGGTAAAAAAGACTGAGACCATTTGTTGCAATTAAACGTGGAAGCTTTCATTCAAATGACTGAATAATTTCTATAAGCTCTTTGCAGGAAAATGAAAAGCCACTGCTTTAGTTCTTTTTGTCATTCAGAATAGTTCAGTCAGGTTTTTGAAAGCCATGATATTTTTTAAAAGATACATTGTTGCATGGTTTAGAATTTGTTCATCTCCACCACTCTGATTTTTTAAAAATGTATTCAAGTTGATTGATAACAGTGATGTAGTTTTCTTTGTAAATTCAATTATGTTTGCAAAGCTATTGCTCTGTTGTGCATACCTAGCAGGTAGACTTAAAATTTTCAACCACCGCTATTATGACAATCGATCGTTTAACAGCTTGTTTGGAGATAATGGCATGGTGGTAAAGAATTGAGTGCATGACTCAATTTCTGTTTGGTACATATCACGGATTTCAGGATTTCAGTCTATCTTCAATCGTTCAGGTTCCTGGTCATTGTTTATAACACCACTTCTTCCTTTTGTCCCATGCCAAATCATGCAGACACAGTGAGTAATATTGTTTATTAAAAAACAAACAAATGTAGGGAACACACAGTTTTTCATCCATATTTCGGTGTGTTGTGGAAGGGAAGGATTCTTTCTGATCCTCCTCAAATAATGCCCAGTGAATACTATCTTTCAAGTTTTTGATCAATTTTGGTGAAATGGAAAGTATACCTTCTAATGCATGATGTGTGCCTGCCCACTAAGTTGCTTCAGTCGTGTCCCGACTCCATACGACCCTAGGGACTGTAACTTACCAGGCTCCTCTGTCCATGGGGATTCTTCAGGCAAGAATATTGGAGTAGGTTGCCATGTCCCTCAACAGGGGATCTTCCTGACTCAGGGATTGAACCCGTCCTATGGCTCCTGCATTGCAGGCAGCTTCTTTACTGCTGCCACTGGGGAAGTCCCCCTAATACATGATATGCTATTTCAAAAATCAGATAAAATGTGGACTTTCCATTACTGTTTTTGATTTAAGAATGTAGTACTTTTTTGCTTTGTTGAGCCAATGTCATTTTAAAAAATGTGTGATACTCGATTACTCACCTCTGTTACTGTGTTGATAATATCATTTATAAAATGAATGGTCTATAAAAACATAAGTAATTTTTTTAAAGACTAACTTTCCATTAAAATTTCTTTCTGAAGTTATTGGCAGACATTTCTCATTTTAGGTTACACAATTTCCTTTTGTCATTGAGGATATTGGTGAAATTATAGAAAATCTAAATGATGCATTATGAGACCCATATCTCAGCAACAGGGTTTTACTGTGACATATTAGTTTTATGGTGTGCCAAACTTACTAGGCACTGGAGAATAATGAAAGTTTGGATAAATGGGCATTTTCTTTTTAATTGGAATAACTTTAAATTTCATCCACTCAGAGGCAATTTTTTCTTTAAATGTAATATACTTTGTTCTTCCTTAAGACGTAGAAAACACTTGACTTTATTTGGTCCCCAATCAAGGTCATCTTTAACACTGATTTTGTTTTATTTGTTGTTCAGTTGCTAAGTTGTGTCCAACTCATTGTTACTCCATGGACTCCAGATGCCAGACTTCCCTGTCCTTCACCATCTCCTGGAGTTTGCTCAAACTCATGTCCACTGAGTCAGTGATGCTATCCAACCATCTCATCCTCTGTCACCCCTTCTCCTCCTGCCCTCAGTCTTTCCCAGCATTGGGGTCTCTTCCAATGATTCAGCTCTTAGCATCAGGTAGTCAAAGGATCAGAGCTTCAGCTTCAGCATCAGTCCTTCTAGTGAATATTCAGGGTTGATTTCGTTTAGAATTGACTGGTTTGATCTCCTTGCAGTCGAAAGAATTCTCAAGAATATTCTCCAGCACAAGTATTCAAAAGCAGTAATTCTTTGGTGCTGAGCCTACTTTATGGTCAAACTCTCATATCCATATTTGACTACTGGAAAAATCATAGCTTTGACTGTACAGCCCTTTATTGGCAAAGTGATGTCTCTGCTTGTGAGTATGCTTTCTAGATTTGTTATAGCTTTCTTTCCAAGAAACAAGCATCTTCTAATTTCATGGCTGCAGCATTGTCTGCAGTGATTTTGGAGCCCAAGAAAAGAAAGTATGTCACTGCCTCCACTTTTTCCTCTTCTATTTGCCATGAAATGATGGGACTGAATGCTATGATCTTAGTTATCTGAATGTTGAGTTTTAAGCCAGCTTTTTCATTCTCCTCTTTCACCCTCATCAAAAGGCTCTTTAGTTCCTCTTCATTTTCTGCCATTAGAGTGGTATCTATCATCTGCATATCTGAGGTTATTTATATTTCTCCCAGCAATCTTAATTCCAGCTTGTGATTAATCTACCCCAGCAATTCATATGATGCACTCTACATATAAGCTAAACAAGCAGAATTACAATATATATCCTTGATGTACTCCTTTCCCAGTACTGAACTATCAGTTGTTCATGTTCAGTTCTAACTACTGCTTCTTGACCCACATACAGGTTTCTCAGTAGACAGGTAAGGTGGTCTGGTACTCCCTTCACTTTAAGTATTTCTGGTGTGATCCACACAGTCAAAGGATTTAGTGTAGTCAATGAAGCAGAAGTAGATGTTTTTCAGGAATTCCCTTGCTTTCTCCATGATTCAGTGAATGTTGGCAATTTGATATTTGATTCCTCTGCCTCTTTGAAACCTAGCTTATACATCTGGAATTTCTCAGTTTACAGACTGCTAAAACCTAGCTTGAAGGATTTAGAGCATTAACTTAATAGCATGTGAAATGAGCACAATTGTATCATGAACATTTTTGGCATCACCCTTCTTCAAGGTTGGAATGAAGACTCACTTTGTCCAGTTCTGTGGCCACTGTTGAGTTTTCCAAATTTGCAGACATATTGAGTGTAGCACTTTACAGCATCATCTTTTAGGATTTTAAATAGCTCAGCTGGAATTCTGTCACCTCCACTAGCTCTGTTCCAAGTAATGCTTCCTAAGGCCCACTTGACTTCATACTCCAGGATGTCTGGCTCTAAGTGACTGTCTACACTATCGTGGTTATCCAGGTCATTAAGAGCATTTCTGTATAGTTCTTCTGTGTATTCCTGCCACCTCTTATCTCTTTGTTTTTTCTGTTAATTCTTTATTGTTTCTGTCCTTTATCATGCTCATCCTTGCATGAAATATTCCCTTGATATCTCCAATTTTCTTAAAGAAACCTCTAGTCTTTCCCATTCTATTGTTTTCCTCTATTGTTTGCATTGTTAATTGACATTTTCTTAGTTTTCCTTGGTATTCTCTGGAACTCATCATTCAATTTGGTGTATCTTTGCCTTTCTCCCTTGTCTTTTGCTTCTTTTCTTTCCTCAGCTATTTGTAAAGCCTTCTCAGATATCCTATTTGCCTTCTTAAATTTCTTTTTCTTTGGGATGGTTTAGGTCACTGCCTCCTGTGACCTCCATCCACAGTTCTATAGACACTATGTGTCTAAAGAGACATAGACATTATGTATTTGATATGTCTACCAGATCTATTCCTTTGAATCTATTTGTCACCTCCACTGTATAATCATAAGGTATTCGATTTAGGTCATTCCTGAATGGCCTAGTGGTTTTCCCTACTTCAGTTTAAGCCTGAATTTTGTAAAAAGGAGTTCATGTTTTGAGCTACAGTCAGCTCCAGGTCTTGTTTTTACTGACTGTATAGAGGTACTCCATCTTCAGCTGTGAAGAACAAAATCTGATTTTGGTATTGACCATCTGATAATGTCCATGTGTAGAGTTGTCTCTTGCATTGCTGGAAAAGGGTGTTTGCTATTACCAGTGTGTTCTTGGCAAAACTCTTAGCCTTTACCCTGCTTCATTTTGTACTCCAAGGTCAAACTTGCCTTTTACTCCAGTATCTCTTGACTTCCAACTTTTGCATTATAATCCCCTATGATGAAAATGACTGTTTTTGGTGTTCTATAAAATCATGTAGGTCTTCAGAGAACTGATTAACTGCAGCTTCTCTGGCATCAGTGGTTGAGTCATAGAACTTGGATTTCTGTACTGTTGAATGGTTTGCTTTGGAAACAAACTGACATCACTGTGTAGTTTATGAGATTGCACCCAAGAACTGCATTTCAGACTCTTGTGTCTACTTTAAGGGCTATTTCATTTTTTCTAAGGGATTCTTGCCCATAAGTAGTAGATATAATCATCATGTGAACTAAATTCACTCATCCCTGTCCATTTTAGTTCACTAATTCATTAGATGTTGATGTTCAGTTTCTCTGTCTCCTGCTTGACCCATCCAATTTACCTTGATTCATGGACCTAACATTCCAGGTTCCTATGCAATATTGTTCTTTGCAGCATCGGACTTTCCTTTCACTACCAGACGCATCTGCAACTGAGCATCATTTCCCCTTTGGCCCAGCTACTAAATTCTTTCTGGAGCTATTAGTAATTGTCCTCTGCTCTTTCCCAGTAACATATTGGACATCTCTCGATCTTTGGACTCATCTTCGGGTGTCATATCTTTTTGCCTTTTCTTACTGTCCATGAGGTTCTCCAGGCAATTATGCCGGAGTGGGTTGCCATTTCCTTCCCCAGTGGATCACATTGTGTCAGAACTCCTCAATAAAACCTATCCATCTTGGTGGGCCTGTACAGTTTGGCTCATAGCTCCATTGAGTTATGCAAGCCTCTTCACCATGACAAGATTGTGATCCATGAAGGGGAATAGCATTGATTACTGGATGGCAATTATAAAATAAATGAATTTTTTGTGGGGGAGCTTTTAAGGAGCAGTTAATTAGCACATGAAAATACTACAATGAATGGTGTGTTGTTCCACTTATGACCATTGCTTTCACATACTTTATATTCAAGTAATTTTTACTAGCCTCTTTACATCTCAACTGGCCATAACTGCCAGCTGTTTACATCCTCTATTTTCTTCCTACTTTGGTCTATTTTCTTCCTTTCCCCCATCTTCTTTTCTTTTATCTTGTCATAATTTTTTTCAGACTTTTTAGCTTTCATACATTAAGATTTGGCTCATAATTATCACTAGACAACAAAAGCAAATACTTGGTTGGATTAAGATCCCTTCTTTAGTTCTTCTTGGCTAGATTTACTGGTAGAGTTTTCTATTCCTTCTCTTGTACGAACTGTTTCAGCATATTGGCCATGCCCACTATCTAAGTGCTGGATATACACTGCATTCTTATGATAAAAATGAGAGCCTTTGGATATCAATTTTATTAGCATACCAAAATGTGAATTTTCTATGCCAATTTTATATACATGGCATTTGGATGCATAACAATATTTTATGAAGGACACTACATATTGTTGCCAGAGTTTGTGTCTGATCTAATGTCTGTGACTGCTGTGCCAACAATATGGCTAATGAGTAGATTAAAAAAATCAAATCTGATAAACATCTGAAAAGAAAGTGTCTAGTCACCATCAATTATCATTTACATTATTTCATGAAATGAGAAGTTGGCATTGAAAGCATTTTTTAAAAATTTTGAAATGTATCTTCTGTGTAATGATATATCTCTGTACCATCCCAATCTATTTGAATGAAATCACCAAAATAATCAGAAAGCCCATAACTTAGAGTTTTTGTCCTTAGTATCTAATACAACAAGGACCCACATTTCATAATGAAGTATATTCTGGACAAATAATGTAACCAGGCCCATACATCTTATATTTAGGTCTTATCTATTATACAATTGCTAATGTGAGCCTTTGTTCCTAGTTATATATATTTCTAAGTTAAAACATATAATTTGTGGAGGTTTCTCCCAATTTCTACATGGAAAATATATTAAAATTTTTGTGAATCAAACCTGTGTCTCTTTGTCTATGGCTTCACAACTCTTACTCAATTCTAAAACACTCATATTTTTTAAGCAAGAGACAATGTTATGGGATATATCAGTTCAGTTCAGTTCAGCTCAGTCACTCAGTTGTATCTAATTCTTTGTGCACTGCAGCACATCAGGCTTCCCTGTCCATCATGAATTCCCAGAGTTTACTCAAACTCATGTCCATTGAGTTTGTGATGCCATCCACTATCTCATCCTCTGTCATCCCCTTCTACTCCCACCTCCAATCTTTCCCAGCATCAGAGTCTTTTCCAATGAGTCAGTTCTTCACATCAGGTGGCCAAAGTATTGGAGTTTCAGCTTCAACATCAGTCCTTCCAATGAATATTCAGGATGGATTTCCTTTAAGATTGACTGGTTGGATCTCCTTGCAGTCCAAGGGACTCTCAAGAGTCTCCTCCAACACCACAGTTCAAAAGCATCAATTCTTCAGTGCTCAGCTTTCTTTATAGTCCAACTCTCACATCCATACATGGCTACCAGAAAAACCATAGATGGAAAAACCATAGATTGACTAGATGGACCTTTGTTGGCAAAGTAATGTCTCTAATTTTTAATATGCTGTCTATGTTAATCACAGCTTTTCTTCCAAGGAGCAAACATCTTTTAATTTCATGGCTACAGTCATCATCTGCAGTGATTTTGGAGCCCAAGAAAATAAAGTCTCTGTTTCCATTGTTTCCCCATCTACTTGCCATGAAGTGATGGGATCAGATGCCATGATCTTAGTTTTCTGAATGTTGAGTTTTAAGCCAACTTTTTCACTCTCCTCTTTCCCTTTCATCAAGAAGCTCTTTAGTCACCTCCTGCTGAAATAGTGGTGTGATCTGCATATCTGAGATTATTGATATTTCTCCCAGCAATCTTGATTCCAGCTTATGGGATATATGAGTTCTTTCAAATGATAGTATAACATGAAGCCAAGAGGCTGACTCTGGAGTTACACTAACTTAGGTCAAGCCTCAGTGCCATTATCTTTAATTTTGGGATATAGGACAAGCCAAACTTTTAATTCCTGGATTTTACGTTCCTCATCTGTAAAATGAGAGGGGTTGGGGAATACTATGAGTGCATTTGTTATATAGCTTTGGAGAGAATTAAATGACAAAGCACATTTAAAGCACTTAAATTACCTGACCTATAGGAAACACTTGACAAATGTTAGATCTTATACATATATTTTCTGAGTAGCCATTTTCCATTTAGACATGAAATGTGTAAGAATGAACAAGAATTTGCAGGTGTATTTATTGAAGAAGCCATGATTACATATTAAGAGTCACAAGTAAAAGGACAGTGTGATCTTTCCTTATATATATATATACCTATACTTCAATGAACAATTTATCTTCCACACTATGCAACTTAACTTAGAAAAACCTTTAACATGTAGCCAGAAGAATAAGGTTTTGTTTCTCTGAATATTGTCACTATGCTGGAGAGAAAATGGGGAATGATATAAAGTGGATTTTGGTTTTTAATACTTAGAAACTCACTGTCTAAAATGAATTTATATAAACGGAAGTTGATCTTTTAGAATTTGTGAAACATATAATGGAACTCAGCTGGATGCAGGGTAACCTCCTTTGCCTCTGATTACTATATACACCACCGACTCTAATTTTAACATAATATTTAAAAATCTGATACCAGCTCTGATGTGTGGGGTCTAATATCAAATATAATATTGAGGACATTTTGAGAGCTAAATGTAATAAGAAAATAATTATAATGTCTGTTGGTATTTTTATACATAAAAATAAAAAGCAGTATGGGTTTAATGCTTGGTTTCCAGAAATTATTGTTTTAAATTATTAATAATTCAGTTGTCAAATCTAGAGTATAGAAGAAAATTTTTTTCACGTTTCAAAATTTCTCTATCCTTTACATGTGAATTGAAGTATTTTGTGAGTTTGACTTGAATGATATTTAATCATTCATTTTGTAGAAATATATTCTTCTACTATAACAAGATAATGACCCACTTAATCAATGCTAAACTAAAACATGTACTTTGATCCATGTTTCAATTAATCAGTTATCCAAAATTTTATTTACAAGTTAATGCTGAAAAGGATATTAAATATTTTCTACGTGTTTACAGTTCAAGGGGGAGGACAATAGTTATGTATATGTCACAAGTAGACAAATCATTAAATGTACCTCAGAGTACACAGGATATTTTTCAAAAGCTCTAAAATAACAGTTAAATCTATGGTGCTGTCAGCATTTCATGTAAGTCACGCCATTTCACAAAGCAGCAAAGCATCATCAGAAGAGCTACAGAAACTGGCTTAACATTTGAAGTTTTTTCACTCCATCATCCAGACCAGGTCATGTCAGTGCTACTCATGATTATCATCAGCCTTGGCTAGAGGTTGCTCAACAACGAATATGTTAATATGCAATTTCGGAAGATCTTATGGGATAATACAACATTTTCATATTCTATACAGTTTCTGCATAAAGTTATAGTATTGCCAAGGGGAATGTGAAAGCAGTGCATAGCATAGTGGCTCCGATAAAATGAATAGAGACCTGGCGGTCATTAGCAGATCATTTTCTATTGTAAAATGCTGAGGACATGCAATATTCATATGTGGTTGTTCAAGTTGCACACAGCACAACTCTAATGCCTATTATTTGCCTATTTAACCAAGAAAAAAAATTTTTTTTCACTACAAATATTTGATTGATAACAGAGAGGAATCTCCAGAGCAAACTGTAGATTTAAAACAAAGAAAACAGGTAGGTTTTTCAAAGCAGGAATGACTACGTCAGTGCAAGTAATGGTGATGTTGACTGTGAACTATCAGTTCAGTTCAGTTCAGTTCAGTCGCTCAGTAGCGTCCGGCTCTTCGCGACCCCATGAATCGCAGCACACCAGGCCTCCCTGTCCATCACCAACTCCCGGAGTTCACTCAGACTCACGGCCATCGAGTCAGTGATGCCATCCAGCCATCTCATCCTCTGTCGTCCCCTTCTCCTCCTGCCCCCAATCCCTCCCAGCATCAGAGTCTTTTCCAATGAGTCAACTCTTCGTATCAGGTGGCCAAAGTATTGGAGTATCAGCTTTAGTATCGGTCCTTCCAATGAACACCCAGGACTGATCTCCTTTAGAATGGACTAGTTGGATCTCCTTGCAGTCCAACAGACTCGCAAGAGTCTTCTCCAACACTACACTTCAAAAGCATCAATTCTTCTGTGCTCAGCTTTCTTCACAGTCCAACTCTCACATCCATACATGACCACTGGAAAAACCATAGCCTTGACTAGATGGACCTTTGTTGGCAAAGTAATGTCTCTGCTTTTGAATAGGCTATCTAGGTTGGTCATAACTTTCCTTCCGAGGAGTAAGCGTCTTTTAATTTCATGGCTGCAATCACCATCTGCAGTGATTTTGGAACCCAAAAAACTAAAGTCTGACACTGTTTCCACTGTTTCCCCATCTATTTGCCATGAAGTGATGGGACCAGATGCCATGATCTTGGGTTTCTGAATGTTGAGCTTTAAGCCAACTTTTTTACTCTCCTCTTTCACTTTCATCAAGAGGCTTTTTAGTTCCTCTTCACTTTCTGCCATAAGGGTGGTGTCATCTGCATATCTGAGGGTATTGATATTTCTCCCGGCAATCTTGATTCCAGCTTGTGCTTCTTCCAGCCCAGCATTTCTCATGATGTACTCTGCATATAATATAAACAAGCAGGGTGACAATATACAGCCTTGACGTACTCCTTTTCCTATTTTGAACCAGTCTGTTGTTCCATGTCCAGTTCTAACTGTTGCTTCCAGACCTGCATACAGGTTTCTCAAGACGCAGATCAGGTGGTCTGGTATTCCCATCTCTTTCAGAATTTTCCACAGTTTATTGTGATCCACACAGTCAAAGGTTTTGGCATAGTCAATAAAGCAGAAATAGATGTTTTTCTGGAACTCTCTTGCTTTTTTGATGATCCAGTGGATGTTGGCAATTTGATCTCTGGTTCCTCTGCCTTTTCTAAAACCAGCTTGAACATCTGGAACTATCAGTTGCTTACATATCCTATAGGCAGGATTCTGACAGATAATTCTTTGAAGGGGTAAGAAAATATTTTATTTTCAGTTTCTGTCATTTGCCTAGGTTCTATTTCAGATGCTTTTGAGAACTGAATTGGTGAAGTTTATGTTTTTGTGTGTTTGGATTGCTCGAAGATCTTCAGTGAAATTGCAAGCAAATCTGTCTACACAATATGTAACAATTCAATATTAGCTTAATATCTCTCTTACCTCCTATTTATGAACCACCCTCAGGATTAAGAACATTTCTAATAACTGAAACCAAAAAAAGCTTATTTTATTTGTATATAGGGATAAATGTATATAAGTATAAAGTGTATAGTATCTTTAGATGCAATATTATAGTGTGAAGAACTGTGAACAGAGTGCTCAAATGTACTAACATATGTTGTGTGGAGATTCAGCTGCCATCATTCTCCTTTGCCACACTTCTGCATAGCAGGAGGGACATGCAGATGGACTACTGTCTTGGAAAGGTAAAGCAGAAGAAAAATCTTTTCTGAATTATAGATTCTTACCTCTTATCAGTTGAAACCATTTATCTTGATTAAAATGGAGACCAGAGATACCTAATGTTTTATGGACATTGCAAACTCAGCTCCCTGGTCTGTACTGATGAAAAACAAGAGTGGTGGAATAGGGCTGAGTTTTGCCAAAACTCATTTCCTGGTGGCTCAATGGTAAAGAATCTGCCTGCAAAGCAGGAGATGCAGGTTTCATGCCTGGGTCGGAAAGATCGCCTGGAGGAGGGCATGCAAAACACTCCAATATTCTTGCTTGGAGAATCCTGTGGACAGAGAAGCCTGGCAGGCTACAGTCCATGGGATTGCAGATTCGGACACTACTGAAGCAAGTGAGCACAGCACATTATAAGAGCATTTTAGTGTATGTAAATTGTATTTCGATAAAAGTAATTTTGAAATACTAGCTACTTATATCCAAAAGTAATATTTCTGTATCCAAAATAGAAAAATGTTTTGTGTTCTGAAGAAACAGTGGTACATCTGTATATTTGAAAACAAAGGAAGAAGTCATGTTGAGAATTAATTCTTGAAGAACTGAATTTAACTAAAAATAAAATATAACAACATCATTGAAAAATGTTTCCAGGTCATTAAATCTCTATGAGTATAGTTTGAGTGTGTGGGTATATGTGTGAATGAAGAAATAATTATCCCATAGCTAATCTAAAAATGTATAATGTGTTTGCTATGAACACTGAACATTTTCTCCTCTTAAAAAATGTAATTTTGGTACAAATTAGTACATTCACATTCTCTTTGAAATATTTGAGCTGTATGACATACTCCATTTTCCTCCTTGCTTCCTAGCGCTCATTGCTCAACTGAGACATCACAACTGGAAGCTCACACTTGTACTTTGCTGTGTGTTATTTCAGATTTTATTTATTCATTCACTGAATATTTTGGGTACGAATGAGTGGATTCACAAAGTAGATACACTAATTCTACAACTTTATCTTCACTTAAGTATTTAAAAATATTTCAAACATTACTAAGTAGGACTCTGTGTGTGTGTGTGTGTTTTAAGTTGCTCAGTCATGTCCGACTCTTTGCGACCCCAAGGACTGTGGCCCTCCAGGGTCCTCTGTCCACCGAATTTTCCAGGCAAGAATACTGGAGTGGGCTGCTATGTCCAGATGCAAATTCAGTTGACCAATTTTAAAGCATAGGCTTCCTCCAAAGTTTATTGCAAATGGATTTTACAGTAGTTAGAAACCCACTTCAGTATTCTTTCCTGGAGAATCCCATGGACAGAGGAGCCTGAAGGGGTACAGTCTATGGGGTTGCAGAAAGTTGGAATGACTGAGTGACTAACACTTTACTGTAGTTAACAATTTAAAGTCATTGATTTCAAGTGGCTATTAGAGCAAATATTTTAAACATTTTAAACTCATATGTAAATTACAAAGCATATACCTTAAATTTACTCTTGACAAATGCAAACATGTGTAATCCACAACTCTATCTAGACATATAATTTTCTCAGCTTCCCAGAAATTTCTTTCATATCCTTACTCAAGCAGTATCTGTGGCATTTGTTCTTAAGTCTTTTACCATAAATTAGTTTTGTCTCTTCTAGGACTTCATATCGGAGAAGGCAATGGCACCCCACTCCAGTACTCTTGCCTGGAAAATCCCATGGACGGAGGAGCCTGGTAGGCTGCAGTCCATGGGGTCACTAAGAGTCAGACATGACTGAGCAACTTCACTTTCACTTTTCACTTTCATGCATTGGAGAAGGAAATGGCAACCCACTCCAGTGTTCTTGCCTGGAGAATGCCAGGGATGGGGGAGCCTGGTGGGCTGCCGTCTATGGGGTCGCACAGAGTCGGACACGACTGAAGCGACGCAGCAGCAGCAGCAGCAGCAGCAGCAGGACTTCATATACATAGAATCAAACTTTTTGCATACTGTCTCTAGTCTCTTTGGTCTACCAACATATTTTTGAGCTTCTACATATATGTTACCTATTCCTTTTTTGGAGAAGGCAATGGCACCCCACTCCAGTTCTCTTGCCTGGAAAATCCCATGGACGGAGGAGCCTGGTAGGCTGCAGTCCATGGGGTCGCTAAGAGTCGGACACAACTGAGCAACTTCACTTTCACTTTTCACTTTCATGCATTGGAGAAGGAAATGGCAACCCACTCCAGTATTCTTGCCTGGAGAATCCCAGGGACGGGGGAGCCTGGTGGGCTGCTGTCTATGGGGTCGCACAGAGTTGAACACGACTGAAGCGACTTAGGTGCAGCAGCAGCATTCCTTTTTAGTGTTGACTAATATTTGGTTATAGGAATATACTATTGTTTGTTTATCCATTTTCCTTTGATGGGTATGAATAAGTGCTTAAGACCATTTTTATACAAGTCATTTTTATGCCTAAATGCCTTATTTCTTTGGAGGTGAATGCTTAGAAATGGAATTGCTATGTCTTAGTGTCTGGTTAACTTTTTTAGAATCCATTAGACTTATTTCTAGAGTGGTTATATCATTTTACACTCCTACAAGCAGTGCATGCCAGTTCTGGTTAATAGCCTATATTTTAAAGCTATTAACTTCAAAGGAATTTTGGTATCCAGTATTTTAAAAGAACCATGAGCCTAAATGGACAATTTGGTCACCGCCATCAGGGAGCTACTTTTAGCTCTAAGAGGTCGTTTTGTAGGGCAAGAGTTAAATGTCAGAAACTGAACAGTTTAAATTTCTGCTAATTGTCAGGTGTATTAAGAAAAGTCCTTGACTTTTCAGCTGTTGTGGGGCAATATCAAAACTACCATATTGCTTCAGTATATGACATATTTTGAAATATTATATAAATTAGTAGTTGCTTAAAACAGAACCTAATTTCAGGGTTTTCCTTTTTAAAAGCTGATACAAGCCACCATCTCCCAATGACTTAATTGTAAAGTGCACTACCCAGCACAGAAATAAACACATATCCTCAGTTTTGTCCCTAATCATTTTCCCACCAACTCTGACATTTCTTTACAAATTTGAAGTCTTCCAGTGGGGGTTTGGGGGTTGTATAAATATCAAATTCTAACTCTACCCCTTACTCTCTTTAGGATTTGGGCAGGTTAGTTAAGAGAGAAGGGGATGTATGGGGGGGGGGGTTGTGTAAAAACTACATAAAGTGATGCAGATGAGACACTTAAAAGATGGCAGGAATTTGTAGCTATTGGATATTGTAGTAGGAGGAGTCTCTTTCCTTCACCCCATGCCATAGGCAAAGTGGGGGTGCTGATTGTCTCCTAAAGGTAGCCTGTTGTCTCTCTGCAGTGCCTTTATCCATAATGTTCCTACCATCAGGGCAGGGATCTCTTCCTTTTTCCATAATTCTAGACCCTCATAGTAGTTCCCAATTCAAAGGCCACCACTTTATCTGAGTCTGTCCAAATTTCCTGCCTGGAAACAACAAACTTTCAAGTGAAGTCTAACTGTCCTTTAAAAACAGGACAATTTTGTTTTCATGAAAATTGTCTTGATGACAATTTTGTCATCATGTTTTGTACTATTAGTAAGTTACAATGAACATTGGGGTACATGTGTCTTTTTTCAGTTATGGTTTTCTCAGGGTATATGCCCAGCAATGGGATTGCTGTGGTTGCTAAGTCTATAGTAGTTTTATTCCTCCTAGTTTTTTAAGGAATTTTCATATTGCTCTTCATGGACACAGACCCAGATTACAGACTTGTGGACATAGGGTGGGACGGAGAAGGTGGGACAAATTGAAAGAGTAGCATTGAAACGTATGCATTACCATATGAAAAATTAGATAGCCAGTGGAAATTTGCTGTATGACACAGGGAGCTGAAGTCTGGTGCTCTGTGATAACCTAGAGGGGTGGAATGGAATGGGAGGTGGGAGGGAGGTTTAAGAGGGAGGGGACATATGTATACCTATGGCTGACTCATGTTGATACATGGCAGAAGCCAGCACAATATTATAAAGAAGTATCCTCCAATTAGAAATAAATAAATTAAATAAGAAGGTAAGTTAAACAAAAGTTGATGTGTTTTGTTTATTTATATTTTTCACTCTATGAGAAGTATAAAAAGTACCATGCCATATATTACCATCTTTATCATCACTATGAGAGCTAACATTAATTAAGTGCTTCCCATGTGCCAGACCCCAGCACTAACCACTGACATTATTAAATGAATGAGGTAAATACACTTGGGGATTTTTAAAATCTCACTAATATTAGCTTCTTTCCTTCAAAACTTCTGAGTATGCTAATTTCCTTTAATCTATTACTGAGACTCAGGGTAGACATCACATGAAAAATCACTGCAGAGAATGCTACATTCATCTACAGTTTGACAGAGATTAAAAATGAACATTCACTATTAATGTCTAATTTCAGGTACTTTTTAAAGTGTCCTTTCTCTCTGTCTCCCTTTCCCCCGTCTCTTTTAATCCTAGCTCATATGTGAATTTCAGCATTAATATTCATAAATTGGATTATGGTGAGGAAGACTCTGAAATACTGTATGAACTCTTTCAATGCATATCTGCAATGCAAGTTTGAACATGTCAAATTACTGGAAAGTGCACTTGTCTTTCTCATTGAACTTCTGTAGGTCATCTGAGAACACCAAGGCAATTTTTCAGGCATCGAATAGACAAGTCCATATAAAATTTTCTTCCATATCTGGAAACCTTCTCTGACTTAATCAGTGGATATGTTGTGTCCTATAATAGCTCATGATTGAAACACATTTTGTTTATTAATTTTATTGCAACTTTAGACATTGAATGATGTTTTAAATGACTTAATTGAGGTACTGTTAATATTCAATAATATTAACCTACTTAATTGTATAGCTTAATGAGTTTTGTCAAACATGTACTCTCATTCATCAACCAAGAATCAGGTATAAATCATCTCCATCACTTAACAAAGTTTTCTGGCACTCATTTGCAGCCACTTCCTATCATTTCCACATCCTGACAACCACTTCTTTTGCATTCTGACACAGCAGATCAGTATTGCCTGTTCTACAACTTCATGTAAATAGAATTCTTAGAGTCTGTACTCTTGCATCTGGCTTATTTAGTGCTCCATAATATTTTTGAGATTTTGCCAAATTCAGTTTTTTTTTAATGTGATCTAAGAGCCTGATCTGCCTCTTGAGAAACCTATATGCAGGTCAGGAAGCAACAGTTAGAACTGGACATGGAACAACAGACTGGTTTCAAATAGGAAAAGGAGTACATCAAGGCTGTATATTGTCACCCTGCTTATTTAACTTATATGTAGAGTACATCATGAGAAACGCTGGGCTGGAAGAAGCACAAGCTGGAATCAAGATTGCCAGGAGAAATATCAATAACCTCAGATATGCAGATGACACCACCCTTATGGCAGAAAGTGAAGAGGAACTAAAAGCCTCTTGATGAAAGTGAAAGTGGAGAGTGAAAAAGTTGGCTTAAAGCTCAACATTCAGAAACCCAAGATCATGGCATCTGGTCCCATCACTTCATGGCAAATAGATGGGGAAACAGTGGAAACAGTGTCAGACTTTATTTTCTTGGGCTCCAAAATCACTGCAGACGGTGATTGCAGCCATGAAATTAAAAGATGCTTGCTTCTTGGAAGGAAAGTTATGACCAACCTAGATAGCATATTAAAAAGCAAAGATGTTACTTTGCCAACAAAGGTATGTCTAGTCAAGGCTATGGTTTTTCCAGTAGTCATGTATGGATGTGAGAGTTGGACTATGAAGAAAGCCGAGCACCAAAGAATTGATGCTTTTGAACTGTGGTGTTGGAGAAGACTCTTGAGAGTCCCTTGGACTGCAAGGAGATCCAACCAGTCCTGGGTGTTAATTGGAATGACTGATGCTGAGGGTGAAACTCCAATAATTTGGCCACCCGATGAGAAGAGCTGACTCACTGGAAAAGACCCTTATGCTGCGAGGGACTGGGGGCAGGAGGCAAAGGGGATGACAGAGGATGAGATGGCTGGATGGCATCACTGACTCGATGGACGTGAGTCTTGAGTGAACTCCAGGAGTTGGTGATGGACAGGGAGGCCTGATGTGCTGTGATTCATGGGGTCGCAAAGAGTCGGACACGACTGAGCAACTGAACTAAACTGAACTGAATTGAAGAGCTATAATAAAATTATTTTTATATAGAAAGGATATGAAGTAAAATATGTTGATTTTTCCCCATATGGATATTAGTTATTTCAACACCATTTGTTTAAAAGTTTTTCTTTCCACATTAAACTAGATTAGAACCTTTGTGAAAATTTCAATTGGCTGCATACTATGGGTCTATTTCAGAACTCTGTATTCTGTTCCTTCAATCAAATAGTCTGCCCTCATACCAAAACTGCATTGTCTTTATTATTATAGCTTTATAGCTATAATATATAGCTATATATACCTATAGCTATAGCTATATTGCAATCAGGTGTGATTTTTTTTCTTCTTTTGAACTTGACTTCATTTTCTTTTTCAAACTTATTTGACTATTTCTGATCTTTGTTATTTCCATATAAATTTTAAGAATAGTTTATGTGGAAAAAAGATGGGAAAATTTTGATAACGATTTCATTGAAACTACACATCAACTTGGAAAAAAATGAAACCTAAATACTATTGAGTCTTCTAAAACATGAACAGTATTTATCTCTATATTTATTTAGGCCTTCTTTAATGACTTTGAATGCTGTAGTTTTCATTATAGTAATATTGATCAATTTCTATTGTATTCATTCCTAAGATATTGATTTTTTTAATGCAGATATAAATGATATTCAAAAATTTACTTTGTACGTTCCTTGATAAGGTATTAAAGTGCCATTTTTTTTCTGTATACTGATCTTATATCTTGCATCGATACCAAATCCACTTATTTCTAGTAGTATGATTTTTTGCATATATTATTTTAGATTTTTCTCTGTACACAATCATAGCTTCCAGGAATAATGGCATTTTTACTTCTTCCATTTTTGACATTTCTATTCTATAGACATTTTCCCTTGTGCTCTCAGCACATGACAATGCTGACCAGAGGTGGAGATAGTAGACATTTCTGCATTGTTCCCAAACTCAAAGGAAAAAGATTCACTTGTACACCATTAAGCATAGTATTATGTTTTTATAGATACTCATTATCTCATTGACAAAATCCTCTTAACATCTAGTTTTCTGAAAGTTCTGATAAATATGTGTTGAAATGTATCAAATGCTTTTATTGTATCTTGAAATAATCATATAGTATTTCCTTTATATTGTGAACATATTGTGAAGTGTATTTATTAAAATCTTAATGTAAATGCAGTCCTTGATTCCTAGGACAAATTCTAGTTAGTATTATACAGTTTACATGTACTGGATTTCATTTACTTATTTTTAGTAAATATATTTTAAAAATTTTAATTATTTTATTATTTATTTTTGACTGTGCTCTCTTTGTTGCTACCATGGGGGTCTACTCTCTAGCTGCATGCACAGGCTTCTCTCTGGGGTGGCTCCTTTCATTGCAGAGTGTGGGCTCTAGAACATGTGGGCTCAGTAGTTGTGGCACTTGGGCTTTGTTGGCTCATGACGTGGGATCTTCCTGGACAAAAGATTGAACCCGTGCCACCTACATTGGCAGGTGGATTCTTAATCAGTGGACCACTAGGGAAGTCTGATAAATATTTTTGTACCTATATTCATATGGACATTAATTTTCTTTCCTTGGATTACCTTTGACTTAGTTTAGAATCTCAAATATTCTGGCCTAATAAGATAAAAAAAATTGCTTCTCCATTTATTTTCTGAAACAGATTGTCTAATATTTTTATCTTAGTTTTGAAACAATTTATCAGTAAAGTGATCTTGATTTGATTCCTTTCTTTGCTGAAAAGTTAGCAGCATTCTTATTTTGTTTAACAAATATGGGACTATTTCAAAATTTTCCTTTTGTATTAGTGTTAGTAAAAACGTTTATTGGAAATTGTTAATTTCATCTAACCTTTCATATTTATTGGCAAATACTTTTCTCTAATATTTTCTTACCCTTTTCTTTTAGTGTCTGTAGGATCTGCACAGAAGTTTGTTATTTTTGTTCCTGAAATTGGTGATTTATATCATTAATTCTACTCCATGATCTGTATAAGCTTTTCTGGCTTATTTTTGTTGGATTTTACTTCGGATTATGGGTTATAATGTATCTACTTTTTTGTACATTTACAGTAGAAGTTTCTTCAGACAAACAGCTCAATCATTTATTGATCAGTTTATCTTTTCCTTTTACTTCTCCTAAAAGCCATCTTTTAAAGCTTTGTTAAAGCATATTTAGGCTTCCCTTGTAGCTCAGTCAGTAAAGAATCTGCCTGCAACACAGGAGACCCAGGTTTGATCCCTGGGTTGGGAAGATCCCCTGGGGAAGGCAATGGCAACCCACTCCAGTATTCTTGCCTGGAGAATCCCATGGACAGGGAAGCCTGGAAGGCTACAGTCCATGGGGTCGCAAGGGTCAGACACATCTTAACCACTAAATTACCACCACAGCACATTTAAAGTGCCTTTTACACTAGAGCCAATTTAGTTTAGCCTTAATATTTAGGTGTGATCTCTGGCAGCTCTGCTGATTGCCTCAGTGTTCAACAAGGTCTCACTTCTTCCAGTGACCAGAAGGTTTTGCTTATAGATCTCCAGCTGTTCTTGTTTTCTTTTGCTTCAGCTGATGGAATCTTTCCTTTTGAAAATTATGATTAGTATTTAGTGAAAACTCAGCGAACCTCCTGTGCAGACTGTGTGTGTGTAGTTGCTCATTCATGTCCTACTCTTTGCGACCTCATAGATTGTAGCCCTCCAGGCTCCCCTATCCATGGGATTATCCAGGCAACAATACTGTGGCAGGTAGCCATTCCCTTCTCCAGGGGATCTTCCTGACCAAGGGAAGGAACCCAGGTCTGCTGCACTGCAGCCAGATTCTTTACTGTCTGAGCCATCAGGAAGCCCTATGCAGACTACTGGTACCTTTCCCCCCCAAGATAGCTCCCTCCCATTCAGTACTCAGGTCCACAAATTACAGCTGATTTTGCTTCCCTAAAAGCCTATCAGTGTCTCTTCATCCTATCAAGACCTCCATTCTCTGCTTAGGTTCCTCCTTCCTATTGCCTATGTTCTGAAATCAGCTCCAAGTAGTAAGCTGTGACTTACTTTTTTCTCTTCCCTTAGGGATCACAGTTCTATACTTCCTGTTCAAGTGTTTGAAAACACTTGAATCAGTCAAGTTTCTAACTTTTATTTCAGAAAGGCAGGTTTCCTACTTGTCACTCTTTCATAGCCAAATGTAAAAGTTCTGAATTATACTTCCATGTCTTGAATTTCCATTATATAAACAACCATAAATTATTGCAAACTCTGGGGTCACAAAATAACTTTGACTTTATAGAGATTTATTGGATAAGTTGTAAAGAATTTTAGTTTCCTTATTCTACGCCAATTCTGTTTGTAAAACTAATGACTTAATTGAACATTAACATAGTAATACTATTTTAAATTATTTGATTACTTTTCAATGGATCTATTTCTTTCCCCAAAGCTTCTCAGCATACATTCAAAATTAGTAAAACTAGATTGAGGTTAACTGGGGTAATAATAACAACACTGAAGTGAAGTGAAGTCGCTCAGTCGTGTTCGACTCTTTGTTAATAACAACATTAACTAATATTTATGGAACCTTAATTATGTGCCAGCTGCTGAGCTAGATTATTTATATAGTTTATTTTATTGGAAATCATCAGTTGTTATTGTGTTGATATATTGATGAGAAAGCAGATAAGGTAGATAATATTATCATACCCATGTTACATAAGAAAGCAAATGCTTAGAAATATTATACACTTTCTAGAATATGAACTTAGCTTTCTCTCAGAAAAGTACAAATAAATGTCGTTTTCTCTTTAAAAAAACAAAACCCATGTGAATTTAATGTGTGTGTTTTAGGATATTCCTGAAAGAATAACCTTTAAAACTAAAGCCAGAGGCTGATTTGGGAATGTGAAGAACACTCCTCTGTTGAAATTACTTGCAGTGTCCATTTGAGATTTCAAAGGCTCTTATTAGAAATATAAAGTTTATTTCACAGTCTTTTATTTACTTTCACTTTTATAGTTATTGACATCATTATTTGTGGGGACAAATATTTTCCCCATTTCTAAATCCTTTATTTATCAATATTTAGTTGTAATCAAGATCACCACCATTAGTATTTCTCCAAAGATCTTTATGCCATTACAATCTGTCCTGTTTCACTCTAGACATGGATTTATTTATATTCCAGCACCTCTCAATGCACTTTGTACATACTGTAGTGTTATTCATTATGCATTTGTTGAATAAATGAGTAAATGCAATGAATAAGTAATGAAAGTCTGAAGTCCCATGTCTGCTCTCCAAATTCCCTATGCCAATTACTTACTCTTTTTGCTCACCCCAGAATTCCACATCTCTAAATCACTTACAGTGTGAACAAGTTATTGCTCCTCTGTAGAGAATCTAAATTCTATCACTTTATTCACTCTTTCCTCCCTTCTTTTTACACTCACCTCTCTAAATTGTAAATGTAAATATACATACAATACACAGACAGTATATATTTACTAACACAGTTTACTTTTGTTACAAGTTTCATTCACTCTTTCACTAATGAAATACACCTGATTGACAGGAAACATTTTGCAATAAATGGAATGGGTGTGTCCACCAAAGACTGTCCACTACCAAGGAAAATGCTCTCTGATTTAAAAAAAAAATTTTTTTTATTATTATTATTATTTTTTACTTTACAATATTGTATTGGTTTTGCCATACATCAACATGCATCTGCCACGGGTGTACACATGTTGCAGAGCACCATATGCCACCAAATTTGGTCATATTTAAGGATTATATACATATATTATCTGTATTTTATATATATATACACATACAACCAAATACTGGCTTCACATAGCATTTTATAATGTACTCATTTTATTTCATGATGTAAGTAAGCAGCTACTGCTGCTGCTAAGTTGCTTCAGTCGTGTCCGACTGTGTGCGACCCCATTGACGGCAGCCTACCAGGCCCTGCCATCCCTGGGATTCTCCAGGCAGGAACACTGGAGTGGGTTGCCATTTCCTTCTCCAATGCATGAAAGTGAAAAGTGAAAGTGAAATCGCTCAGTCGTGTCCGACTCTTAGCGACCCCATGGACTGCAGCCTACCAGGCTCCTCCATCCATGGGATTTTCCAGGCAAGAGTACTGGAGTGGGGTGCCATTGCCTTCTCCATAAGTAAGCAGACACAACCCTAATTTATAGAAATATATATAATAATATGGGGAGAATTTTAAAAAGTTTAACCTAGACATTTTCTTTTTTTTTTTTTTAAAGCAACAGAACTAGGTGGAACAACAGACTGGTTCTAAATTGGGAAAGGAGTACATCAAGGCTGTATTTTGTCACCCTGCTTATTTAATTTATATGCAGAGTACATCATGAGAAATGCTGGACTGGATGAGCACAAGCTGGAATCAAGATTGCCAGGAGAAATATCAATAACCTTAGACATGCAGATGACACCACACTCATGTCAGAAAGTGAAGAATTAAAGAGCTTCTTGATGAAAGTGAAAGAGAGTGAAAAAGTTGGCTTAAAACTCAACATTCAGAAAACTGAAGATCATGGCATCTGGTCCCATCACTTCATGGCAAATAGGTGGGAAAACAGTGGAAACAGTGACAGAGGGGCTCCAAAATCACTGCAGGTGGTGACTGCAGCAATGAAATTAAAAGACCTTTGCTCCTGGGAACAAGAGTTATGACCAACCTGGACAGCATATTAAAAAGCAGAGACATTACTTTGCCAACGAAGGTCCATCTAGTCAAAGCTATGTTTTTTCCAGTAGTCATGTATGGATGTGAGAGTTGGACTATCAAGAAAGCTGAGTGCAGAAGAATTGATGCTTTTGAACTATGTGTTGGATAAGGCTCTTGAGAGTCCCTTGGACTGCAAGGAGAGCCAACCAGTCCATCCTAAAGGAGATCAGTCCTGAATAATCATTGGAAGGACTGATGCTGAAGCTGAAACTCTAATACTTTGGTCACCTGATGAGAAGAACTGACTCACTGGAAAAGACCCTGATGCTGGGAAAGATTGATGGCGGCAGGAGAAGGGGATGACAGAGGATGAGATGGTTGGATAGCATCACCAACTCAATGCACATGAGTTTGAGTAAACTCCAGGAGTTGGTGATGGACAGGGAAGCCTGGCGTGCTGCAGTCCATGGGGTCGCAAAGAGTTGGACATGACTGAGTAACTGAACTGAACTGAACTGAACCTACACATGACAACAGAGAGAATATTTAACATAATATTCATACAGTACAGAATAGTGTGATTGAAATGAATTAAATTTGGGGAAAGATGAAAAATTATCATGTTAATATATTATTAATTATATTATATAATAATATATATTTTATATTATTATATTATATATTATATTATAACATACATATAATTATATATATAATATATATCATTAACTATATTTCATTTATATATGTTTTAGCACAAACAATGTGGGGGTTAGGGATGTCAACTCTTCATGAAGTCTAAAATTAATGTATAACTTACAGCTGGCTTTCTGTATATGTATTCATCATACCCATAGATTTAACCAAACTCAGATCTTATCTACTGTAGTATTTACTATTAAAAAAAAGTGAACCAATGCAGTATAAAAGTGAACCAGTGCAGTTCAAACCTGTGATGTTCAAGGGTCAAATGCATTTATTTTGGGGAACTATAAAACTAGAAATACAAATGAGAATATAACATAAGATTAAGGATGTATATTTGGGTATCATCTCTGGGTATAAAGGGTAACTCTGGGCTTATAAGCTGTAAGGTCCTGGGGGAATTATAGAAACTCTCTGATCCTTAAAGAGAATAGCTATTTATATGGCATTGTTTTGATGATTTAATGGTAAAAGGTAATTCTCTCAAATATGTTCCTATGAATACATTTACAATTACTGTCATATTTACATATCACCTATAATTTACTTAATGTTTCTCTAAATGTACCCATATTTTGACTTTTGTATTTAAAAAGAAAATCATAAATGGAAGTAGTATTTTTTAATTCAAATGAAAATTAATGCATACATATTGATATAAGAAATATTCATATAGCTTCAATGATACACATACAATTGTACTTAGGTTAAACCTGAGACAATACTAAATTGGAAGAGAATGTGGTACATAGCTACTGCTCAGTAAATTGTGACTGTAATTATTGCCCATAACTAAATAGGATAATAATAATAAAATAAATTGTGTTATTTAGAGGTATTTTTAAAGGAAAAGATACTATTTTACTGAGATAGTTAAGCAGGAGAATTTGGTAAATGGGTGCTAAAATTTCTGGGAGGTTTGTGAACCTATATCCCCAAATTTGCTTCCAAATGTATGAGAAAGGATACAGGCTTGATGCCTGAGACCTAGAGGAGGTAAGCAGAATATATTTCTAGTAAGTTTGCAAAAGTACTGATACTGCTGGACCTTGGTTCATACTTAGAGAACCACTGCTCTAAGTCATTTAGTCCATCTTTCTCTGATCATTTACACATTTGTTTCTTTCTTACATGTTGGAATAAACCTACTCTTGCTGCTGCTGCTAAGTCGCTTCAGTCGTGTCCGACTCTGTGCGACCCCATAGATGGCAGCCCACTAGGCTCCTCTGTCCCTGGGATTCTCCAGGCAAGAACACTGGAGTGGGTTGCCATTTCCTTCTCCAATGCATGAAAGTGAAAAGTGAAAGTGAAGTCACTCAGTCGTGTCTGACTCCTAGCGACCCCATGGATTGCAGCCTTCCAGGCTCCTCCATCCATGAGATTTTCCAGGCAAGAGTACTGGAGTGGGGTGCCATTGCCTTCTCCAAACCTACTCCTAGAGGGAATAAATTCATGTGAAATATTTGGAAGACTATCTTAAGGTAAGGGATTCCCCAAAATTATCTACATTAGGTTAGTTCATTTTTTCTTGACTTTGACAATCCAATTCACCCACCCTAGGTCATTAACAGTATTCATTATGAATCTTAAGATAAATCTCCTCTTCTATCAAGGCTCATAAATCCTGTCTCAAATCTTGCTCCTTTCTTTCATAGAGTTGCCTCCAAACAGAATCTGCTCTTAGGAAATTTTCCTGAACTCCACTGATGTTTCCAACAAAATATATGAGGGCTTTGCTAAGAGCCAGACATGACTCAGCGACTTCACTTTCGCTTTTCACTTTCACACATTGGAGAAGAAAATGGCAAACCACTCCAGTGTTCTTGCCTGGAGAATCCCAGGGATGGGGGAGCCTGGTGGGCTGCCATCTATGGGGTCGCATAGAGTTGGACACGACTGAAGTGACTTAGCAGCAGCAGCCTTCCTCTTGACTCTGCTTGCTTATTGGACAAATAAACTTGTATTATATCTGATAATGCATCTTTTCATAAGCAAAAGTGGAAACCTTATCACCTGGATGTACACATGTCTTATACAACACAGGGGGAAGGAGTGTGAAGTGACTTCCTAGGGACTGGCTAGAATCAGGAACTAAAAAGCTATTAGGATATACATCAATTTCATGTATGTATTAGCAAACAAGATGATCAGTGTCTTTGTTAAAAATCAGTGGATAGAGGGGTGATGAGATGTAGGTTCAATCCCTGGGTTGGGAAGATCCCATGAAGAATGGAATGGCTACCCACTCCACTAATCTTGCCTGAAAAATCTCATGGACAGAAGAGCCTGGTGGGCTATAATCCATGGGTTGCAAAGAGTTGGACATGACTGAGCAACTAACACACACACACACACAGAAGGGAAGGATTGAGGGGAGGAGAGGGAGGCTCAGGAGGGAGGTGATATATGTATAATTATGGCTGATTTGCACTGTTTATGGAAGAAATCAACACAACACTGCAAAGCACTTTTCCCCAATTAAGAATAAGTTTAAAAGTCAATGGAATACAGAATTTGGCCTAGGTTGGTGTCAACTGTTCAGTCATTTACCAATTAACCATGTCCACAGGAAAAGTGGATATAGTACAATTGTAACAGTTAATGTCAACCTGGGCGGTGAGGACAACTCTGAGATGAATGTGAATTTCTCATTCATGGAAAACATTGATATTTAGGATCTATTTATAAATATTACATATGAATTTTAAAATTACAAAAATGAAACTTGCATATAATAAACAAAGTACATTCAGATATATAATTAATGTAACTAGAGGAATCAAGCTCCCTGACTTCAAACTATACTAAAAAGCTACAGCCCTCAAAACAATATGGCACTGGCACAAAAATGAAATACAGATTAATGGAACAGGATAGAAAGTTCACAACTAAACCGACGCACCTGTAGTCACCTAATCCATGACAAAGTAGGCAAAAATGTACAGCAGAGAAAAGACAGTCTCTTCAATACTGCTGGGAAAACTGGACAGCTATACATAAATAATGAAATCAGAACATTCTGTAACACCATGCACACACACGCAAAAGACCTCTAAATGGATTAAAGGCCCAAGTAAGGACATATGCTATAAAACCCTTAGAAGAGGACAAGGCGGAATATTCTCTGACATAAACTGCAGCAAGATCTTTTTGACCCATCTCCTAGAGTAATGAAATAAAAACAAAATAAATCAGTGGGACCTAAAAACCTTCACACAGCAAAGGAAACCATAAACACAGTGAAAAGAAAGTTCAGAGAATAAGATAAAATATTTGCAAACAAAGGGACTGACAAGAGATTAATCTCCAAAATATACAAATTGCTCCTCATGCAGCTCAACACAAAGAAAACAAACAAACAACAACAACAAAACACAATTAAAGAATGGGTGGGAAACTTAAACAGACATATCTCCAAAGAAGACATACAGATGGTCAAAAGGCACATGGACAGATGCCCAACATCACTACTTATTAGAGAAACGCAAGTCCAAACTACACTAAGGCATCACCTCACACTGGTCAGAATGGCCATTATAAAAAAAAAAAAAAATCTACGAACAGTAAATGCTAGTCTCCTGCACTGTTGGTGGGAATGTAAACTGGTACAGCCACTATGGAGAACAGTACAGAGGTTCTTCAAAAAACTAAAAAACGAGCTACCATATGATCCAGCAATTCTACTCATGGGCATATATCCAGAGAAAATCATAATTCAAAAAGATACATGCAACCCAATGTTCATTGCAGCACTATTTACAATACCCAGGACATGGATGCAAGCTAACTGTCGATCCATAGAAGAATGGATGAAGAAAATGTGGTACATATATACAATTCCCTGATAGCTCAGATGGTAAATAATTTGATTATAATGTGAGAGACCTAGGTTTCACCCCTGGGTTAAGAAGATCTCCTGGAGAAAGGAATGGCAACCCACTCCAGCATTGTTGTCTGGAGAATTCCATGGACAGAGGAGCTTGGCAGGCTATAGTCCATGGGGTTGCATAGAGTCAGACATGAATGAGTGACTAACACACACACACACACACACACACACACACACACATATACGATGGGATATTACTCAGCCATAAAAAAGAATGATGTAATGCAACTTGGAGTAACACGGATGGACCTAGAGATTATCATAATGAGTGAAATGTCAGAAAGAGAAAAACAAATATCATATCATACCCTTTATATGTGGAATCAAAAAAACGGTACAAATGAAATTACTTACAAAATAGAATCACAGATGTAGAAAATTAACTTATGACTGTTGTTTAGTCTCTAAGTCACATCTAACTATTTTGCAACCTCATGGTCTGTAGCCCACTAGGCTTCTCATCCATAGAATTTCCCAGGCAAGTATACTGGAGTGGGTTGTCACTTTTCTCCAAGGGATCTTCCTGACCCAGGGTTCAAACTTGAGTCTTCTGCATTAGCAGGCAGATTCTTCACCATTGAGCTAACAGGGAGCCCAACTTAAGGTTACCAGGAGGGAAGGGGCATAAATTGGGAGACTGGGATTGACATTTACACACTACTATATATAAAATAGATAACTAATATAGACCTACTCCATAGCAAGGTAACTCTACTCAATACTCTGTAATGACCTACGTGGGAAAAGAATTCTAAAAAAGAGTAAATATATGTGTATGTACAACTAAGAGTTGGACTATAAAGAAATATGAGCACAGAAGAATTGATGCTTTTGAACTGTGGTGTTCGAGAAGATTCTTGAGAGTCCCTTGGACTGAAAGAAGATCCAACCTGCTGCTGCTAAGTCGCTTCAGTCGTGTCCGACTCTGTGCGACCCCATAGACGGCAGCCCACCAGGCTCCCCCATCCCTGGAATTCTCCAGGCAGGAACACTGGAGTGCCATTTCTTTCTCCAATGCACGAAAGTGAAAAGTGAAAGTGAAGTCGCTCTGTTGTGCCCGACTCTTAGCGACCCCATGGACTGCAGCCTACCAGGCTCCTCCGTCTATGGGATTTTCCAGGCAAGAGTACTGGAGTGGGTTGCCATGCAAGGAGATCCAACCAGTCCATCCTAAAGTAGATCAGTCCTGAGTGTTCATTGGAAGGACTGATGTTGAAGCTGAAACTCCAATACTTTGGCCACCTGATGCGAAGAGCTGACTCATTGGAAAAGACCCTGATGCTGGGAGGGATTGAGGGCAGGAGGAGAAGGGGACGACAGAGAATGAGATGGTGGGATGGCATCACTGACTCAATGGACATGAGATTGGGTGGACCCCAGGAGTTGGTGATGGACAGGGAGGGCGGCCTGGCATGCTGCGGGTTCATGGGGTTGCAAAGAGTTGGACGTGACTGAACGACTGAACTGAACTGAACTGATAACTGATTCACTATGCTGTACAGAAGAAACTGACACAAAGTTGTAAATCAACTATATGCCAATAAAGTTTTTAGAATTATATACAATGGTGACTCCAGCCATGAAATTAAAAGATGCTTGCTCCTTGAAATAAAAGCTATAACAAACCTGGGCAACATATTAAAAAGCTGAGACATTATGTTTCCAACAAAGGTCTGTCTAGTCAAAGCTATGGTTTTCCCAGTGGTCATGTATGGATGTGAGAGTTGGACCATAAAGAAGGCTGAGATGGGTGCTTTTGAACTGTGGTGTTGGAGAAGACTCTTGAGAGTCCTTTGGACTGCAAAGAGATCAAACCAGTCAATCCTAAAGGAAATCAACTCTGAATATTCATTGGAAGGACTGATGCTGAAGCTGAAACTCCAATACTTTGGCCACCTAATGCAAAGAACTGACTCATTAGAAAAGACCCTGATGCTGGAAAAGATTGAAGGACAGAGGAGAAGGGGATGACAGAGGATGAGATGGTTCGATGGCATCACCGACTCGATGGACATGGGTTTGAGCAAGCTCCAAAAGATAGGCAAGAACAGGGAAGCTTGATGTGCTGAAGTCCACGTGGTTGCAAAGAGTTGGACATGACTGAGTGACTGAACAACAACAACAATATATATACCATCCTTGAGGTAACTACTTTAAATTTTTTTAGTTTGCATGGTGATTTTCTTTTTAAATATTTAAAACTTTAAATAGATGAAAACTGATAATCATTTTTTCCAACAATATTCTTTAAAAGGTTCTTTGCTAACCAAAACAAACAAACAAACAAACAAACTTGGAGTTATTTGTGCATACCTCCATACTCTCTATTCTGTTTCATTTATTTATTTACCTACACTTCAAACTAAGAGAACACTATCTTCCTTACTGTAGCTTCATATGCAGTGTTGAAGTTTGGTAGTAAAAGTCTTACAACTTCATTCTCTTTCAAGACTGCTTTGGTATAGTAGACTGTTAGAATTTCATTATAAATTTTAGAACCTCTCAATTTCTCTAAAAATCTTGTTAGTGTTTTGATTAGGATTTAGTTCAGCCAATTATTGATGCTGAATATGAAAAGGAAAAATAAAAGTAGATGCCCACTCTGTTGCTTTATTCTGGGTTTTGGGGGCATTAGTAGTGAGTAGTAATGGGATTTGTTAACTCATTAGTAAAGCTTCTAGAAAGTGAGATCTGTGTTAAGTGCTTTATCTTCTGTAGCTATTATTACTTGCTAAATAATCTTAATATATGAAACAATTAAAATTTGTTTCTGTGTCACTTGGCATCTTAGTTTGGGTTCCTCCAGAAAACTTCTCCCAGCAACAAGATTTGACTGCACATAGTTTATTTGGGAGGTATCTCCAGGCGCAGAAGAGGAGAATTGAGCAGAGAAAGACATTAGCAATGGTTCCTTTTCAAGCCAGATAGTCACATAAACAACCGGAGAAGCCATTCTTCAGAATTATTGCTCCTGAAAAAGAATAGAGCTGTTGTATTTACACCCCAAACATCTGCCAGTCATTCACTGGTTGAGTGTTGACCCTGAGGTTGTTAATCCTCAGCACTTTTAACCTGTTGTACAGTCAGAAAAGCAGGTTGCATCCTTCCAGAGAAAACCCTCAGGCAAAGCAGTGTAGGTTGTAGAGGCTGAAGATGAGCCAGTGAAAACTGAATTAGAAATAGGGAAATGGGGAGGGCCCTGACAACATGTATTACAGATAGATTAATTTTCCACTAATTTGCTGTCACATACAGTGGTAATATGGCACAATGGTAGGCAAAGGGAAAAGAAGTTGTTTTAAAATTATATGTTAAAACACGGAATTATACCATCGCCCAGGAAAGAATAAAATTCTTTAATGCCCATGTAATTTATGGTAGATCCCAGTACATTCTAAAAAAACTACTAATTTATAAATCATAATGGTTTACCAATTCTATTCAAGTATTTGGCTTAATGTGTGCTTTTATTTCCCTCAAGTGACACTTAAAAATACAAAGGTTATAACAAACCACTCAAGAGTAATATGCAACAACTATATTATAAAGCACATTCCAGGAAATCACAACAAATGACACAGAATAATGAAATTTAGCTATAGCATTACAAAAGGGATGAAAATTCACTGAATATATTAACAATTTTAGCTTCTAGCTCAATTTTAGCTTCCAAAATTTACCTCCCTTTCCTCAAAGATCCCATTATGATCATGGCATTGAAGTGCAAGTAATAATAATACCAGAATGACAAAGAGAATTAACACATGTGAGATCTTAAGATGTTTCTGCAAGCTAGAAAGTCTGTTGTTTGAACTATCAATGTATTTCAGATTCTTGGAAGCAGTAGCCCAACATATGACCCTAGAGAACTCTTGTGGAGATAACATTTGGTCTGCAGAACAAAACTGCGTAAACGTGCTCAAACTGAAATTGGAAGAAAGGAAAGAGAGAAATAATGAGACTGAATGTATGAATTGGGGGATTGACTGATGATCTGTAAATCAAGAAATAATCCAGTATAAATAGTCACTATCAACCCAGGAGTGTCTTCTATAAAGAAATCAGACACAGTCTCTCTGGAAAACTAATACATGTGATTTATGTGGTGACAACTTGGAACAAAACTCTCTTTAATTCTGTCCTTTAATAGAACCACGCTTGGCCTGATAACATTTTCTTGAATGACCACCCTAAATTGAAGTCTTATTGTTAACACCAGACTTCCTAATCTGGCATGCCACTCTGAGAAAAGATCTATTAGAAAAAAGACAAATTTATTAAAAATCAAAGGAAACTAATATTAGCTACCTAAAATAGTCCTCTCAATTCTTTATTCTTAAATAAGAAATGGTAGTTGACGATCACCTGAACTATGAATAAAGTTAGCGGTATGTAAAAGACAGATAAAAATTGAAGAAAAACTGATTCCCTTAAGAAATAATTCTTTAAACCTATCTCTTAAAAATAAAACAGACATAGCCTCAAAATAGAGTAAAACAAAACTTGAAAAATTAATTTTAATTTTCCTGAATGGTAAACGATTGTAATAAAACACAAAGAGTAAGCTATGTAATACAAAGCATTACAGAGTGTGTAAATACCTGTTATAAATTAAATATGTGATTGCAAAAATTTTTAATCAATTGAAAAGTTGGAAATTAATCTAAATAAAATATTCCAGAATGAAGAATTAAAACATTAGACATAGAAAAATCTGGAAAAAACAAACAAAAAAAACTTGAGAAATAAATAGTACAGTATATTCATCATCAGAATTAGAGCCCTGGATAGAGTTAAGAAAACAGAGAAGAGAAAAACCATCAAAGAAATTATACAAGAAAATCTCTCACACTGGAGGTGAACTATGTGTCTTTAATATGAAAGGGTTCATTGATGAACATGAAAATTGCTGTACCTTGTCACATTTATGTGATCTGAATGATGAGAAGTCCCTGAAACTAAGTTGAAAAAGATTTAAACATAAGATAGGACCAAGTAAAGAAAGGCAGGCAGGTATCAGTAATATAGAATGATAAAAGTTAATGAAGTTAATGTTTAACATTTTGAGAAAAACACTATTAAATCTAGAATTCTATATTCATTCAAAATATCAATCAGTTCAAATACTTAAAATGTTCAAAATGTTAACAGTTACCATTTGTGTATCTTTTCTTAGCATTTTCTTGATGTATTTTAGCAAAAGTAGGAAGAAAACCAAAAATAAAAAGCTTATGACATCCAAGAAAATATAGATACTACCTTGGAGAGTGGAGAGGTTCTAAGTTAATAGCTTTTGATCACGTGACTCTAGGATTGGAGAAGTTTGGAATATTTTGGGATTTTTATATTTTGGGGAAAAGATTTTATATAATATGTGATTTTTTTTTTTTTGTCAATGGATGTGTGATAAATTGAAGCTACAGTGAAGCTTTTTGCTTTGGCTTTTGGTCAAGAAGAAAAATGAAATGTGATTAGACTGTTCAGGATGATCCAAATATGAAGCAGACTCATATATGGAATGGTTTGAAATGCAGAAGTATAAGAAAAGTAATTTCATTTGACTTATTCTTCAGAACTACTCTGGAATCAAAATAAGCTACAATAAAGTAGAATGTTCAATCTGGCAAAGACTTATATGAAGTTAAGACACTCATAACAATATTGATACAGCCTATTGGGTTTCAACTTTATTAATAAATCTGTAAAAAATCTCAGATGTAACTATGAGTATAGAATATAATGTTAATTTTAATCTTAAAAACATGCAAAAGATAAATCTGAGAAAAGGCAGAAGGTGAAAAGTAGTGAGAGAAGATGGGATGAAAGGGCATGGGTGATGATATGTCCATCTTACCTTGACAAAACTGTGTACTGACTGAGGTTAATGACACAAGAAATAGAGCTATAAAAATGTTATTCAAAGTTAAAAAAAATGATATAAGAGTGCAATTGGGAGGATGATTGCTTTTCATTACAATTTTTATGTACTCTTTAATTTTTATTATTTTTCTGTATTACTATAATAAATACATTAATTTATGTACAATATGGAGGAGCAATTGCTTACTTTTTATGTTACTTTATCTCTTATGTTACTTTATTCAAAAGCAACATTTTTTTGGCACAATTATCTCATGATAGATGAAGAATTATTAAAAAAAATTTAACGAAGGGTTATAGGTAAAAACCAAGGCAGACAAACTCCAAGATTGATTCTGAGAAAAAGATGCAAGGGCAAAGGTAAATGGCTGAAAAATTTACAACAAATGTGAATTTCTAGGCTGCAAATGTCATTGTGAAATATTTAACTAAGATCACAGAAAAGGAACATTTAAACAATTACTTTTATAACATGGTTTTTCACTCTCTAGTTACAAATCTCATCTCTTTCTTGCTCTCTTATCTATGATCTCTTTTCAAATGTACTGTTTAGATAATTTCTTATTAAAAATTGATTATTTGAGTAACCTATGCCTCCTACTATATGAGTTTACAAAGTCAACTGTTGTGGTATTATGACAGAGCTTTTTACATATTTGTAATGAGAATTACAGTCTTATTCAAATAGTGATATCAAACACATTTGTACATTTAGTCACAAATTTCTTAGGGATATAATGTGAAAAACTCTGCAGGCATCTAACCTACTGCATTTCATTTTGGTACCCTGGCTGTCATTAGGTACCATGTGACGTGCTTTGAGCTCTAGAGCTTAACAAAAGATATGGGAAAACCAGAGTCAATGAAAAGGATTAAAGACTTGACAAGATAATAGTTGGATATAGAAACAGAGGTTTAGGTTGGCAAAAATTATTTTTGGAGAAATAACTAGTCATTTGTGCCATTTTAACAGGGTGACTGTTTCAGTCACATTGAGGGAGTGGGGTAGTGTTAATTTCTCCATCCTTAAAATTAAAGGGTTATTTTAGAATATCTTAAAGATCTCTTTCATATCTAAATTGCATAATTCTATGAAGCATTAGCATGGAAAAGGTATTGTCTTAAAATATTTCAAACTGAAGCAAGAAAAAGATAAGGCTACAAATTTCAAAGAAAAACAAGAGTCAACCCAGTTACATTTTTTCAAAAGAATCTCTTTACGGAATTTTTGTAAAAATAGGAAGCTAATCTGTGTGGATGTTTGCTATGACCAGTGCATTCACTTGGAAAAACTCTATTAGCCTTTGCCCTGCTTCATTTTGTACTCCAAGACCAAATTTGCCTGTTATTCCAGGTATCTCTTGACTTCCTACTTTTGCATTCCAGGCCCCTATCATGAAAAGGACATCTTTTTTGTCTGTTCATTCTAGAAGGTCTTAAAGGTCTTCATAGAACCATTGAAATTCAGTTTCTTTAGCATTACTGATTGGGGTATAGATTTGGATTACTGTGATACTGAATGGATTGCGTTGGAAATAAACAGAGATAATTCTGGTGTTTTTGAGATTGAACACAAGTACTGCATTTTGGACTCTTTTTTTGGGTATGAGGGCTACTCCACTTCTTCTAAGGGATTCTTCTCCACAGTTTAGTTCAGCCGCTCAGTCGTGTCCGATTCTGTGCGATCCAATGGACTGCAGCACGCCAGGATTCCCTGTCCATCACCAACTCCTGTAGCTTCCTCAAACTCATGTACATTGAGTTGGTGATGCCATCTAATCATCTCATCCTCCGTCATCCCCTTCTCCTGCCACCTTCAATCTTTCCCAGCATCAGGGTCTTTTCCAATGAGTCAGTTCTTTGCATCAGGTGGCCTGAGTATTGGAGTTTCAGCTTGAGTATCAGTCTTTTCAATGAATATTCAAGACTAATTTCCTTTAAGATGGACTGGTTGGATCTCCTTGCAGTCCAAGGGACTCTCAGAAGTCTTCTCCAACACCACAGTTCAAAAGCATCAATTCTTCGGCACTTAGCTTTCTTTATTGTCCAACTCTCACATCCATACATGACTACTGGAAAAACCATAACTTTGACTAGATGAACCTTTGTTGGCAAAGTAATGTCTCTGCTTTTTAAAATGCTGTATCGGTTGGTCAGAACTTTTCTTCCAAGGAGCAAGGGTCTTTTAATTTCATGGCTGCAGTCACCACCTGCAGTGATTTTGGAACCCCCCCCAAAAATAAAGTCTCTCACTGTTTCCATTGTTTCCCCATCTATTTGCCTTGAAGTGATCGGACCAGATGCCGTGATCTTAGTTTTTTGAATGTTGAGTTTTAAGCCAATTTTTTCACTCTCCTCTTTCACTTTCATCAAGAGGCTCTTTAGTGCTTCTACACTTTCTGCCATAAGGGTTGTGTCATCTGCATATATGAGGTTATTGATATTTCTCCTTGCAATCATGATAAAGGAAATCAGTCCTGAATATCATTGGAAGGACTAATGCTTAAATTCCAATACTTTGGCCATCTGATGCGAAGAACTGACTCATTGGAAAAGACCCTGATGCTGGGAAAGATTGAAGGTGGCAGGAGAAGGGGACGACAGAGGATGAGATGGTTGGAGAGCATCACTGACTCAATGGACATGAGTTTGAGGAAGCTCCTGGAGTTGGTGATGGACAGGGAAGCCTGGCGTGCTGCAGTCCTTGGGGTCACAGAGTCAGACATGACTGAGTGACTAAAGTGAATCTGTGTGGGGAAAATGTCTATGCATATGTCAGGACAGAGTGGACTGAGGCCATTTAAAAAATTGATACCTAATCTTACAAATTTAGGTTCTGAACAAATGGAAACTAGCCACAGCTTCAATCATTTAACCTAACTAATCCAGACATACAGACCAGGATAAGTTCCTATATATTTTAATTAACTATCCCACCTTCACAGGATTTTTTTCTTAATTGGAGGATGCTTGTTTTTCAATGTTGTGTTTGTTTCTGTTGTAAAACAGCACAGATTAGCCATCAGATCAGATCAGTCGCTCAGTCGTGTCCGACTCTTTGCGACCTCATGAATCGCGGCACGCCAGGCCTCCCTGTCCAACACCAACTCCTGGAGTTCACTCAGACTCACTTCCATCGAGTCAGTGATGCCGTCCAGCCATCTCATCCTCTGTCGTCCCCTTCTCCTCCTGCCCCCAATCCCTCCCAGAATCAGAGTCTTTTCCAATGAGTCAACTCTTCGCATTAGCCAAAGGTAAAAGCAATAATCCACTCCCTCTTGAACCTCCATCCCACCCATCTCAGTCTTCACAGAGTGTCAGGCTGGGCTCCCTGTGTTATATAGCAACTTCCCACTAGCTATCTATTTTACACCTTGTAGTGCATCTATTTCAGTGCTGCTTGCTCCATTTGTACCACGCTCTCCTTCCCCTACACATTTCCTTGTGTCCATTTCGAATACTTTTCCATCACCTTTTAAGTCTGCTCATCCTGAAGACCTTTTAAGTCTGCCAATCCTGAAGATCTCAGTTTAAGCATTATGTCTCCCTTGGACATTGCATAACTCTCCTCATTACACCAAACTGCCCTATTATGAACTCTATTAGCAGCAAAATATCGCCTCTACAAAGTGGATGTCAGGATTGGAATTTTCATGTCATTTATGTACATATTTGGATGTGTTCTATCTCCTGTTGGCTGACTCTATGAGGCCAGGGACCAATTAGGATTTGATCTTAGTTGTATTTCCAAGTTTTGAGACAGACTGTGATACAAAGAAGGCACAAAACAGGTAGATGTTGAGTGAAGGAATGGATATTTTTAAACCTCTATGGAGATTTACACCTATGGAGGTTTTAAACCTCTTTGGAGGTCCTCAGTTCAGTTCAGTTCAGTTCAGTCACTCAGTCATGTCTGACTCTTTGCGATGCCATGAATATCAGCACGCCAATACTCCCTGTCCATCAACAACACCTGGAGTTCACCCAAACTCATGTCCATCGAGTCGGTGATGCCATCCAGCCATTTCATCCTCTGTCATCCCCTTATCCTCCTGCCCCCAATCCCTCCCAGCATCAGAGTCTTTTCCAATGAGTCAACCCTTCACATCAGGAGGCCAAAGTATTGGAGTTTCAGCTTTAGCATCAGCCCTTCCAATGAACACCCAGGACTGATCTCCTTTAGAATGGACTGGTTGGATCTTCTTGTAGTCCAAGGGACTCTCAAGAGTCTCTCCAACACCACAGTTCAAAAGCATCAATTCCTTGGCCCTCAGCTTTCTTCACAGTCCAACTCTCACATCCATACATGACCCCAGGAAAAACCATAGCCTTGATTAGACAGACATTTGTTGGCAAAGTAATGTCTCTGCTTTTCAATATGCTATCTAAGTTGGTCATAACTTTCCTTCCAAGGAGTAAGCGTCTTTTAATTTCATGGCTGCAATCACCACCTGGAGTGATTTTGGAGCCCCCAAAAAAGTCTGACACTGTTTCCACTGTTTCCCCATCTATTTGCCATGAAGTGATGGGACCAGATGCCATGATCTTCGTTTTCTGAATATTGAGCTTTAAGCCAACTTTTTCACTCTCCTCTTTCACTTTCATCAAGAGGATTCTTAGTTCCTCTTCACTCTCTGCCATAAGGGTGGTGTCATCTGCATATCTGAGGTTATTGATATTTCTCCCAGCAATCTTGATTCCAGCTTGTGCTTCTTCCAGCCCAGCGTTTCTCATGATGTACTCTGCATAGAAGTTAAATAAGCAGGGTGACAATATACAGCCTTGACGTACTCCTTTTCCTATTTGGAACCAGTCTGTTGTTCCATGTCCAGTTCTAACTGTCGCTTCCTGACCTGCATATAGGTTTCTCAAGACGCAGGTCAGGTGGTCTGGTACTCCCATCTCTTGAAGAATTTTCCACAGTTTATTGTGATCCACACAGTCAAAGGCTTTGGCATAGTCAATAAAGCAGAAATAGATATTTTTCTGGAACTCTCCTGCTTTTTTGATGATCCAGCGGATGTTGGCAATTTGATCTCTGGTGTCTCTGTCTTTTCTAAAACCAGCTTGAACATCTGGAAGTTCACGGTTCATGTATTGCTGAAGCCTGGCTTGGAGAATTGTGAGCATTATTTTATTAGCATGTGAGATGAGTGCAATTGTGCGGTAGTTTGAGCATTCTTTGGCATTGCCTTTCTTTGGGATTGGAATGAAAACTGACCTTTTCCAGTCCTGTGGCCACTGCTGAGTTTTCCAAATTTGCTGGCATATTGAACGCAACACTTTCACAGCATCATCTTTCAGGATTTGAAATAGCTCAACTGGAATTCCATCACCTCAACTAGCTTTGTTCGTAGTGATGCTTTCTAAGGCCCACTTGACTTCATATTTCAGGATGTCTGGCTCTAGCTGGGTGATCACACCATCGTGATTATCTTGGTCATGAAGATCTTTTTTGTACAGTTCTTCTGTGTATTTCTTGCCACGCCTTCTTAATATCTTCTGCTTCTGTTAGGTCCATACCATTTCTGTCCTTTATCGAGCCCATCTTTGCATGAAATGTTCCCTTGGTATCTCTAATTTTCTTGAAGAGATCTCTAGTCTTTCCCAGTCTGTTGTTTTCCTCTATTTCTTTGCATTGATTGCTGAGGAAGGCTTTCTTATCTCTTCTTGCTATTCTTTGGAACTCTGCATTCAGATGCTTATGTCTTTCCTTTTCTCCTTTGCTTTTTGCCTCTCTTCTTTTCACAGCTATTTGTAAGGCCTCCTCAGACAGCCATTTGTTTTTTTACATTTCTTTTCCATGGGGATGATCTTGATCCCTGTCTCCTGTACAATGTCACAAACCTCATTCCATAGTTCATCAGGCACTCTGTCTATCAGATCTAGGCCCTTAAATCTATTTCTCACTTCCACTGTATAATCATAAGGGATTTGATTTAGGTCATACCTGAATGGTCTAGTGGTTTTCCCTACTTTCTTCAATTTAAGTCTGAATTTGGCAATAAGGAGTTCATGGTCTGAGCCACAGTCAGCTCCCAGTCTTGTTTTTGCTGACTGTATAGAGCTTCTCCATCTTTGGCTGCAAAGAATATAATTAATCTGATGATTTCGGTGTTGGCCATCTGGTGATGTCCATGTGTAGAGTCTTCTCTTGTGTTGTTGGAAGAGGGTGTTTGTTATGACCAGTGTGTTCTCTTTGCAGAACTCTATTAGCTTTTGCCCTACTTCATTCCATACTCCATGGCCAAATTTGCCTGTTACTCCAGGTGTTTCTTGACTTCCTACTTTTGCATTCCAGTCCCCTATAATGAAAAGGACATCTTTTTGGGTATTGTTAGTTCTAAAAGGTCTTGTAGGTCTTCACAGCACCGTTCAACTTCAGCTTCTTCAGCATTACCGGTTGGGGCATAGACTTGGATTACCGTGATATTGAATGGTTTGCATTGGAAACGAACAGAGATCATTCTGTCGTTTTTGAGATTGCATCCAAGTACTGCATTTCAGACTCTTTTGTTGACCATGATGGCTACTCCAATTCTTCTAAGGGATTCCTGCCCACAGTAGTAGATATAATGATCATCTGAGTTAAATTCACCCATTCCAGTCCATTTTAGTTCGCTGATTCCTAGAATGCCGACGTTCACTCTTACCATCTCCTGTTTGACTACTTCCAATTTCCCTTGATTCATGGACCTGACATTCCAGGTTCCTATGCAATATTGCTCTTTACAGCATCAGACCTTGCTTTTATCACCAGTCACATCCACAACTGGGTATTGTTTTTGCTTTGGCTCCATCCCCTCATTCTTTCTGGAGTTATTTTTCCACTGATCTCCAGTAGCAATTTGGGCACCTACTGACCTGGGGAGTTCCTCTTCCAGTTTCCTATCATTTTGCCTTTTCATACTGTTCATGGGGTTCTTGCAGCAAGAATACTGAAGTGGTTTGCCATTCCCTTCTCCAGTGGATGTGAAGGTCCTAGCTCTCATTATATTCTAGATTTCTCATTTTGAGGGCTGATAAGGTTCTTTATGAACTCACAATTTCTTCCTTCACTTTTACTCTAAGATGGGAGGTAATCTTTATTAACATTCAGGAAATAAATTCTTAGACTTATGAGACATTTGGAAGGGCAATTTCATACATTATTAAAAATATCAGGTATTTAAAAAGTCATAGATCCAGTCCAAATCAGACCTATTAACTTTGTCCTTTGTTCTTTGTTTGTTCATATGTAAAATTGAATTAATAATATTTGCCTTGCCTGTTGTGCTGGATGGTTTTAGGCATAAAGGCAAAATACTTCCAAATTTTGTTGTTTTTCTGTTGTTTATTAAACTGAGTATATCTATCTAAATATAATCAGGAAAAATAATAAGCAAATCATGAACAGTTATGTATTATTAGAGCTCTTTCAGCTGTAAGTAATGCAAGTGAAATTCAAACAGGCTTAAGAAAAAAGAGACTGTATTAGCTCATCCAAACTGAAAAGTTCAAAAGAGCTTTGAGCACAACTGGATTCAAAGGCTTAAATGAACTCAAAGTCTTCACCTGTACTCTGCCTCCTTTGTGTTAGCTTTAGCTTCTGGTAGGATCACCACGTATGTTGGCCAAGTTGGTCACATGTAAATCCATTGCCTACTAGGTTAGCATCACCAGCTGGAAAAAACAAATCTTCTTCAACTGCTGGCCTCAAGTGTCCCAGAATTCATTGACCTGTCTTGCTTCATGTATAGTTCCCTTAATCAATGATTTTGAGATTTGATTAGTTAGGCTAAGACAAACATACTTTTTTAAGTGAAACATAGGGTAAGTCATACCCACACGGATTGAATGAAGAGAGAGATTGAATTTTCTAGATAAAAAACAGTGGGCTCTTTGGGAAGATGGAATACTAAGGTGAAACAAAATATGCCTCCTGAAATATTTCTCTTGTTACTAGGATTAACTATAATCTGTTGTCTGCTTTTTGCTCCTCTGTATTTTTCAGTAATTCTACAATAATTATATGCTGTGTGGACAGTAACAAAAATATAAATGAGATACTGCATACAATAATGTGCTCTAAACTCTAGGGAGCTATATAATGAAAGGGATTATTAAGATGACTGGATTTTTTTTTTTTTTCAAATAGAATAAATAGGATAAGCAAAAACCTCAACCAAAACACCTTTAATCCCCAGCATTTTATACTTACTGAGAATGTTTATGTAATTAAAAAAAAATGTGCTTTACCTAAAAAAAGAATTTGAGGTGGTTTTTATAGCGTAATGCTGTCATTGCTTCTTAAGGAAAATTTGGTCTATTTGCTGTGAATGCTAGTGAATAACTGTGGCTCCTCATAATACTCAGCAACTCTGTCCCTACACACTCTTTGGCTTAAGAGAGTATTTCCTCATTTTTCATATATTTCCAATATTTCCAATTTTACTCTTTTATCTTTGGCACTGTAGACCAGTGGTAGACGGAATGCATGTATGACTCTGAAGCTGGTAGAATTCAGCAGCAGCCAATGTGCTTTCTTTATTGCATCATACTGAGAGAAACAATCTAAATAATTATTTTCAACTGAAAGTTACTGTGATGCTTGTTCATTTCTCGCTGCCCACCCCCCAACCCCCGCCATCTTTTACAGTTTTTTCAAAGGACTCAGCTTTAGAAGGGTTCTGTGTACGATAAACTCTCTCAGGTCAGGTTACCCAGGAAACAGACTAGGGAACAGAGATTTGCATGCACAAGATTTTGGGGGGAATGCCTTTCAAGCAACACCTACCCAGCAGAGATGAAATAGGATCATGCAGAGAGAAAAGTTGCACTATGATGTGGTGAGAACAAAGACTGATTCTGTGGGGAGCTGAGGAGCTTCAGTGACCCACTAGACTTGTCCTCAATGCAGAAGAGGACTTTTGTACCCAACATAGTTCAGTTACTGAATATGCAGACCACCCTGGGAAAGAGGTGCAATGTAGGTGAGGGAGCACCCTGTGAATGAGGGCAATTCTTAGCAGGTCTCTTCTGTGAGTGTTTAGTAGTCAACAAGTTCTGGCAACTAGGGAATGAGGATTTTTATCCTAAAAGGAAGCATCTGGGTAGTACAATACATCTTCTACTACATATATCTAGTGAATTGATGGTGAAGTTTAGAATTTAGATTAAAATAATGTTTGAATAGTCTCAATAATTAAGGACAAATATCTAATATAAGGCTTTGATACTTGTATCTAGCCAGCAAAATCAGTTTGATTCTTTTTTTTTTAGCATGCATTTTGCTATGACTTTCTCTATCTCTTCATTCATTCTTGAAAATTAAATTTTGCCTCTACTATTATTTTCCTTCAACTTGAACTTCCTTAAATTTTTTCTTCTAGTTTAGATTGGCTGGCAACAAACTGTCTTTGTCATTCCTTGATTTCACAATGTCTTTATTTCTCTTTCATTCCTGAAGTATATTTTTACTAGATATATAATCTGAGTTGAAAGTTTATATATATATATATTTTTTTATGTCAGCTCTTTAAAGACATTGTTTCACTAACTAGTATTCTGGATGGATTTTTTACAAGAAATTCAGTAATTTAAATGGTTACACTTCTTTATTTAATGTATTTAAGTTTGTTCGCAATGTCTTTGGTTTTTTTCAGTTTGATTATGTATGTATGTATCTTAGAATGTCTATCTTAGGGTTTATCCTATTTGGAATTTACTGAGCTTCTATATTGTAAAAATGTATATATCCTACAAAATTCGGCATATTTTCAAATATTATTTCTTCAAATATGTTTCTGCCCTAATATCTTTATCCTCTCCTCTGGGTTAGCAAGGCAACTTACTTTAGACCTTTTACTATCATTCCACAGATCCCTAAGTCTTATTCAATTTTTGTCAGTCTTTTTTCTTTTCTATTTTTGAGCAATTTCTATTAACCCATATTCAAGATTACTGAAACTTTCCTCTGTTACATATATATATATGTGTGTGTGTGTGTGTGTGTGTGTGTGTGTATATATATGCATATACACACACATACATATGTGTGTATATATATATATATATATATATTCTGTTATTGAGCCAAAACAGTGAACTTTTTATATGATATTGCTTTTTTCACTTTAAAAATATTTGTTTAGTTATTTTTATAGTCTTATTTCTCTACTGATATTTCCCATCTTTATATTCATTTCAGTATAAGTTATAACAAATAGTAATATTTACAATAGCTGCTGGAAAATCCTTGTCTGATAATTTAAAAAATCCAGGTCACTTTGAGCTTGGCATCTGTTGGTTGTCTCTTCACTTAAAAATGGGTCACATTTTCCTAGGTCTTTCCATGTCAATTTTTGGGTCATATATTGCTCATTGTTACTGGTATATTGTATACATTCTGGTTTCTATTATAGTCCTCTCGGGAATGTGAATGGTTTTGTTTTGGGAGGCAACCACTGTGGATACATCTGGACTGTAAGATCTCTCTTGTCTTTTGTGGATGGTTGTTTACATTTCAGTTTAGTTCTTTTAGATTTTGCTATGCTGGCTTGGTTGTATTTTGTGATACTTTTTAGAGGTGCATCTGAACAGTGTTTAATCAGAGCATCTGTCACACTCATAAGTTGCATTTCTCATTACCATCAAGCAACATCATATATTGCCAATTACAGATTGACATATATCAGTTAAATTTTCTGAATGTTATTGAACTGAATTTACATTAGGGGAACCTTGTCTCTTTTAGAATTATCAGAGAGGATGATATTTTCATATTTTTGGAAAGCTAGTTCATTAACTTCTACAAATATCTATCTTTTAAGAGAAAAAAAATTCAGCTTCTAGTAATGACTAACTAGGAGGTTTCAGAACAGCCTTTTTGCCGAGAACAATGAAATAAGTTAGAAAAATACTTAGAATACTATCTGTTTTAAGACATTAAAAAGATACCAATGGATTGAGAACTTAAAAAAAAGACAAAGCATGAGGAATACCAAAGGAAGTTATTGCAGTGCCTGGAGCCACTTCTCCCAGTAAAATTAATAACAAATACTAAAGCAGTGGTTGAGAGGATAAGCAATTCAGCAGAGTATTGGCTGTCTCATGTTGCTGAGGAAAAACTATGGAGTCAAGGGCTCTGGGTAAATACCCCAATCTTTCAGCTGGTATCTAAAGGTCTTGCATTCTACACGTGATACTGAATGAGAAATAGGTAAGTATTCATAATAACTAATGCCCAACTTAAAATTGTTTCAGCTTCCATTTGGATTATGGAGACACACCCACCTACTTTATGATAACACAAATAATTCTTCTATGGAGAAGGATGACATTAGCTAATGCTTCAAATGATTGATGCTAATCTTTTATACAATGGTATGCAATGTGGTAAACAATAAAAATTAACCAGGCACTTAGAAAATAAATATGATACAACGATGTAATGAACAGGGAATATAATCAATATTTTATAGTAACTACAAATGGAGTATAATCTATAAAATATCAAAGCACTAGGCTGTACATCTGAAATGAATATAACACTTTAACTATAATTCAGAGTAAAAAGCAATAAGGTGCAAAATGTCAAGAACCAGCCCAAAACAAGGAATAAAGCAACTGAGATTGACCAAGAAAATAAGCATATATTAGAGCTATAAAACATAGCTTTTATTAATATGTTCAGAAATTGTGACAAGATGGTGAATTTTAGCAAAGAACTGGGAATTTTAAAAGATGGAAATTCTAGAACTTAAATAATAAAATGAGTGGTTAAGATCTCAATGGCAGAGATTGTGTTAAACCAAGTGGTTGGATTCATCAGCAGACTAACCACAGCTGAAGAAATAAGAAGTTGGAAAATAGGTCAAAATAAAATATTCAAACTGAATCAAGGAGCTCCATAAGGATAGAGAATATAGACAGGAACAAATGGATGTTTAGAATATAGTACAAATGTCTAACATATATGTGATTGGAGTCTTAGAAGTAGACAAAGGAGTGAATAGGGCAGAAGCAATAGTGGAGAATATTGGGACTAAGAATGCTAAAAAACTAATCAGTGTCCAAGGCAGAGAGATTCAAGAAGTACTGTAAAACCCAAGAAACACAGATACAAAGAAAAATATACTGAGATATCTCATATTGCTGAAAATGAAAGATAAATAATAAATTACAAAAGCAGTCAGAAAGCTATAGATTCAGCTTAGTCCTGATCAAAATTGCAGCAGTATTTTTTTAAGAAATTAATGAACTTATTCTAAAATTAAAATGCAACTGCGAAGAATATGTGTATATATTTATATAAGATATATTTGTATAAAAGCATACTTTTTTCTTAATGCACAAAGTTGAAAGACATATATTACATGCTTTTGAGAACCACTATAAAGCTACATTAATTGAGATAGTATCAATGTAAGGAATGACAAATATATCAGTAGAACCAAATGGAGTTGAGATATAGACCTATATCTATCTATCTATCTATCTACCTACCTATACAGCCTGCTATTTTAAACCAAGGTGTTCAATTCATGGGGTAGGAATGTCTTTTTAAACAAATAATGCTGAATCAATTCGTTTATCAGTCCAAAATAAAATTAACTCAAGATAGATCAAACGCCTACATATAAAATCTACAACCAGAAATCTTCTATAGGAAAATGTCTTTATCACCTTGAGTAGGCAAAGATTTATTAGGCAAAACACACAAAAAAGCACTAGCCATTACAAAAATTGATAGCATGTATTTTGTCAACATTAAAGATAAAACTACTATGTATCAAAAAATTTAGGAAAATGAACAGGCAAGTCACAGACTTAAACAAAATATTTACAGTTCAGAAATCTGAAAAAAGGACTTTTACCCGGAATATATAAAGAATATCTACTTATCAATGTTATAAGGACAGATGATTCAACAAAAAGGGTAAAACTTTTGAAGAAATACTTTACTTAAGGAGATTTAAGAATGATCAATAAGCACAAACATCGAAAAAATGCTTGACATCATTAATTACCAGAAAAGTGCAAATTAAAACTGAAATCATATATCATTTTATACTACTACAATAAATAAAATTGAGTGTGACAATGCTAATTGCTGGTGAAGATATGGAGCTAATATAACTTTAATAAATGCTTGTGACAAGTGAAAGTGTTAATTGCTCACTTGTGTCTGACTCTATGCAACCCCACAGACTGTAGCTTGCCAGACTCCTCTGTCCATGGAACTCTCCAGGCAAGAAAACTGGAGTGGGTAACCATTCCTTTCTCTAGTGGATCTTCCTGACCCAGGAATCAAAGCCACATCTCCTGCATTGCAGGCAGATTCTTTACCATCTGAGCCACCAGGGGAGTCCCATTAAATGCTTGTAGGAAGGTTACATTGTACAGATATCATGTATAACTAGTTAGAAGTTTCTTATAAAATTAAATATACATTCTCTTCTTACCCCTAGAATTTCAATCTAGGTATTTACCCAAGATTAAAAAAAAAAAAACTAACAAAGATTCACAGAAAGATTTGTAAAAATGTTCATCATAACCCAGTTTGAAGGAACTCAAATGGTCATCACCAGGAGAATGGAATAATCTGTGGTATATTTATACAATGGAATATTGTTTGGCAGTTAAAAGAAAATGAGTAATATTGGCATATGTTATAATGAATATTGTAATAAATTACAATATCAAACACAAAATATTGAGCAAAAGATGCCAGACATAAGTGATTATATGCTGTAGGATTTTACTTATTTGAAGTCCAAGAAGAGAACTATAGTGATAGAAATCAGGACAGTAATTCTTCAGGTGGGAGCACGAAATTGAATGAAAAAGGAAAGACAATACTTTTGGGGATGATGGAAATGTTCTATACTATATTTTGCTTTGAATAGAGGTTATATCACATCCTCTGCTCCTCCCTTCTCCTTTTGTCTTCAATCTTGACCAGCATCAGTTTCTTTCCAATAAGTTAGCTCTTTGCATCAGGTGGCCAAAATATTGGAGCTTCAACATCAGTCCATCCAATGAACATTCAGGGTTGCTTTCCTTTAGGATTAACTGGTTTGGTCTCCTTGCAGTACAAGGGACTCTCTAGAGTCTTTTCCAGCACCACAGTTCAAAAGCATCAATTTTTTGGCACTCAGCCTTCTTTATGATCCAAATCTCACATCTGTACATGATTACTGGAAAAACCATAGCTTTGACTAGGTAGACCTTTGTCAGCAAAGTGATGTCTCTGCTTTTTAGTATGCCATCTATGTTTGTCAGAGCTTTCCTTCCAAGGAGCAAGTGTGTTTTCATCTCATAGCTGCAGTCAACATCCGAAGTGATTTTGGAGCCCAAGAAAAAAATATTTGTCACTGCTTCCACTTTTTTTCCCTTCCATTTGCCATGAAGTGATAGGGCTGGATGCCATGATCTTAGGTTTTTGAATGTTGTGTTTCAAGCCAACTTTTTCACTCTCCTCTTTCACTTTCATCAAGAGGTTCTTCAGTTCCTCTTCACTTTCTGCTATTAGAGTGGTGTCATCTGCCTATCTGAGATTGTTGATGTTTCTCCCACCAATCTTGATTTCAGTGTATGATTCATCCAGCCTGGCATTTCACATGATGTACTCTGCACAGTAGTTAAATAAGCAGGGTGACAATATACAACCTTATTGTACTTCTTTCCCAGTTTTGAACCAGTTGTTCCATGTCCAGGTCTAACTGTTTTTTTCTTGATCTGCATACAGATTTCTCATGAGACAAGTAAAGTGATCTGGTACTCTCGTTTCTCCAAGAATTTTCCACAGTTTATTGTGCAAAGTGAAAGACTTTAGAATAGTCAATGAAGTAGATGCTTTTCTTGAATTCTCTTGCTTTTCCTATGATCCAATGACTGTTGGTTAAGTTGATCTCTGGTTCCTCTGCCTTTTCTAAATCCAGCTCGTACCTCTGGAAGTTCTCAGTTCACATACAGCTAAAACTAACTTGAAGAATTTTGAGCATAATATTGCTAGCATGTGAAATGAACACCATTGTTCTGTAGTTTGAACATTCTTTGGCATTGCCCTTCTTTATTATTGGAAAGAAAAGTGACCTTTTCTAGAGTAGAGAACAGAGGAGCCTGATGCATTGCAGTCCATGGGGTCACAAAGGGTCAGGCATGACTTAGAGACAGAATAATAACAGAATGTTTACATGGATTAATAAATTTGTGACATCCATGGACACTTAAGATATGTGCATTTTGTTGTGTGAGTATAAAGAAAACAGGAATCCAGTGAAATGACACTACATATAAAAATGGCTAAAACTAAAAGCAAAGTAAACATGGTAATGCTGAGCACTGAGGGCTTTATAGACCCACTGACACGTCCAAGCAGTGCTTTCAATAGGCTAAGTTAACACCATCAGTTTGGAAATCTAAAGCATGAGAGCCACAAAGCTTTGACCTAGCAATTCCACTCCTAGGTATAATTCCCAAAATATGTAAGTATAAAAGGCTGGTACAGACTATTTATACCAAAGGTATTTTAGTGGCAAAACTTGTTATATACATTAGAGCAATGAAAATAACCACTACATGTAACAACATGGAAACAAATCTTACAACCATAGTATTTTATGAAAGAAACCTCAATAGAAAGAATACATATTGTGTGAGTCCATTTATATAAGCCTCAATGCATGCTAAGTCACTTCAGTCATGTCTGACTCTGTGCGACCCCACAGACAGCAGCCCACCAGGTTCCTTGGTCCATGGGATTCTCCAGGCAAGAATACCGGAGTGGGTTGCCATTTCCTTCTCCAATAAGCCTCATAAATGATTATAAATTTCCATATGCATTTTTCTGTTTGTATGTTTTATTTCAATTTCAGAAAGTGCATTATAAAAAAGAGAAGGGATGGATCTGGGGTAAAGAGGAAGAGGAAACTTGGACAGGAAGCAAGGACTTTATATTTAATCCACATTTCTATTGTCAGAAAAACATAGTATCTTTTATACATTTGTTTAATTTTTTTATTTGTTTTTACTGTATTCATGCCAGGATAAAGTCACAAATCCATAGCCATTAAATTTTTTTTTTCTCTTCCATATGCACTCTGCATTATACTTGTTAAAGTTCACCAATGCCATGGGAATGTAAGTTTTGTGCAGCCACTGCAGAAAGCAGTTAGAGTTTCCCCAGAAAACTAAACATAGAATTATCATATGATCCAACAGTCCCATTCCTGGACTTATATCTGGAACAAACTATAATTCAAAAAGATACATGCACCCCTATGTTCATAGCATGTGAACTATTCACAATAGCCAAGACATGGAAAAGACCTAAATGTCTAGCAACAGATGAATGGATAAAGAAGAGGTGGTACATACATAAAATGGAATACTACTCAGCCATAAAAAAGAACAGAATAATGCCATTTGCAGTGACATGGATGTAACTACAGATCATCATACTAAATGAAGTAACTCAGAAAGATAAAGATAAATACCACATGCTATCACTTATATGTAGACTCTGAACTATGACACAAATGAACTTATCTATGAAAAAGAAACAGAATCATAGACATAGAGAACAGACTAGTGGTTGCAAACGGGAAGAGGATGGGGGGGTTGGAGTGGGAGGTTGGGCTTAGCAGATGTAAGCTTTTATTTTTTTAAAAGAATTTTTATGTGGACTATTTTAAAAGTCTTCACTGAATTTGTTATAATATTGTTTCTGCTTTATGTTTTGTTTTTTTTTTGTTTTTTTTTGGCTATGCCGTATATGTGATCCTGTTCAGGGATTGAACTAGATTAGCACCCCTTGCATTGGAAAGTGAAGACTTAACCACTGGACAACCCGGTAAGTCCCAGATGTAAGCTTTTATATTTAAGAATGGATAAAGAACAAGATCTTACTGTATAGCCCAGAGAACTACAATCAGTATCCTATGATAAATCATAATAGTAAAGAATATTTTGTAAAAGTGTATATATGTATGTATAGCTGAATCACTTTGCTGTACAGCAGCAATTAACACAATATTTTGAATCAATTTTACTTCAATAAAAAAATAAGTTCACCAGTGCCATATTACCTTATTATCTTGCTGAATATTTTATGCATAGACACTTTCTTCAGTATTTGCTTTCACAACTTTGCCAATTTTTCATTAACTTCAAAATGCTAGCTTTCTGCTAAGACTAATACCTTTCTCAAGTCTGTCAGACCCCTGTTAGCTTTTGTAAAGTACACTGACCTTTGTGAATGCACTGTTAAACAGTATGGTTGACATATACATTTCTGAAATGAGGACATAAACAGGCTCTAAAAGAAGTCATAATTTAATTAGACTATTAATCTGTTTCACTTATGAGCATTATTTACTCATAAAAACATGATTGCCTCAAATCCAATTTTGTTCTGCTGTGTCATTTGATAATTTCAGTGTCAATACTTGCTTTATAATGAATAAATTACCTAATTAGGAAGATGGGTTAATTAGATATTTACATGATTTGAAGAAATTTCTTCTAAAACTCCAGTATTTAAACCATGACAGCAATATAGGATTCTGAAAAATCAATATTTTTCCTTTTACAAATCCTTTTGTGTATACATTCTGTCTGGGAAAAGTAATTTGTCTTAAATATGTACATTTACAGACAAGTGTAAATGTAATCGGCAAACATGTAAAATGTGTTTATAGAAAATACAGCAGCCATAATTTAATTAATACCTACTGTACTATGGTGCCACATAGACTATTTTCATATATTGTTTTATACTAAGTGTAATTTTCACTGTAAATCTCTATAGTATATCATCTCTGTGTTCTATTCCTTTTTGCAAATGAGGAAACTAAGTCTTAGGGAAGCAAAATGACTTGAACAAAACACGAGACTCTAATGACTCCCACTATTACTATTCATGATTTTCATGGTTGACAATGATTTGCTCAAGGATTTGATCCCCACCTGTTCATCCATATAGAGAAAGGCCATCAGTAGTAGCTTGGAGTAGTGGTTTTAAAGTTCTCATCTGATATGTGGTAGAGGTATTTGTTAATAAGGTAAAAAACATGATATAAATATTAATATGAAGGACACTCTTGCTCATAGTAGTGGAGAAATAGTATTGCTTAAATGATTCATAACTCCAAACATTGGGGTCAAGTACATGCATGCATGTCTTTCACCTCCAGGTATTTCCCTTTTTAATGCCCCTCCCATCACCATTCTTCCACCTCTCCTTTCTGGGTACCTCATTATTCTGCTTCCATTCAGAGCTCATGGATTGTGCTTACTGTTCTAGATTCTTCCTCCTTCTTCTTCACATATCAAAATATTCCTGTTAAGTGTCACATATCTTCAACATTTTGACATCTAATGAACATATCATAATAGAGCTTTCATTGTGTTTTGAGCATTTGCAAAAGTATCCTCTTGCAAGTGACAGTAACCTATCTATAAAGAGCTTAAACAAAAAGTGAATTAATTAACTTCAATTAACTGAAACATTATGGTGGTTCTTCCATTAGGTAGCACTTCGCTCTTGGCCTTAAATAATGGGATTTGTCTTTCCAAGTCTCCTAACTGCTTGTTGTGCTACCTACACCCTCAGATGGACTGCCTTTTTGGAGCAAATATACATTAACCTCCAGGGTTATCCATGAGCAGCTGGACATCCTCAGTGGAAAGAGAATGCATTTCTTCTAAGAGAATGTATTTCTTCTAAAGAAAGACCTGTCTCCAATTGGTTAGTTGGTCCCATCCTGATTGCTGCAACAGATCACCACCTCATGGTGACACAGTCTTCTTGCATGGATGGTTGGTCAGGGAAAATACATATCAAACACAGTATATTTTAAAATAAGTCTTAACACAGTCTTGTCAAGACATATGTAACCACAGGATTAGTGAAGACATTCCTATTTGCATTTTAGCAGTTTCAGTACTAGAAAATTGACATTCCTGGGATGTCATTTGCAGATATAAGGGCTGATGCAAATGTTCTTTTGGAGTATTTGGAACTGGAGTTAAGGGCACAACTTATTTCCATAAGTGGAACAACATGCAGAAATGAACAACTTGCCTTAGTAGGACCTTAACTGAGAGATAGGATTCTCTCATCCATGTTGCAATCCTGTTTTCCTTGTTAAGAGCTTTGTTGCATGGGTTTCAGAATATTCTAGGGACTGTAGCTTGTTTTGCTTTTCTGGTAACCATATAGTCTCATTACAACCAAAAATGCATTCCTCCTTTGAGGGGGATTTTATTCTGCTCTGGCTTGGGGTGAACACTTGTGCATTTTCAAATTCATGTCCTTGCTGAAAATATGAAACTTCTTAAGGTTTGTATAGCTAACAGTGAAACATTATGGTGCATGATGAAACATGACTAGTTTATTTAAACAGCACAAGTGAAATGTCTTCAGCAACTTGCACACCATTAGAGATATTTCTCTGCGGTATACCCTAATGCCTAATATGTTGTATGTAACTGCAGGAAATTTGATCAGGGATTCCCTGTGCAGTCTAGAGTTGAGGATAAAAGAGCAGGACTTAAATTTCACATCTAAAATATCATCTTTCCATCCAATTGGGTAAGGTTGGCGTTATCAGTCTGCGTGTATAAAATGGAAAAACTATCCCTAGAGTTTAATTCAGAATCAGGGAAAATACAGTATGCTCTTCTGTTAAGCAAACAGCCTTCTTTGTTGGAAGTGGGTCATCCAGAGACCCAGTTGCTTAAGGAAAACAGATGAAATACAGTAATTCCAAGAACAGACCAATAAAGGCCAAGTGCTCAGTTAATCTTTCAAAGGACAAGTCCCTCAGTAGCCATGAATGCCGTTAAGAGTTGAACGTGTCTAATTTATATATGACTCCAGGGTCAACATGATTTAGTGGAAAGGGAACAAGGTACAGTTTGTAGAAACCAATGCAAGGGAAGCTGTTAAGCAAAGTTTTAAGGTTTAAAATATTTTAAGGAACATTTTCAAGGAAAGAGAAAATGTCATAGCCTTCAATTGACAGTTGCCCCAAAGAGAATAAATGAAGAGATTTAAGCTCATTAACTCTTTTTTTAAAGGTCTAAATAGAAACAATGTAAAGATGCCATAAAGCAGATGAGGACAGTCCTGGCATGGGATGAACTCTCAGATGTTCCCGATCAACTTGCCTGGTAAACACTTCATTACAGCATTTTCAAAGGTCAGTGTGAGGTGTGACATGACATTCTTTTTTATAGCATGAGAAATTCAATATGGAATCAATAGTTCCCTCCCAGCAACTTATGAAATAGGAGGACAATTTCTAGCCTGTTGAAATTTATCAAATCCTTCTTGAACTGTGCATACCATATTGTAGAACATGGCAACATTTTTCTATAGAGGACTACATAGTAAATATATTCATTTCTGGGGATAGATGCTCCCTGTAGCAACTGTTTGACTCTACCACTGTAATGCAAAAGCAGCAATAAGCAATGTGTAAATTAATGTTCATGACTATGTTCTAATACAACTTTACTTACAAAACAGGCAGCAGGTTGAATTTGAACCATAGATCATTATTTGCTAAACCTTACTGTAGGATATTATTTAGATTAATGGTAACAATGATTGGCTGTAGAGGTTAGTGGGTTGTAGGAATATGAACAGCTAAGTTTCAAATATCTAGTTAGTGATGTCCCAGTATGACTTGGGCTAATTCTGGTATCACTAGTAACTGGTAAGACTTATAATTCTGAGGGCTGTGGAAGGTTCTCAGGGATCTGAGTGTTAATAACTCTTTTGGAAACACTGCATTCTAATTTGTGTGTACACACATACATATCTATACATGTATATATTTTATGAAAACAATTTTTTGTAACATTGTCAGTTCAGTTCAGTTGCTCAGTCGTGTCCGACTCTATGCAACCCCATGGACTGCAGCACACAAGGCCTCCCTGTCCATCACCAACTTCCAGAGTTTACTCAAATTCATGTATATTGAGTCGGTGATGCCATCCAACAATCTCATCCTCTGTCGTCCCCTTCTCCTCCTGCCTTCAATCTTCCCAGCATGACGGTCTTTTCAAATGAGTCAGTTCTTTGCATCAGGTGGCCAAAGTATTGGAGTTTCAGCTTCAGCATCAGTCCTTCCAACGAATATTCAGGACTGATTTTCTTTAGGATGGACTGGTTGGATCTCCTTGCAGTTCAAGGAACTCTCAAGAGTCTTCTCCAACACTGCAGTTCAAAAGCATCAATTCTTCGGCACTCTGCTGTCTTTATAGTCCAACTTTCATATCCATATATGACTACTGCTTTGACTAGACGGACCTTTGTTGGCAAAGTAATGTCTTTGCTTTTTTTTGGTAACACTGTAGTCTTTTGGAAATAAGGTAACTGAATTATTTAAGACACTACAGCTACTGATTTTGTCACAGACCCCTTCTGGACATTATTAGTAAACTATATTCAATTGCACTTTTCTGTTATAAATAACCATTGTTTTTTGAAGCTGCATAATGAAGTTATTTTACTTTGCAGCTGCTGTTGTCTTGTACTCTCTGAGAATAAGATATCAAGTTAGTTCTTATGGAAGCAACATAGTGGTTAAGACTCTTAAGAACATGAACTGGGAAATCAGATAAATCCATATTGTGTTTTAGTTCTGCTTTTTATTAGCTTTTGGGATTCTGTGCAAGTGACATCACTTATTTGAGCCTCTCTTTTTTCATCTGTATGTAAGATAGAGTAGATAATGTGTGTCAAGCATTTAGCACAATCCTGGGCATATAGGAAATGCTCAGTAATTTGCAGCTATTATTATATTATCTTTAGTAAGATGGGATAACCACTCATTTACCATTATATTGCAACTGTTAAAATTTTTCATGATAAAGTGGATGATTACTGTTTTTTGCTTGCCAAATATTCGTTCTCAATTCTTACAGTAATTTTACTGGATTTTCCTTGTGGTTTCGAGGTGCTTAAAAGTGAGGCTGTCTTCATCCCTGGTTCAAAGCACAGGTATACAGCCTACTGGCTATAGGACTGAAATGTGGCACATCATCCTTTCTGGTTGATGAGATTTCATTCTGGGATTTTTTTTTAGAAAGAGATGATGAGAATATGTAAACCTAGAGATGCTTTCAAAGATATTTTCTTGAAGCCATACCACCAACGAACTTTTCATTTGCGTGAATCACTAAATATTCTGTTGTTGGGTTGTTTTTTTTTTTTTTTTTGCTTTGTCTTTTTTGATGTGGGTTTCTGTCACTTATAACTGGTTCTAACCAATACAGCTAATTATTTTATGTTTGCTAACAGGACAGATTCTATCAGCTAATCAACATCTGAACTTTTTAAAGTTTTTTGTTTTTTTTAGAATAGCACATATGATTGACCTTCCTCCCTTCCTCCCTCCCTCTCTCCTCCCTTCCTTCCTACCTTCCTTTCATTTTTGAACCTGGGGACCAAATTTCAAACTAACCAAATGGCAGAACCCAAACTTGTTATAAAGATTAAACATTTTATTTTGCCAGCTGAGATAACAGAGTACTTAATAAGACTTTAAGAGCGAAAATCAAACAGTATTACCTCTGGGACGGGGAAAGTTACTGAGCAACAGCTCCCTTTTTTTTCCCCACAGAGAGCACTTTGCCCTACGAGGTTTGTCCTAGATTGACCTGCCCAAGTCCCACAATTAGTTACAAAATAGGATTAAATTCAGGTTTCTTATCGATACATTTATATGTTTAGCAAGCCTTCTTGTCTGTGCCACATGAATTCAAATGAATAAGATTTCTTGGATAAAAATACAAATATGTATTTGTTTTTTACATACAGCCTAAATATATCTGTAAAAATAATAGCATCTGTTTAAAATCAAGTAATAGCTTAACATAGTTGTCAAATCTTTTCAAGCACTTGGGGGTATGGAGGTTACTGCAATGGCTTCTTTTTTTTTAAGTAAGAGAGTCTGGGGTTCAACTCTCAATAAAGGAAGGAAGGGTGGGAATTTTTAGTCAAAAATCAGAGTGACATCAGTAGATGGACAATTGACAAGAATAAACATCAGGGGTAAGACAGGATTCTAACTAAATGAACCTAACAGGATTCTTGCTCAAGGGGCTAGGGAGATCAGATGTCACCTGGAGGGAGTGGGGGATGAGGAATCCAATTAGTGATTGAAAGTGATAAGATATTGAGAATGAGAAATTATGGCTAACCTGACTTAGCAGGATTCTTGCTGAAATTGTACAAAGTCTCAAGGAGAGGCAATTTGTCAGATCTCATGACCTCTGCTAACCCTCATTCCTCCCAAAGGCCCTGTCTCTAAATGCCAACACATTGAGGGTTAGGGATTCAATATATAAATTTTGAGAGGATACAAGCATTCAGTCCTTAATGATTAGTAAGTGTTCATTATAGATTAGTGTTCAGTTTTTAAGATTATTATCCTTTTGTTATTGTATTCTTTCCTTAGTTTTAAAATTAAACCTTAGCCTAGGTTAGTTATTTGGATTTTTTTCCATCCTCCCATATGTTATCATGCTTTCTTTCAAAGTCTGGGATTTTGGTGCGCTTCCTCAGGTATTTTGTCATCTAACAGACTGTGTAATAAAAGTGGAGTGGAGTGCATGTCTGAAATGGGTAACAATTACAAGTTGATCTATTTGTTTGATAATTGCACAGTTTAAAAAAAACAGGCAACCATATTCCTGAAAAATAGAACTACAGTTTCAGGAAGCCAGTGAGTTCATTAGTTTCTTTTAACGATCTAACAAATAACATTTCACACATTATAGCTTTCCATTGGGAACCCTAAAGAAGAAAATTAAGCTTTTTGTGTCACAGCCTGTATTCTATTGGTATGATATGTACCAATCTTACTTACAACAGCAAGATATTACAGAGGAATAGTCCAGGGGAATGGATGGGAAGGGAAGACAGCAGGGCAATACCTAGAAATCATGCTTGGAAAGAACTGTAAGACAATATTTTTTTCCCCTAATGTAAAGCATTTGATTGGAATCAGGTGATGTGTATATTTCACTGAGTTCCTAAAGGGACTTGAGATCTCATGAAACTGAGGCCCAGATTGGTACTTGGCAACATCCTCATCTCTTCTGCCATTCCCTATATTGGAATTTTCTCTGTGCTTTTCACCCCATTCAAAGTAGCAAGTTGTTAATAGGATTCCTTTAAAAAGCCGGTTACCTTTTAGATTATGGTTCTCAAACCTTAATATGCATACAGGTCAGCTAAGAGTTATCTTCAAATTCAACATGGAACTTGACATTATGTATTCCTAACTAGCTCGCTGGGGATGCCTGATATGCAGGGGTCTGCAGACCACACTTTCAGTGGCTCTGCCAAGGGAACTCCTTGTGATGATGAATATTCTGTATCTATGCTGTCTGAGAGGTAACTACCAGTCAAAGGAGGCTCTTAAGCACTTGACATGTAGATAGTGTGGTTGAGGAATTAAATTTCTATTTCTTTCCATTTAAATGTCAATAGACATATGTGGCGGAGAAGGCAATGGCAACCCACTCCAGTACTCTTGCATGGAGAATCCCATGGGTGGAGGAGCCTGGTGGGCTGCAGTCCATGGGGTCGCTAGGAGTCGGACACGACTGAGCGACTTCACTTTCACTTTTCACTTTCATGCATTGGAGAAGGCAATGGCAACCCACTCCAGTGTTCTTGCCTGGAGAATCCCAGGGACGGGGGAGCCTGGTGGGCTGCTGCCTATGGGGTCACACAGAGTTGGACTCGACTGAAGCAACTTAGCAGCAGCAGCAGCAGACATATGTGGCTACTTCTTGGGCAGTGCAACTTTTCAGTTCAGTCACTCAGTCATAAACAACTCTTTGCGACTCCATGGACTGCAGCACGCCAGTCCTCCCTATCCATCACCAACTCCCAGACTTTACTCAAACTTTATGTCCATTGAGTTGGTGATGCCATCCAACCATTTCATCCCCTGTCGTCCCCTTCTCCTCCTGTCTTCAATCTTTCCCAGAATTAGGTTCTTTCAAATGAGTCAGCTCTTCACATCAGGTGGCCAAAGTATTGGAGTTTCAGCTTCAACATCAGTCTTTCCAATGAACACTCAGGAATGATCTCCTTTAGGATGGACTGGTTGGATTTCCTTGCAGTCCAAGAGACTCTCAAAAGTCTTCTTCAACACCATAGTTCAAAAGCATCAATTCTTTGTTGCTCAGCTTTCTTAATAGTCCAACTCTCACATCCATACATAGATTTGATTTTTTGATGGACTTTTGATGGTAAAGTAATGTCTCTGCTTTTTAGTATGCTCTCTAGGGTGATCATAACTTTCCTTCCAAGGAGTAAGCATCTTTTAATTCTATGGCTGCAATCACCATCTGCAGTAGTTTTGGAGCCTAAGAAAATAAAGTCTCTCACTGTTTCCATTGTTTCCCCATCTATTTCCCATGAAGTGATGGGACCAGATGCCATGATCTTAGTTTTTCGAATGTTGAGCTTTAAGCCAACTTTTTCACTCTCCTCTTTCACTTTCATCAAGAGGCTCTTTAGTTTTTCTCACTTTCTGCCATAACGGGGTGTCATCTGTATATCTAAAGTTATTGATATTTCTCCTGGAAATCTTGATTCCAGCTTGTCCTTCTTCCAGCCCAACATTTCACATGATGTACTTTGGGTGACAATACACAGTCTTGACGTACTCCTTTTCCTGTTTGGAACCAGTCTGCTGTTCCATGTCCCGTTCTAACTGTTGCTTCCTGACCTGCACACAGATTTCTCAAGAGGCAGGTCAGGTGGTCTGGTATTCCCATCTCTTTAAGAATTTTCCATAGTTTGTTGTGATCCACACAGTCAAAGGCTTTGGCATAGTCAATAAAGCAGAAATAGATGTTTTTCTGGAACTCTCTTGCTTTTTTGAGGATCCAGCAGATGTTGGCAATTTGATCTCTGGTTCCTCTACCTTTTCTAAATCCAACTTAAATATCTGAGACTTCATAGTTCACATACTGTTGAAGTTTGGCTTGGAGAATTGTGAACATTACTTTACTAGTGTGTGAGATGAGTGCAATTGTGCATTTGAGCATTCTTTAGCATTGCCTTTCTTAGGGATAGCAATGAAAACTGACCTTTTCCAGTCCTGTAGCCACTGCTGAGTGTTCCACATTTGCTGGCATATTGAGTGCAGCACTTTCACAGCATCATCTTTTAGGATTTGAAATAGCTTAACTGGAATTCCATCACCTCCACTAGCTTTGTTCATAGCGATGCTTCCTAAGGCCCCCTTGAGTTCATATTCCAGGATGTCAGGCTCTATCTAGGTGAGTGATCACACCATCATGATTATCTGCATTGTGAAGATCTTTTTTGTACAGTTCTGTGTATTTTTGCCACCTCTTCTTAATATCTTCTGCTTCTATTCAGATCAGATCAGATCAGTCCCTCAGTCGTGTCTGACTCTTTGCAACGCCATGAATCACAGCACGCCAGGCTCCCTGTCCATCACCAACTCCAGGAGTTCACTGAGACTCACGTCCATCAAGTCAGTGATGCCATCCAGCCATCTCATCCTCTGTCATCCCCTTATCCTCCTGCCCCCAATCCCTCCCAGCATCAGAGTCTTTTCCAATGAGTCAACTCTTCGCATGAGGTGGCCAAAGTACTGGACTTTCAGCTTTAGCATCATTCCTTCCAAAGAAATCCCAGGGCTGATCTCCTTCAGAATAGACTGGTTGGATCTCCTTGCAGTCCAAGGGACTCTCAAGAGTCTTCTCCAACACCACAGTTCAAAAGCATCAATTCTTCAGCGCTCAGCCTTCTTCACAGTCCAATTCTCACATCCATACATGACCACTGGAAAAACCATAGCCTTGACTAGATGGACCTTTGTTGGCAAAGTAATGTCTCTGCTTTTGAATATGCTATCTAGGTTGGTCATAACTTTCCTTCCGAGGAGTAAGCGTCTTTTAATTTCATGGCTGCAGTCACCATCTGTAGTGATTTTGGAGCCCAGAAAAATAAAGTCTGACACTGTTTCCACTGTTTCCCCATCTATTTCCCATGAAGGTGGTGGGACCGGATGCCATGGTCTTCGTTTTCTGAATATTGAGCTTTAAGCCAACTTCTTCACTCTCCTCTTTCACTTTCATCAAGAGGCTTTTGAGTTCTTCTTCACTTTCTGCCATAAGGGTGGTGTCATCTGCATATCTGAGGGTATTGATATTTCTCCCGGCAATCTTGATTCCAGTTTGTGTTTCTTCCAGTCCAGCGTTTCTTATGATGTACTCTGCAAAGAAGTTTAATAAACAGGGTGACAATATACAGCCTTGACATACTCCTTTTCCTATTTGGAACCAGTCTGTTGTTCCATGTCCAGTTCTAACTGTTGCTTCCTGACCTGCATACAAATTTCTCAAGAGGCAGATCAGGTGGTCTGGTATTCCCATCTCTTTAAGAATTTTCCACAATTTATTGTGATCCACACAGTCCAAGGCTTTGGCATAGTCAATAAAGCAGAAATAGATGTTTTTCTGGAACTCTCTTGCTTTTTCGATGATCCAGCGGATGTTGGCAATTTGATCTCTGGTTCCTCTTCCTTTTCTAAAACCAGCTTGAACATCAGGAAGTTCACGGTTCACATATTGTTGAAGCCTGGCTTGGAGAATTTTGAGCATTACTTTACTAGCATGTGAGATGAGTGCAATTGTGTGGTAGTTTGAGCATTCTTTGGCATTGCCTTTCTTAGGGATTGGAATGAAAACTGACCTTTTCCAGTCCTGTGGCCACTGCTGAGTTTTCCAAATTTGCTGGCATATTGAGTGCAGCACTTTCACAGCATCATCGGTCCATGCTATTTCTGTCCTCTATTGAGCCTATCTTTGCATGAAATGTTTTCTTGGTATTTCAAATTTTCTTGAAGAGATCACTAGTCTTTCCTATTTTAATGTTTTCCTCTATTTCTTTGTACTGGTCACTGAGGAAGGTTTTCTTATCTCTCCTTGCTATTCTTTTGTTTTGTTATTCTATCTCTGTTCATTTCCAAGGCAAACCATTCAATATCAGGGTAATCCAAGCCTATGCCCTGACCATAATGCTGAAGAAGCTAAAGTTGAACAGTTCTGTGAAGACCTGCTGCTGCTGCTGCTGCTAAGCCTACAAGACCTTTTAGAACTAACACCCCAAAATATGTCCTTTTCATTATAGGGGACTAAAATGCAAAAGTAGGAAGTCAAGAAACACCTAGAGTAACAGGCAAATTTGGCCTTGGAATATAGAATGAAGCAGGACAAAGGCTAATAGAGTTTTGCCAGGAGAACACACTGCTCATAGCAAACACCATCTTCCAACAACACAAGAGAAGACTCGACACATGGACTTCACTAGATGGTCAACACCAAAATCAGATTGATGATATTCTGTGCAGCCAAAGATGGAGAGTCAGCAAAAACAAGACCGGGAGCTGATTGTGGCTCAGATCATGAACTCCTTATTGCCAAACCTGCACTTCAATTGAAGACAGTAGGAAAAACCACTAGACCATTCAGGTATGACCTAAATCAAATCCCTTATGATTACTCAGTGGAAGTGATGAATAGATTTAAAGGACTAGATCTCATAGACAGAGTGCCTGATGAACTATGGCTGGAGGTTCGTGACATTATACAGGAGACAGGGATCAAGACCATCCCCAAGTAAAGAAATGCAAAAAAGCAAAATGGCTGTCTGAGGAGGCCTTACAAATAGCTGTGAAAAGAAGAGAAGCAAAAAGCGAAGGAGAAAAGTGCAGCTCTAGGATCAACAAAACTAATCTCAAGTATAACCCTGCCAGTGTCCTGTTTGCCATTAAACCCTAAAGAGGTTCCCCTTGTATTTACAGAATAAAGGTGGAGCTGGTCCACAGACTCAGTACCTTCTTCACACAATCTGCTCTCTCTGCCCTGTTGTTGCCATACCCTGGGCTTTGTGCATTCATCCTTTTCTCTCCAAGCTTCTTTATCCCACATCATTTTTGATATTGTTTTCCCATTGCGTGGAACACAACCACCTTTTCCCTTCTTCTTGAGTTCATTTATACTCAGCTTTGGGTTTCAGTTCAGAGAAGTTTTCCTTGAAATTCCTGGCCAAATGTCCATATTTCTGAATTTCTCTCCTTCATAGCCTGTGTCCTAGTTGAGAGTTGGTGCTTGGCTGTGTGTTGCTTATATACAAATATCCAGCTCCTCACTCAGCTGAAATTTTAATTGGATGAGGATTATGTCTCTGTTTATTATTGTAGTCCCAGAAATCAGTATAGGAAATGGCACATAGTAGATGCTGAGCACTTATTTGTTGAATAATATTTAATTTATGCATCATACACACAAATTACTTGGGAGTACTTGTTCAAAATGGAAACTTCTGTCCTGCCTCCTCAAATTTGAGTTCACTAAAAGGATTAGGATAAGACATAGTGGTTCTCATTTTTCAGAAAGCACTCAAGCTGCCTCTAATGCAGTTGTTTGTGGGTTCTATTTTGAAAATCGTACTCTAGATAGTCCTAGAGGACATCTAAGTTTAAGTGTATTTTTGTTTTCTTTTAGTGAGAGGAGCAGTGAACAGTAGTTTCATCTTTTTTCAAGAATTAAAGGAGGAGCCCTCCTCCCTCACATGGCATACTTAAGCAAGGCCAGAGCAGAGCTGAGCACAGCTGGGAAGTAGTGTTTTCATAATAGTCGTGTGGAGTTTCATAATGCATCCAGGGAGCAAACTGTATCCAAATAAAGTAAATGATTTTAAAGGACAATACCTACAGAGTCGGAAAAGAACACAGTATTCCAGAGAATTGAATAAAATTATGATTTAGTTGTTTGAAAACTGCTGCTACTAATATTATACTAACAAGTTGCACTATAATATTTAAAATTTAAAAAAAAAATGTAACACTCCCAAGAAAAAGGGAAAAAACACACCTGGCTAGCAAAGGTCATTTGCTCTATGATTGCAAATCATTAGTGTGGAGGTGAAAGCTGATTGAAGATGGTAAAAATAATAAAGGAAAATCCAATATATTTGGATAGTTGGCCAAAATGAAGGGGGCCCATCTCACGCTGAAGGTAGGGTGAGAAATGAAAGTCTCACCATTCTATCTTCTTGCCTACATTTCTCTGCTGAAAAAAATATAATCTTAGAGGAATTAGAACTCATTTCTTTTTTCAGAAGGTCAGGAATATTAAAACAAACAAACAATCCTGTTGTTATGACAGTGGTTCCTTCTGTGCTTTGATCAGTTCATTTAATCAATGTATATTCAATAGGAGCACAGCAGCGGTTCAGTTCAGTTCAGTTGCTCAGTCTGTCTGACTCTTTGCAACCCCATAGACTGCAGTATGCCAGGCTTCCCTGTCCATCACCAACTCCCAGAGCTTACTCAAACTCATGTCCATTGAGTCGGTGATGCCATCCAACCATCTCATCCTCTATCATCCCCTTCTCCTCCTGCCTTCAATCTTTCCCAGCATCAGGGTCTTTTCAAATGAGTTAGTTCTTTGCATCAGATGGTCAAGGTATTGGAACTTCAGCATTAGTCCTTCCAATGAATATTCAAGACTGATTTCCTTTAGCATTGACTGGTTTGATCTCTTTTCAGGCCAAGGGACTCTCAAAGTCTTCTCCAACACCACAGTTTGAAAGCATCAATTCTTTGACACTCAGCTTTCTTTATAGTCCAACTCTCACATCCATACATGACTACTGGAGAAAGCATAGCTTTGACTAGATGGACTTTTGTTGGCAAAGTAATGTCTCTAATTTTTAATATGCTGTCTAGGTTGATCATAGATTTTCTTCTAAGGAGAAAGCATCTTTTCATTTCATGGCTGCAGTCACCATCTGCAGTGATTTTGGAGTCCAAGAAAATAAAGTCTCTCACTGTTTCCATTGTTTCCCTATCTATTTGCCATGAAGTGATGGGACCAGATGCCATGATCTTAGTTTCTTGAATGTTGAGTTTTAAGCCAACTTTTTCAGTATCCTCTTTCACTTTCCTCAAGAGGCTATTCAGTTCCTCTTCATTTCTGCAATAAGTGTGGTGTCACTTGCATATCTGAGGTTACTGATATTTCTCTGGCCATCTTGATTCCAGCTTGTGCTTCATCCAGCCCGGCATTTCACATGATGAACTCTGCATATGTTAAATAAGCAGGGTGACAATATACAACCTTGACGTACTCCTTTCCCAATTTGGAATCAGTCTGTTGCTCCATCTCCAGGTCTAATTGTTGCTTCTTCACCTGCATACAGATTTCTCAGGAGGCAGGTAAGGTGGTCTGGTGTTTCCATCTCTTGAAGAATTTTCCACAGTTTGCTGTGATCCACACAGTCAAAGGCTTTGGTGTAGTCAATAAAGCAGAAGTAGATGTTTTTCTGGAACTTTCTTGCTTTTTCTGTGATCCAACAGATGTTGGCACTTTGATCTCTGGTTCCTCTGCCTTTTCTAATCCAGCTTGAACATCTGGAAGTTCTTGGTTTACATACTGTTGAAGCCTGGCTTGGAGAATTTTGAGCATTACTTTACTGGCGTGTGAGATGAGTGCAACCCTGCAGTGGTTTGAACATTCTTTGGCATTGCTTTTCTTTGGGATTGTAATGAAAATTCTGACCTTTTCCAGTCCTGTGGCCACTGCTGAGTTTTCCAAATTTGCTGCATATTGAGTGCATTTAGATCCATTTAGGGAGGCAGTATAACCACCATCTATATCCCATCTAGTTCCCTACTGAAGAGTCTCTTGGACTGCAAGGAGATCCAGCCAGTCAATCATAAAAGAAATCAATCCTGAATATTTATTAGAAGAACTGATGCTGAAGCTGAAACTACAATACTTTGGCCATCTGATGTGAAGAACTGACTCACTGGAAAAGACTCTGATGCTGGGAATGATTGAAGACAGGAGGAGAAGGGGATGACAGAGGATGAGATGGTTGGATGGCATCACCAACTCAATGGACATGAGTTTGAGCAAGCTCTAGGAGTTGGTGATGCACAGGGAAGCTTGATGTGCTGCAGTCCATGGGGTTGCAAAGAGTCAGACACAACTGAGTAACTGAACTGAAGGGAACTGAATTTCCCAAGTAGTTTGGCTCAGTGGTAAAGTATCTGTCTACTAATGCAGAATATTCAATCATTGGGTTGGGAAGATCCCTTGGAGAAGGAAATGACAAATACCCTCCAGTGTTCTTGTCTGAAGAATGCCAGGAACAGAGAAGTCTGCTGAGCTACAGTCCACAGGGTTTCAAACAGTCAGACACGACTGAGCAAGTGAATAACAACAGTAGCTAAGATCTAGGTGGACCTTGATTGGAATCCCAGCCTCATGACTCTGGGAACCATTACCACAGTCACCGGATAGATCATGGTGCGTGTCACAGAGATTTGCCATTTGGAGAAGGTTATGGCATGAGCCTTGCACATCAGGAGTGGAGAGATTCCAAACCAGTGGATAGTTACTACAAAGGCAGTAACTCCGGTCTATCACGGCATGTTGGAGGAAATGCAGTGGGTTTGTTGTGACCAGAATCAAATCAAGGAGGGGGAGGTAGTTGGAATCAACAGATAATGAGAGGATACAATTCTTAGAGACCATTGTAAGACTTTGGCTCTTACTTAACATAAGATGTGTGTTTATTGAAAGATTTTTTTCACACATGCTTGCTATAGGAAAATACTCAAATATAATAAGTGTATATAAAAAATCAAGGTGCAATTTATAAAAAATATAATTCTAGGAAATTCTGAAGATAAAGGTGTATATTATTAACAGTAATAATTATTTTGTGTTTGGAACATGGCAGGCTATTATTTCCTTAATAACTTTCAGTATTTTCCAAATAATACAAAATGGTATATATCACTTTTATTTCAGAGAAATAATATATTATTTTCTAAACAACCAGAAGTGAAATATTAACATCTGATAATGTAATTACCAGATACTTGGCCACTCTCTGCTTGGTTGCTAAAGAAAACTTTACTCTGAGTTCAGGTAATCTGATTAAGTTTTCTTTAATAAATTACAGAAAATACACTTTACCTGTATTATCTAGAAAAATAGATTCATGCAGACTCTACTCAGGATAGATACAATTTATTCTCTCTGTCATCAGAGGTGTTTTGTGTCTTCTTTATAAACCTGGGATTAAACTTGTTCATTTAAAATTTAGTAGAGTTTTAGATAGTCTCTTTTACTGCTTTGGGAAGTTTGGAAGATTTTATAAATTTAGGTTGAATTGATAAAATATTTTGACCTGTACGAAAAATATTATAATTTCATTTTATCTTTGAAATGTTAATTTTACATTGGAATTTGGATAAACTATAATTATGTCATAATGATACTCACTTTTACAAGAAAATTATATGAATAGAAGGAGATTTAGGCAGGTATTTTGCATATGCTTTTATAATTATTCTGTTTCTGCAGTAAATTCTTCTTTTTATACACATTACAGAATAACTGAGTGTTTCAGCTCAAATAAAGGAAAACTGTGTTTAAGAAGAATATTTTCTCGGGATAAATGCCCAGCAATGGGACAGCTGGACCATATGGTAGTTCTAAAGTTTTTTGAGAACCTCCATACTGACTTTCATAGTGGCTACACCAGTTTATGTTCCTACCAACCTCATCCTTAAGCCAACACATTTCTTTTCTTGTGGGCACATTGTAGGGTATACAGAAGTAGAAGTATAATGCTGTGTACATGAAATTCATATAATGCTATAAATCAGCATTACTGCAATAAAAACAAATAATTTAATTAATTTTAAAAAGGACAAATTAAAAAATATTTTCTCTATTTCCTATGCTTTAAATTGACACCATAGGAACTGTATCCATTATGAGTCTCTTTGTGGTCAGTGACAAATAACTCCATAAAATTGGATTAAGGAATAAAGGAAATTATCAACACATATAAAGATCCACAGCTAAATTAACTTTCCAATATAGTTGGGTTCAGAGACCGGGCAGTCTCATCATCAGGATTTGTTTCATGACTCAACTTTCAATTTTGTTGACTTTTGTCTCCATAGCACTAGATTTCTCCTTTGTTAGGAAGATGTCTGTTGTAGTTGTTCAGTTGCTAAGTCATGTCCGACTCTTTGTGACCCCAAGGACTGCAGCATGCCAGGCTATCCTGTCCTCACTATCTCTCAGATTTTGCTCAAACTCATGTCCATTGTGTTGATGATGCCATTCAACCATTTCATCTGTCACCCCCTTCTCTTCTTGCCCTCAGTCTTTCCCAGCATCAGTGTCTCTTCTTTTCCAATGAGTCAGCTTTTCACATCAGGTGGCCAAAGTTCTGGAGTTTCAGCTTCAGTATCAGTCCTTCCAATGAATGTTCAGGAACGATTTCCTGTAGGATTGACTGGCTTGACCTCCTTGCAGTCCAAGGGACTCTCAAGAGTCTTCTCCAACACCACAGTTTGAAAGCATTGATTCTTCAGTGCTAAGCCTTCTTTATGGTCCAACTCTCACATCCGTACATGACCACTGGAAAACCAGAGCTTTGACTATAGGGACTTTGTCAGCAAAATGATGTCTCTGCTTTTTAATATGCTGTTTAGCTTTGTCATAGCTTTCCTTTCAAGGAGCAAGCGTCTTTTAATTTCATGGTTGCAGTCAATGTCTGTAGTGATTTTGGAGCCAAGAAAATAAAATCTGCCACTGTTTCCACTTTTTCCCCATCTATTTGCCATGAAGTGAATCGTTTATTTTTTAAATATTGAATTTTAAGCCAACTTTTTCACTTTCCTCTTTCACCTCATCAAGAGGCTCTTTAGTTCTGCTTCTTACATGTCCCATTTTTCTTAAAATACTAGAAGGAAACAGTGGAATTCTTTTCTGGTAGTTTTTCATGAAGTCTTGAAATTTGTTGTGCTTGGTCCAGCTAAATTTTTATGCCCATAAATGAGTCAAATTACAGTGACTGGAAAAATGCCAAGACTTGGTTTACCTCAGCATCTCCTTCCTATAGAAGGAGGATAAAAGCGGATTTTTTATTGAAAATCAGGGAAACAAATGCTGGGCAGGTAAACATCAAACATCCATAGTATAAACATTTCTAGAAAAGCTTTTTTTAAAGAAAAATAGTAGTTTTCCCTGTTTAACACACAGCCTCAAAAATCTCAATGGCTTACAATGGCAAATATTTTCTTTGCTTTCAAGTCATGGGTCAGCTCTACATTTCTCTAATTTGTTAACAGTTGTGTGAGGCATGTTTCTCTTATGGTAAATGGCGTGAAAGCCAAAAAGGTAAGCAGAGTTATGAAATGCCTTTAGAGGCTTCAGCTTGTGTCTAAGGACCATCACTTTAGTCCACATGCTATTACAGGACAAACAAGTCATGTGACTGAACTCAACAACAACTGAATGAGGAAACATACTATACACATTAGTGGGAGGACTCTGATGCTGGGAGGGATTGGGGGCAGGAGGAGAAGGGGACGACAGAGGATGAGATGGCTGGATGGCATCACTGACTCGATGGACGTGAGTCTGAGTGAACTCCGGGAGTTGGTGATCTACAGGGAGGCCTGGCGTGCTGCAACACATGGGGTCGCAAAGAGTCGGACACGACTGAGCAACTGAACTGAACTGGACTGAACTGAAAGCAAAATTATGTGACAAAGGGCATGGAGTCTGTAATTCCAGTACAGGACAGGAGTGAAGAATTGAGAGTAATGAACCTATTTACCAGAGAAGTTTCTAGTGTTTACTTGATGACAAAGTCAGCTATCAGAAGATTTTTCTCCACTTGAAGTCTCTGTAAGTTTATTATTAAGATAGAAGAGGGTAGTATTCATCACCATTACATTTCTGTTCAAATTTCATTATACATTAATATCTGTATATAGTTTGTTCTATAACAGATAAGTAAACAAAGCAGTAACAAATGTATTTTATTTTCAAGTTATTACTGACATTTTCCCATATTATAACTTTTGACTATCAAACTGTATTGAAATCTTTATAGTTGTTCTTGAAGAATTCTGATGTCAATTTCAGGTTTCCAATTAAGATATTTTTACTACCTTTGGTTTATTACTGTGGGGTGTGTTTTCTAAATCCCACAAAGGATAGTTAGGTCAAATCACCATTAATTCTGAACATGCTTGTGTTTGATTGGTTAATGTCATAACTTTAATATGAGCTAAGTGTATTTTTATGCAGCAATTTGGTAAATCATCTCAGTAGATAATAGCAAATTACCCACCTTTGTTCTGCCTGATGGATAGTACGTTCTAGCTGAGTAATTAGGTATCAGTTATACCCAGCTGCAGCTTGTGTACAACAAGTACTTTTCTAGTCACACATTTACCTCTCTCTTTGTGGATGAATTGGCAACATGCCCCATACAGGTTTTTAATGTACTGTCTTTAGGTAACTATAGGCTACTGGTCCAAAGGGTATATGCATACAGTCAGATGGTAATACTACCTTTGAAGGTAAAACCATCTTTGAAGAGGAGGACAAATTTTTATTAAAATTCATACATGCTAACATTGATATAATGTCATTATTTTTATATAATACAACATTTTTAATATTTCAATTATGCCTCCATGATTCTTCCTTCTAGGCTGTCCTTTCCAACTTTGAGAGTCTAAAGGTTGTATTTCATGACTTTGCATATAACATTTGCCTATGCATAATTAGTATGCTTGAAATGCTGGAGACCATGTCATTGACTGCAGTGTCACTGTGCTACAGTGGTGCTCCTTAAAGTGGGATATTTTAACCTGGGCACGACTGACATTCTGGGCCAGCAAATTATTTATTGCAGGAGGCTGTCCTGTGCACTGTGGGATGTTTAACAGCATCTCTGGCCTCTGCCCATGAGATGTCAGTAGTACTTTCCTCTACCTCAGGTTCTTTAAACCCAGAATGTCTCTAGATATTTGTATATGTACCCAGAGGGGCCAAATTGCCTCCACTGAGTACTGCTGCTTTAAAATACTTTCTAATTAATGATGATATATATTATAGCAACCCCTTCCTCACATCTGCCTATCATACTTAAAATTGTTGGCCTGAAAATTGATAAAGGAGTGATGAAAAATGAGGCTAAAATGTCTCATTTAACATAAACCTATGACTTTGGACAATAGTGAATTATATATTAGAAAAAAAATATTTATATTGTTTTACTCAGGTTTTTCATATAGATCTTCATAGGATAGTAAGATTCGGATCTACCAGGTTTCTCTTTCCTTTCATTAGATGTGCCTCTCCTCACTGTTATTGCTGTTATTATTTTTTCCCTTAATGGCCATTAATTTAAGAGATTGCATTTATTTTTTTCTTTGCTATCCAAAATATTTTAGAATAGATGTTGCAAGTGAATTCCATTATGTCTGTGAAAACTTACTCTGAGTAGGTGGTTCCTGTAAATTAGAAGTGTCTGGGGAATAAGATTTTTTTTTTACATTTGGAGAGGACATGGTTTGGGGTTAACTGAACACAGTTATTAAATGTTCTCATTCCTTTAGTGTGTCTGTTGTTAAGGATAACAGATGAAGTTTCAAGATCTTATTTTTCTGTAAGAATACTTTGCCTTCTAAGTTCACAATTTTTGAATCTAAAACAATTTCATGAGGCTTGAATTCTGGGCTCTCAAATATATTCTAGGGAAATATCCAATCTAGCAGAAAGAACATGAGTTTTGATTAAACAGAACGGAATTCCAGTTCTGATCCCTAAGTACTTGCTGTACAATTTTGGCTAAGTTACTCAAAATCTCTGAAATTGTTTCCTCATCAATGAATAAAGACAATACACTTTATTGTTGAGACTGGGGCAGGGGTGAGTTGACTGTGTGGACGTGACTGCATTTACGTTCTCCAGTTTCTTTTATTTTCTTCTTTATACTTAACATCATCTGTTTTCCTGAAAAATGTTTTCATAGAATCTCCGAAAACCTACTCTGCTGATAAATCCAAAGGGCTCTTGTTAGACTTTTTTTTTTTTTTTTTTTTTTGGTCAGCTGCTCCTTTGGATTAAAAAAATAAAATAAAATCACTGGCAAACATTTTCTTTAAAGAGCTAGATAGTAAATATTTTTGATTTCTTGAGATAGACAGTGTCTGTCTCAGTTACTCAATTCTGCCATCATATGTAAAAATGGCCATGGACAATATGTTAATGAATGCATGCAGCTGTATTCCAATCACACTTTATTTAAATAGCAGCTGGAGAAGTGGATTGGGCCCATATGTGTAGTTTGATGATCCCTACTCCAAGCTCAATACTGGTTTCTCATTTCACTTCATATCCTTTAGTTTTCTGACTTCAACGAATTCATTTCTTCTCATTGATCACAACTCCTCTACTCCTTCATTGGGATTTCTTTTCTGTTCACATATTAATTGCCTAAGACAATTTGATTGGGAGGAGAAAGCAGATGTGAATTATTGCCAAATTCAGACTTAAATTGAAGAAAGTAGGGAAAACCACTAGACCATTCAGGTATGACCAAAATCAAATCCCTTACGATTACACAGTGGAAGTGACAAATAGATTCAAGGGATTAGATCTGATAGACAGAGTGCCTGAAGAACTATGGATGGAGGTTAGTGACATTGTACAGGAGGCTTGGATCAAGATCATCCCCAAGAAAGAAATGCAAAAAGGCAAAATGGTTGTCTGAGGAGGCCTTACAAATAGCTGTGAAAAGAAGAGAAGCAAAAGGCAAAGGAGATGATGGAAGGCAAAGGTGATGGAATTCCAGTTGAGCTATTTCAAATCCTAAAAGATGATGCTGTGAAAGTGCTGCAATCAATATGCCAGCAAATTTGGAAAACTCAGCAGTGGCCACAGGACTGGGAAAGGTTAGTTTTTATTCCAATTACACAGCAAGGCAATGCCAAAGAATACTCAAACTAATGCACAATTGCACTCATCTCACATGCTAGTAATGCTCAAAATTCTCCAATCCAGGCTTCAACAGTATGTGAACCATGAACTTCCAGATGTTTAAGCTGGATTTAGAAAAGGCAGAAAAATCAGAGATCAAATTGCCAACATCTGCTGGATCATCAAAAAAGCAAGAGAGTTCCAGAAAAATATCTGCTTCTGCTTTATTGACTATGCCAAAGCCTTTGACTGTGTGGACCATATCACAGTCTGGAAATTCTGAAAGAGATGGGAATACCAGACCACCTGACCTGCCTCTTGAGAAAACTGTTTGCAGGTCAGGAAGCAACAGTTAGAACTGGACATGGAACAACAGACTGGTTCCAAATAGGAAAAGGAGTACGTCAAGGCTGTATATTGCCACTCTGCTTATTTAACTTATATGCAGAGGACATCATGAGAAATGCTGGGCTGGAGGAAACACAAGCTGGAATCAAGATTGCCGGGAGATATATCAATCACCTCAGATATGCAGGTGACACCACCCTTATGGCAGAAAGGGAAGAAGCACTAAAGAGCCTCTTGATGAAAGTGAAAGAGGAGACTGAAAAAGTTGGCTTAAAGCTCAACATTTAGAAAACTAAGATCATGGCATCTGGTCCCATCACTTCATGGGAAATAGATGGGGAAAGAGTGGAAACAGTGTCAGACTTTATTTTGAGGGGCTCCAAAATCACTGCAGATGGTGACTGCAGCCATGAAATTAAAAGATGCTTACTCTTTGGAAGGAAAGTTCTGACCAACCTAGACAGCATATTAAAAAGCAGAGACATTACCAAAAAAGTACCATCTAGTCAAAGCTATGGTTTTTCCAATAGTCATGTATGGATGTGAAAGTTGGACTATAAAGAAAGCTGAGCACCAAAGAATTGATGCTTTTGAACTATGGTGTTGGAAAAGACTCTTGAGAGTTCCTTGGACTGCAAGGAGAGCCAACCAGTCCATCCTAAAGAAAATCAGTCCCGAATATTCATTGGAAAGACTGATGCTTAAGCTGAAACTCCCAATACTTTGGCCACCTAATGCAAAGAACTGACTCACTGGAAAAGACCCTGATGTTGGGAAAGATGGAAGGCAGGAGGAGAAGGGGATGACAGAGGATGAGATGGTTGGTTGGCATCACCAACTAAGTGGACATGAGTTTGAGTGAACTCCAGGAGTTGGTGATGGACAAAAAAGCCTGGCATGCTGCAGTCCATGGGGTCTCAAAGAGTCGGAAACGAATGAGCAACTGAACTGAACTGAACTGAAAGATAATTTGATTGGGAGGTGGAAGCAGATGTCAATCAAAATGAGACCATCAGTTTTCTCTCAAGTATTTATCTTCTTTGTGAAGGCCAAGTCAAAGAGAGGCAGACAAGGTTCTCTGTTTAATTTCTGCTCATCTTTGCATCCTCTTGTCCTTAAATGCCTTATTACCTGTTACCCTTCCAAGCTATTTGCATTTTCTCAATTTCCCTGGTGCTGCCCCTTAGCCCTGAGCTCAGCACAGATGACTTCTTCCTCTCACAAGATTTTTTTAATCTTTTTTGTTTCTTTTCCTGAATGGAGGAAAAAAATTTTTTTTAATACTCCACATTAATTACCTTCTGCTCTCAGCGGATTTCTTTAAATCCCCACCCAAGACTGGATTGGAGCTTTTTATACATGATTTATTTGAGCATTTGTCATACTGTATTGTGGCAATCTGTTTACTTTTTTAAAGTCAGAATGACTAGAATTAAAAGAAACAACAGTACCAATGCCAAAGACTGGGAAGAATGGAAAGATAATATAACTTGCTAGTGGGGATGCAAAATGGCACAGCCATTCTGGAAAATAACTTGGCAGGTTCTTGAATATCTAAACATAAATATAACTACCATATGACCCAGCAATTGCACTCTTGGGCATTTATTCCAGAGAAATGAAAATTTATGTTCACACAAAGACCTGTACATGAATGTTTATAGCACTTTTACTCCTAGTTGTCAAAAACTGAAACAGCCCAGATGTCCTTCTGACATCTCAATGATGAATGATTAACAGTGAATGATTAAACAAACCATGGTACACCCATATTATTGGGATGCATGAAAACCTGGATGAATTTCAAGGGAATTATACTTAGTTAAAAAGCAATCCCCAAAGATTACAAACGTTATGACGCATTTATATAGCATTATTGAAATGACAAAATTACAGCAATGGGGAAAAAGATTAGTGTTTGTTTGCCAGTGGTTAAAGATGGGGTGGGGTGGGGAGTGCAAAAGTGGGAGGAATGCTGATGTGGCTGAATAAAAGAGAGATCTTTTTGTTGATGGAAATGTTCTGTATCTAGACTATATAAATGCCAATATTCTGGCTGTGATATAGTAGTACAGAAAAATATTTTCATGGAAAGAAACTGAGTAGAGTGTGCATGGGATCTCTCCACATTATTTCTTACAAGTGCATGTATATTTTAAATTATTTAGAAATTAAAATTCAATAAAATATCAATGTAGTCTGTTTCATGATAGAGTTATGGTTGGGTTGCTATGAAAATTCACAGAAAGGATACTACCCCTATTCTTGGAGACCAAACTTCCAGGGAAGGCATCAGGGGAAAGTGATTTTTCAGTTGGGTCTTGGCACAGAGGACCAGGGTAGGAAGTTTCTGCTAAGCTGATGGAATGTCAGAATTCCAGAATGTGGGGCACTGGGCACTTTGTGGTACAGTTCATATTCTAGAAGATATTCTGAGATTCATGTCTCTATTTTCTGCAGTAAGGTTTCACTTAGATAATCAATGCTTAGTAAGGAGATCAAACCAGTCCATTCTAAAGGAGATCAGTCCTGGGTGTTCTTAGGAGAGAATGATGCTAAAGTTGAAACTCCAGTACTTTGGCCACCTCATGTGAAGAGTTGACTCATCGGAAAAGACTCTGATGCTGGGAGGGATTAGAGGCAGGAGGAGAAGGGGACGACAGAGGATGAGATAGCTGGATGGCATCACCAACTCGATGGACTTGAGTTTGAGTGAACTCTGGGAGTTGGTGATAGGCAGGGAGGCCTGGTGTGATGCAACACATGGGGTCACAAAGAGTCAGACACGACTGAGTGACTGAACTGAACTGACTGAAAAAGTTTGTTGGGTATTCAAACGATACAACTTTATTCTTTAAAACTACGATAGACTAATTTTTTTAAAGTAGGCATTTACTTTTGATTGATATTACTATATTAATCAATTAGGATAATTTCAAATCCTGAAAGATGATGCTGTGAGAGTGCTGCAGTCAATATGCCAGCAAATTTGGAAAACTCAGCAGTGGCCACAGGACTGGAAAAGGTCAGTTTTCATTCCAATCCCTAAGAAAGGCAATGCCAAAGAATGCTCAAGCTACTGCACAACTGCACTCATCTCACACGCTAGTAAAGTAATGCTCAAAATTCTCCAAGCCAGGCTTCAGCGATACGTGAACCGTGAACTTCCAGATATTCAAGCTGGTTTTAGAAAAGGCAGAGAAAGCAGAGATCAAATTGCCAACATCTGCTGGATCATCGAAAGAACAAGAGAGTTCCAGAAAAACATCTATTTCTGCTTTATTGACTATGCCAAAGCCTTTGACTGTGTGGATCACAATAAACTGTGGAAAATTCTGAAAGAGATGGGGATACAAGACCACCTGACCTGCCTCTTGAGAAACCTATATGCAGGTCAGGAAGCAACAGTTAGAACTGGACATGAAACAACAGACTGGTTCCAAATAGGAAAAGGAGTATGTCAAGGCTGTATATTGTCACCATGCTTATTTAACTTATATGCAGAGTACATCATGAGAAATGCTGGGCTGGAAGAAGCACAAGCTGGAATCAAGATTGCCAGGAGAAATATCAATCACCTCAGATACGCAGATGACACCACCCTTATGGCAGAAAGTGAAGAGAAACTAAAAAGCCTCTTGATGAAAGTGAAAGAGAAGAGTGAAAAAGTTGGCTTAAAGCTCAACATTCAGAAAACTGAAGATCATGGCATCTGGTCCCATCACTTCATGGGAAATAGATGGAGAAACAGTGGAAACAGTGTCAGACTTTATTTTGAGGGGCTCCAAAATCACTGCAGATGGTGACTGCAGCCATGAAATTAAAAGATGCTTACTCCTTGGAAGGAAAGTTATGACCAACCTATACAGCATATTGAAAAGCAGAAACATTACTTTGCCAACAAAGGTCCGTCTAGTCAAGGCTATGGTTTTTCCAGTGGTCATGTATGGATGTGAGAGTTGGACTGTGAAGAAAGCTGAGTGCCAAAGAATTGATGCTTTTGAACTATGGTGTTGGAGAAGACTCTTGAGAGTTCCTTGGACTGCAAGGAGATCCAACCAGTCCATTCTAAAGGAGATCAGTCCTGGGTGTTCTTTGCAAGGAATGATGCTAAAGCTGAAAGTCCAGTACTTTGGCCACCTCATGCGAAGAGTTGACTCATTGGAAAAGACTCTGATGCTGGGAGGGATTGGGGGCAGGAGGAGAAGGGGACAACAGAGGATGAGATGGCTGGAGGGCATCACCGACTCGATGGACATGAGTTAGAGTGAACTCTGGGAGTTGGTGATGGACAGGGAGGCCTGGCATACTGCAATTCATGGGGTCACAAAGAGCTGGACACGACTGAGCCCCTGAACTGAACTGAACTGAAAATATAGTGATCTTTAATCACAATACTCTAGGTGATCTTTCACAGATGTATGTATGGCTAATTAATCTCCCCTCCATCAATATCCAACAAAGTACACAGAGAAGATCTTCATAAACATTTTTTGAATGAGAGAAACATTCTGAATGTTGCAAGGAAGTGGCATCAGATAGAAGGCAAAGAGAAAACAATGTGCCAAACTCAAGAATAGATGTATGCAAGGCATAAAATAGATCTTGGTGCCACTTGCTGATAACAAAATAATCATAAGATGTAAAAGACAACTAGAATTTTAAGCAAAGGGGAAGTACAATAAAGAAAAATGATTTATAAAATTCTAATCTCTGAGTTGAGACATAAAAACAAACTTCCATTTTAACTAAGGCATTCAAAAGATATTCATCTTTTTCTCTTGATGTTCATTCATGCATGCATTCCAAAAATGTCTATAGAATACAACTTATTTAAATGCACTACTTCAGGCTCTCATTACCTTTCTTATTAAATCCTGAAACCTTGGTATTAGCTATGTATATATTTACACACACATACACATATGTATGCATATACCTGCATTCAGTTTCTTTAACAAAAAAAGCTGGCTATTTAGGATAAAATTGTTTTTGAACACCTACAATTACCATCTCTCCTGTACTGAACATTTCTTGACTACATCTTGCAATAGCCTTTTAATTCATGGTTTTCACAAGTTATTTTTGATGCGAATAAAGTTTATGGGAGAAACCTCCCAGAGTAATGGAAATAAAAGCAAAAATAAATAAATGGGACCTAATTAAACTTAAAAGCTTTTGCACAATGAAGGAAACTATAAGGAAAGTGAAAAGACAGCCTTCAGAATAGGAGAAAATAACAGAAAATGAAGCAACTGACAAAGAATTATCCTAAAAAATATACAAGCAGCTCATGCACCTCAATACCAGAAAAATAAATGACCAATCAAAAAATGGGCCAAAGAACTAAACAGACATTTCTCCAAAGACATACAGATGGTTAACAAGCACATGAAAAGATGCTCAAAATCACTCATTATCAGAGAAATGCAAATCAAAACCACAATGAGGTACCATCTCACGCCAGTCAGAATGGCTGCTATCAAAAAGTCTACAAACAATAAATGCTGGAAGGGTGCAGACAAAAGGGATCCCTTTTACACTGTTGGTGGGAAACCAAACTAGTTCAGCCACTATGGAGAACAGTGTGGAGATTTCTTAAAAAACTGGAAATAGAACTGCCATATGACCCAGCAATCCCATTGCTGGGCATACACACTGAGGAAATCAGAATTGAAAGAGACACATGTACCCCAATGTTCATCACAACACTGTTTACAATAGCTAGGATGCAGAAGCAACCTAGATGTCCATCAGCAGATGAATGGATAAGAAAGTTGTGGTATGTATATACAGCAGAATATTACTCAACTATTTAAAAGAATGCATTTGAATCAGTTCTAATGAGGTGGATGAATCAGGAGCCTGTTATACAGAGTGAAGTAAGTCAGAAAGAAAAACACCAATACAGTGTATTAATGCATATATATGGAATTTAGAAAGATGGTAATGATGACCCTATATGCAAAGCAGCAAAAGAGACACAGAGACAAAGAACAGACTTTTGGACTCTGTGGGAGAAGGCGAGGGTGGGATGATATGAGAGAATAGCATTGAAACATGTATATTACCTCACAAAGAAAGGCAATGCCAAAGAATGCTCAAACTACCACACAATTGCACTCATCTCACATGCTAGGATAGTAATTCTCAAAATTCTCCAAGCCAGGCTTCAACAATACTTGAACTGTGAACTTCCAGATGTCCAAGCTGGTTTTAGAAAAGGCAGAGGAACCAGAGATCTAATTGCCAACATCCGTTGGGTCATCGAAAAAGCAAGAGAGTTTCAGAAAAACACTTATTTCTGCTTTACTGACTAAACCAAAGCCTTTGACTGTGTGGATCACAAAAAGCTGTGGAAAATTCTGAAAGAGATGGGAATACCAGACCACCTGACCTGCCTCTTGAGAAACCTGTATGCAGGTCAGGAAGCAACAGTTAGAACTGGACATGGAACAACCGGCTGGTTCCAGATAGGAAAAGGAGTACATCAAAGCTGTATATTGTCACCCTGCTTATTTAACTTATATGCAGAGTACATCATGAGAAACGCTGGCCTGGATGAAGCTCAAGCTGGGATCAAGATTGCTGGGAGATAAATCAATAACCTCAGATATGCAGATGACACCACTCTTATGGCAGAAAGAGAAGAAGAACTAAAGAGCCTCTTGATGAAACTGAAAGAGGAGAGGGAAAAACCCAGCTTAAAGCTCAGCATTCAGAAAACTAAGATCATGGCATCCTTTCCCATAACTTCATGGCAAATAGATGGGAAAACTGTGGAAACAGTGGCTGACTTTATTTTTTTGAGCTCCAAAATCACTGCAGATGGTGACTGCAGCCATGAAATTAATAGACGTTTACTCCTTGGAAAGATAGTCATGACCAACCTATATAGCATATTAAAAAGCAGAGACATTACTTTGCCAACAAAGGTCTTCCTAGTCAAGTCTATGGTTTTTCCAGTAGTCATGTATGGATGTTAGAGTTGGACTATAGAGAAACCTGAGCACTGAAGAATTAATGCTTTTGAACTGTGGTATTGGAAGAGACTCTTGGAGAGTTCCTTGGAGCGCAACGAGATCCAACTAGTCCATCCTAAAGGAAATCAGTCCTGAATACTTATTGGCAGGACTGCTGTTGAAGCTGAAACTCCAACACTTTGGCCACCTGATGCGAAGAGCTGACTCGTTTGAAAGACCCTGATGCTGGGAAAGATTGAAGGCAGGAGGACAAGGGGATGACAGAGAATGAGGTGGTTGGAAGGCATCACCAACTCAATGGATGTGAGTTTGAGTAAACTCTGGGAGTTGGTGATGGTCCAGGAGTCCTGACATGCTGCAGTCCATGGGGTTGCAAAGAGTCGGACACGACTGAGCAACTGAACTGAACTGGTGTATATCACCATATGTGAAATAGATCTCTAGTATAGGTTCAATGCATGAGACAGGCACTCAGGGCTGGTGCACTGGGACAGCCCTGAGGGATGGGATGGCAAGGGAGTTGGGAGGGTTTCAGGATGGGGGACACATGTACACCCATGGCTGATTCATGTCAATGTATGGCAAAACCACTACAATATTGTAAAGTAATTAGCCTCCAATGAAAACAAATTAATTAATTTTTTTAAAAGTTCATGGGAGAAAATAGCATTTACCAAATACTTATTGCAATGTGACCAACATCCAGCAAAAGAAAGGAAAAAGAGGAAAGCTGGATTTTCTTACAGACCGCCTTCAACTTATTCTCAGAATTGGAATAAAGAGATATAACTTGCGGAGAACAAACACCATTGAACAGGTGCCCAGGGAGTTAGAGTTGACTTCCCATTTCAGTGGGAGTGAACAGTGAGTCCCTGACATATGGGAAGGACAGTTTCTTTCCATGTGTCTCCTAGAGATTCTGTGTCCTGTCAACTATGGCTGCATTCATTTCATTTCTAAGCTAAAAATATTAAATATAGCTCAAGTATCTCATGCTGCATTTTCCAAAAGAGTGTCCTAAGAAAACAATGCAGATCATATATATCCATAATCTATTAAAGAGTTCACCGTAGACTAGCTAGTTGCTCATTAAATATTTGCTGAGATCAAAAGGATGCATTATAACTCTATAAATGTAAAAGACTTGTCAAAGTCCAGGAATGAAGTGGGAAATTATCACTCTTTATAGACATTTAAAATAATGTCTGGCTGTTGACAACTTCTTGATAATTCACAGGTTACTTATGTTCAGGAAATGATAAGGGAGTACATGGAGTATGGACACATAGAAAATAGATGGGGGGAAAGTGGAAACAGTGACAGACAATTTTCTTGGGCTCCAAAATCACTGTGGACAGTGACTGCAGCCACAAAATTAAAAGACGCTGGCTTCTGGGAAGGACAGCTATGACAAACCTAGACTATGTATTACAAGGCAGGGATATCACTTTGTCGACAAAGGTCTGTACAGTCAAAGCTATAGCTTTTCCAGTAGTCAAGTACAGATGTGAGAGTTGGATCATAAAGAAGGCTGAATGCAGAAGAATTGATGCTTTTGAGCTGTGGTGTTGGAGAGGACTCTTGAGAGTTCTTCGGACTGCAAGGAGATCCAACCACTCAATCCTATAAGAAATCAACCCTGAATATTCATTGGAAGGACTGATGCTGAAACTGAAGCTCCAATACTTGGGCCACCTGATGCGAAGAGCCGACTCATGAGAAAAGACCCTGATCCTGGGAAAGATTGAGGTCAGGAGTAGAAGAGGGTGACAGAGAATGAGATGGTTGAATGGCATCACTGACTCAATGGACATGAGTTTGAGTAAACTCAGGGAGATAGTGAAGGACAGGGAAGCCTGCATGCTGCAGTGCCTGGGGTCGAAAAGAGTCAGACATGACTTAGCAACTGAACAGCAACAACCCTATCCATAGCACTTCTGCAACTTCTGAAGATAGAAATAATAATAATTTTCTCAAAAAATTTAGTGCAATTTAAGTGAAGAAAAGATAAGGCATTTCATTCAATAATTATCACATTGTAGACTCATATATAAGAGAAATGCTAAAATAAAATTATGAAGTTAAAATATAGTACAATTAGTGTTCATGTCTAATTATATTACAGTTTCCTTTGCTTTAAATAATATTCTATAAAATAAATTTGTGTTAATGATTGTTAGGTTTGCAGTGTTCTGATTTCTCTAGGGATGTAATACTAATCATATAATCTGAGAAAAGATGACAATATTGCTTATAGACTTTTCTATAATTTTCAGTGGGTATCTCGTTCCTTGCATCAGTCTGGGGACCCATGAAGAATGGGATTAAGAAATAAATAAAAGATTTAAAAATGTTAACTTGAAGGCTTTCCTTTTTCTGTATGTCTCTTTAATACCCTAAGTGATAAGTGCTAGGCAAAGCACGATCTGACTAGGAAAGTGAATTACTTTATATGTATTAGGAGAAATTCAATTAAATTATGTTATATAGAGACTCATAAAAGAAATTCCTTGAATATATGAATATTCACCATATGTTTTTCTTTGAGCCTTTCTCTTCTCTATTTTTAAAAGAAATCGTAAACAATCATTTTATGTTTTCTTGTTCTAATTTTGCTTAAACTTTCCCAATTCTCATTTTCTCATTTCAAACCACCCCATTACCGTAAGCATCAAAAAAAAAAAAAAAAAAGGAGAAAGAGAGAAAAAGGAAGTCAGACCTGTCAGACTTTGCCATCATCATTCCAGAAGGGAATTATCACAACTTCTTTTCTTTTCATTCCACTGCTAGTTATTTAAAATTTCTGTTGGAACCAGAGAGATTACTTTATTCTAGGATCTCCCCTAAGACAAATCTCTTGGTAACCATAGCAGCATTGCCATCCAATCTCTTGAATCCACAGCAAAATGCAGCTAGAAATGCTTAGCGAGCGCAGTCTCCCAAGGCAAACATTGCTGTGATGAGTGACAAACTGAAACAATAGGAGCTGCTCCCGTTGCCACGGAAACAGGCCTTTCCATCTGAGCAGTTTCATCCCAGGATTCACAATCTAAAGCTTCGCAAAGGTATGCTGGTCTTAACTCCCCTACTGGTAGCACTCACCACCAGACTAACACTGCTGGGATGACTGACATGAAAAAACAATGAGGGCTACCCCTTACTGCCACAGTAACCCTGGTTTCCAGTAATTTGCCTTAATGGAAAGTTGAAAGAGTTTTGTAGCAGATGTCTACAGTAGCTAAATCAAATGACAGTTAAAGAGAACAATTGTGATAAATTCCTTAAAAGTTAAATGCACACGTTTTGGGGTGTCACTGGGGCAGTGTTTTCTAAAAAAAAAAAAAAAAAAGTATGCTCCACAATGCTTTTGATGAATCACAATGTAGATCATGAAGCAGTGGAACAAAATATGCTTTATCCACTTGCAAAAATGTTTATATCGAATAAAAAGTTCTCTGAATATAAATAGAAAGCACTTAGTTATTCAAGACGTTTTCTTTGGGAGTCCTTTGAAGGGAAAGACTCTGTTGAAACATGTGACAGAAATCTCACTGAAATAACTGGGGTATTTATGAGTAACTATATATCCTAATTGTATTTTTTTTAAGCAAATGACTAGTCAAAATAACAAATTTAGAACGTTATGATGAGCTGATAATTCATCATCCTTATTTTAAAAATTAAGATTAAAAACTTTAACAAGATTTGAAAAATACTTCATATATTATGATTATTTCAGGTCTTGTCAATAATATGATCTGTGAGGCAGGCATTATAGCGATCATTGTTCAGTAGGTCAGGCAAACCCACCTTTGGGGGTTAAACTGATCTATACAAAGTGACACAGTAATAATGAAACTTAGCTTTGAACTCAGACAGCTTGGTTCTACAGTCTCCATTTTTTAAATTTTATCATCTTACTTTAATTTACATAACATGTACCTATTAAATATCCTCAAAGAATTTAACAGAAGAGTAATTTTGGTCCAAGTTAAATGAATGTATGGTTCCAGATGCCTTTGGCACACCTCTGTATGTATTCCACATTTTTCACTGTGGAATGCTTTGTAGACATGAACACGGAGTAGAACACAATTTCCCGAGAACTAATATTATGACTGGACTTTGAGCTTTAATCAGGAGTATATCACAGGATAGTTTAAGGAGTTGTGGAGTTGTCATAGGGTAACTTATCTGATAACCTGTTAGACAAGTGCATACAAAACTCAGAATTCCAAAACGAGGGGAAAACTCAGGGCTCGAGTCCTCTCCTAGGAAATGTGCATAAGGTATAGTATGCATTTGTTACTCAGGATACCAGGTGCGCTACAAATTCTACACAGAGCTTCTGCAAAACTATGGGACCGTATGTATGTATTATTGAAAAGAAATAGACCACCTGTTACTGGTATGAATGGAATGTTTTATAAACAATAGTATAGGAATTGTAAATAATGGGTTTTTATAACAGTTCTAATATTTATTAGCTGTGTGACATTTGGCAAGTTACCCAACCTCTATCCTTCCTTTATAAAATGGGGATAATAATTAATAAAGTTGGCATGAGTAGTAAATAAAATATTAAACGTACAAATCCCTAACATGGTAACTGGCCCATAGTAAGGACTCCATAAAAGTTCAGTTCTGTTCAGTTCAGTTGCTCAGTCATGTCCGACTCTGCGACCCCATGAACTGCAGCACGCCAGGCCTCCTTGTCCATCACCAACTCGCGGAGTTTACCCAAACTCATGTCCATTGAGTCAGTGATGCCATCCTACCATCTCATCCTCTGTCAGTCCCCTTCTCCTCCCACCTTCAATCTTTCCCAGCATCAGGGTCTTTTCCAGTGAGTCAGCTCTTCACATCAGGTGGCCAAAGTGTTGGAGTTTCAGCTTCAATATCAGTCCTTCCAATGAACACCCAGGACTGATCTCCTTTAGGATGGACCGGTTGGATCTCCTTGCTATCCAAGGGACTCTCAAGAGTCTTCTCCAACACCACAGTTCAAAAGCATCAATTCTTCAGGTACTCAGCTTTCTTCACAGTCCAACTCTCACATCCATACATGACTACTGGATAAACCATAGCCTTGACTAGAAGGACCTTTGTTGGACCCCACGTCCAAGGTAAGAGAAACCCAAGTAAGACGGTAGGCACTGAGAGAGGGCATCAGAGGGCAGACAGACTGAAACCACAATCACAGACAACTAGCCAATAAAAGTTAGGTTGCATTCATTTGTTCTTGTAGATGTCAAAGGTCAAGTAAATAGGGATCCTTTGCAGCTTCTTCAATAATAGAGCAGACATAGTTTAATAGAAAAATATAAGAACAATTAATATTTTACTCAATATAAGCAACATATACTTTCTGAAAAAAAAAAAAAAAAAGAGCCCTTTCCTTCTAAACAAAATAATATGTTGCCTTGGCAGAAAGTATGAAAGGTTATACAGAAAGGGTGAGGGTGAACTCTTTTGGTTTGGTATTATCGAAGGGGTATTTATAGCTGATACTAGCACAAGATCATCAGATTTTATTTTTTAAGTCATCTAGTATGAATGACAGCTTCTTTTCTTCTTTTCTACCATTTCCAGTATCACTGTTGCAAGTTGCAAGGAGCCCTACAGCAAATACCATTAAATGAGTACAGCAAGGCATGGAAATGAGACTTGGTACTAATTAGGGAACTTTGAAGGAAAGACATCACAGAATGTGAAATGTAGAAAGTAGTAATTACTGGCCTTGATAAAATTACCAAACTTTAAGTTAGAAACTCAGAGGTAAAGACAGCAGGAGAGGCAATGGAGGACTCTTTCTCTTAACATGCCTACAAATAGCATGGAATAACACTAGGAAAGGAGAAGACAATGGCACCCCACTCCAGTACTCTTGCCTGGAAAATCTCCAGGCAAGGAGGAGCCTGGTGGGCTGCAGTCCATGGGGTCTCGAAGACTCGGACACAACTGAGCAACTTCACTTTCACTTTTCACTTTCATGCATTGGAGGAGGAAATGGCAACCCACTCCAGTGTTCTTGCCTGGAGAATCCCAGGGACGGCGGAGCCTGGTGGGCTGCCGTCTATGGGGTCACACAGAGTCAGACACGACTGAAGCGACTTAGCAACAGCAGCAACACTAGGAAAAACTCTCCACGTTATGTTCCTATCCCTTCTTTTTCTTACCTTATCTCCTGCTGTTTTTCTGAACACACTGTGATCTCTGCAGTTCTTCAAACATCTCAACCTTCGCTGCCTTTATTCCATTGTTTATGTGCTTCTGTCACCAAGAACAACCCTCTCAGGAAAAAACCAACAGCGCTAAAATTTTATTTCTCCTTTCATGCCAATATCAAGAGGTGGCTTCTTCACAAACTGACCTTGATGCTTCCCACTTGAGTGTGCGCTCTCCCCTGCCTTTCTTGCAGCCGTTCAGATTGTACCTTGGAGTCCAAGTATAAACTATATTGCATACAACAGGGAGACATGTAGGAGAGATGGAAAGAAAGAAATGACAGAGAAGCTGAAGAAAAACCAGCTAAAGTTGTTGTCGTGGTCCAGGGGTGGGTTGGAAAGGAATTTCCAGACATGAGACAGAGTGAGAGGGAAATAAAATTTATGAGAGTGGGAGACGCTGTTAGAACAGCGGGCCAGCTCAAGGGAGAATCGACGTTGAACAGGGGTCCTTAGTCCACTTTTACACCCAGGGTACAAGGAGTGGGATGGGGTCTTGTGGGTAATGTGCTGATTGGATGAGGCATGTATACTGGGCGGGGGGAGAGTAGGGCAAATGCCTTCTTCCTATGGGATAGGAGGGGAGACAGGCTATACTGTTCTATTAATAGTTACACCATGGGGGAGGGAAAGATGATAAGTGTCTGGTTTTTTTAGTTCCTGCATTCCAAGACCCTCCTCGGTTTTATCTGCTCTTTTGTCCTTGGGTCACCACAGCCCTGACAGAACCTTGCCTTCTAACTTGACTAAATAATTAACAGAGAGAGTCTACTTAGAACTAGACGGTGCTGTTAAAATTGGAAGATGTTGAGATATTGTTGATAAACAAAATGTATTTCCTCACTGCCTAGAAGGATCAGAGTCCGTGAAATGTTTAGGTCAGTTGCATAAAATAATTAAGCTATAATTTTCATGCACATCTGACTATATGTACATTTTGACAATCAAGTTATATTGGAAAAAGCTTAGTAATTTCATCTAAAGTACAGAAAGTAAACATAATTTCAAAGAGGAAGAATTAATAAAAGGAACAGAGAAGGACAATAAAAATGCATAGCAAAAATAAGTATAAGTGAAAAGTGAACGTGAAGTTGCTCAGTTGCGTCCAGCTCTTTGCAACTCCGTGGACTCTAGCCCACCAGGCTTCTCCATCCATGGGGTTTACTAGGCAAGAATACTGGAGTGGGTTGCCATTTCCTTCTCCAGGGGATCTTCCCCACCCAGAGGTCCAATCCAGGTCTCCCTCATTACAGGCAGATGCTTTACCCTCTGAGCCACCAGGGAAGCTCTATAAGTATCTATAAAATGAGATAAAGAGAGACAGGGCTAAGTTATATCTTACATAATCAGGTGAGATGAAAACGATTTGTAGTCAAATTTACTCCTAAAAGTCCTTGGGAAGGCAACTGTGGTATTACTGTTTTAACTCTCAATAAGGGCAACCAAAGCTACTTTACAAAGTCCTAGGATTCCAGAATCAGAATCCTCACCCACAGATTATCTAATACATTCTAAAGCACTCAATTTCCACACTAAACATCTTGTGACTTGTTTTAAATGAGGCAATTAGCATTTTTTTCCATTAGGATAAGGTGAGGCTACAACCAATTAAATTTAAAATTTTCTCTTTTTTTTTGATTATGCATATTCATGAATTGTTGCAAAGAGAAAATGTATTACAAAATTTTCAATTATGAAAATCTATTACAAATACTACAGTTACAGTTACAAAAGTTGAGTTCACATGTTTTGTAGACATTTAATTAAGTGTTGACTCGGGCTTCCCTTGTGGCTCAGCTGGTAAAGAATCTGCCTGCAATGCGGAAGACCTGGGCTGGATCCCTGGGTTGGGAAGATCTCCTGGAGTAGGGAAAGGCTACCCACTCCAGTATTCTGGCCTGGAGAATTCCATGGGCTGTATAGTCCATGGCGTCACAAAGAGAAGGACATGATTGAACGACTTTCACTTTCACTGACTAATTTTAATTTTTCAAATCTCTGTAATTTGAGGTCAGTATATTTTATTTCAAAGTTCAACTGGTTAAGAAAGTTTTGAATAACTCCAAAGCTGGGAAACAAATTGTTTTAAACATAAAGCAACATTGAGTCCAATCCAGCCAACATCAGGAACAAGAACCATATCACCATAAAATCACTGCTTATAACACTTGACTGAGTTGGGGAACAATGTAGTAAAAATATATGAATATGTATCAGTGTGTCTGATGTGTATATATAATATATATCTATATATAGATCCATCTATCTAGAATCCAGTATATATATATATATATATGTATATATATATATACTGGATTCCACTGGGCTTCCCGGGTGGCGCTAGTGGAACCCCCCTGCCAATGCAGAAGACATAAGAGATGCAGCTTTGATCCTGGGTCAGAAAGGTCCCTTGGAGGAGAGCAGTGTCCTTGCCTGTAGAATCCCATGGACAGAAGAGCCTGGCAGGCTACAGTCCCTAGGGTCGCACAAAGCTGGGCATGACTGAAGCGACAGCACACACAATGGGGTAGGATGATCTCAGTAAGCTATGCATGAAGGAAACTAGGACCACCTTAGGAAAAATATAACCCCACATCCCAGCTTACTTTGGGCCCTACATTTATGAACTGAAATGAAAGACAGAGTCTTCTGTACAATTTGTATACAGTCTGCCTTCTGTATCTATAGGTTATGCGTTTGCCGATTCAACCAATTGATCCCCAGTTAGTTGAACCTCAAGGCTGACAGACGCAGGCCCCCAAAATGCAGAGGGAGTGCAAACAGTATTATGCTGTTTTATACCAAGGACTTAAGCACCTGTGAGATGTTCTTGAGGGTGTCCTGCAATCAATTCCTCACAAATATGGAGAGACAACTGCCGTGGTCCGGGTGCAGGTTGGAAAGGAATTTCTAGACATGAGACAGAATGAGAGGGAAATAAAGTTTATTAGAGTGGGCAACGCTGTTAGAACAGCGGGCCAGCTCAAGGGAGAACCGACATTGAACAGGGGTCTTTAGTCCACTTTTATACCCAGGGTACAAGGATTGGGATAGGGGTCTTGTGGGTAATGTGCTGATTGGATGACGCATGTATACTGGGTGGGGGAAGAGTAAGCCAAATGCCTTCTCCCTGTCGGGTAGGAGGGGAGACAGGTTGTACTGGTCAGGAGGACCTGAAATTCATTAATAGTTACAACATGGGGGACGGAAGGACGACGACGATAAGGGTCTGGTTTTTCTGTTCCTGCATTCCAAGACCCTCCTTGGTTCTACCTGCTCATTTGTCCTTGGGTCACCACAAGGGCTACCTCACCCTTCCCCTTCAGACTTCCCTCAGTTGGCATCTGGACATAAGTGTCAGGTCTTCACTATGTTTTATAGAGGAACATAGTGAATGGTTTATAAAGGAAAAAGTAGTGAATGTCTGGAATTTTACCTACCATTGGAATTCAGTGCAGGGTAATGGACCTGGGATTTACATATTCACCGGTGGTGTCTGCTGAGGTGGAGTTAGTTGAGCTTTATTCCTGGGCAGCCAGGTCTTTATGCTATTGTAGTCTATGGCTAGTGACCTTGGGGTCTGGTCTCTTAGCTCAGGCCTGATCACTGAGTCCCACCTCAGCAATTGCTGGTATTATAGAGCCATCCTGAAGGCAGCTGTGACTGTCTTTGAGCTTCATCCATAACGACCAACCTTCTTGTTCTTGGCTACAAGGCCATTCTGACCACACTGTTCTTAACAGTAATTCTCTTTTGGTAATTCCCTCAACCAGCCTTTTGATTCCTTATTACTATTACTTATTCCTTATCACTATTTTCAATTTGTGATTCATATCACATATTTTTCTTTATATAATATTTTTCTTTACCTTCACATTTTTCTAAATTCAAACCCAGTTTCCATTAAAAAAAAAAAAAAGGAAATGAAAAATACTCATAGGCTGATAAAAGTTAGCTTAAGTTTACACAGCTTATATCCATTGAACAAAATAACTTTTGCAGTGCCTTTCAGGCTGCGTATAATCCATTCATCAATACTTTTACCTATAGGAATGGGATGTTACAGTAAATTTTGAAATAAAAACCTATTCTGCTGGACACATTTGATTATGTGAAGGTTTGATTATGAGAAGGTGACTGGCTTAAACGGGTCAATCATATTCTTTTTCCAAAGGTGCTATGATATAGTCCTTGTTAATCAGAAGCAAAAGGAAGAATAGGTAGTTTTTCATAAAAATAGGTAAAATAATTTCTGGGTTCCAGATAACATTCTGTTCCTTATTACCATCCTGCTTTGTGGCCTTGGTACACAGCCTCGCCCTTGGAAAATGCAAAACACTTTGAATCTTCATAACAAGTTCCCATTACATTTCTATAAGGTATCTCAAGTTGATTTCTAGAATATTTAATTAAAGTTATAATGAACACATCTGTGGGGTTTATTTCTTTCATGGTCAAACTGCCTCACCACAAATGAAACGGAAGTTTTGGTTGGCCTTTATTGTGGATTCTATCAAGGAAAAATGGTTCTAAGAATTTAAAGGACGGATAAACCTCAATTTGTAATTCAGAGGTGCACAAACTCAAAATAGTCTTCTCATAGCTACATAGGTAAGTAGAATCTTTCTCTGTTTTTCATCTGAGTCACCTTATTGTCTGCTTTATATTACCATGTTGAGTAATTTAACCAGTTACTGCAGGTGCAATGAAAGAAAAAGTCTAATTCTACCGGCTGATGTTTAAACATTTCCTAGCTGTCGATATTATGAGTATGCAGGTGAACATTTTGCTTTAACTACTGCTGGAATTTTTTAAAGCAAAACAATATTATTGCCTTTTTTTATTCTTAATGCAGTCTTCGCAATGATTTCCTGCTCTCTTGGATGTTGGTACCTAATGGTATTTCCTACCTGTGTCCAGTTTACTTTCTTCCAGTTGTTACAACTCTGTTTGCCTTTAGGGAAATGTTTCTCCTCATTTCTTGCAGCCTTGGCAGAACTGATAATCCAGGTACTCTAGCTTGATCTGAGAAAGTCTATCAGCTCTCATTCTCTCATTCTCTAGGTCCTGATGTAGTTACTGGACTTTCTGAGCTCAGGTTGTGCTAACTTTCCTTCAGAATTGTAAGCTATTCCATGTTCTCCCCCTAAATGCCTTCTTATTTCAAATAAAGTTCTGCTTTTTGCAAATAAAGAATGCTAAGGGAAATAAATATTTTCTCATTGAAAAAAAATAATCTGCTGGTCTATTTTAACTTCAAGCTGACAACCACATATTTTGACTGAACTAGTTATTCCTTGGACACTTTTGTATCTTCTTTAATTGCTATTTTAGATTTTGCTGTGCCAAGCCTGCTTTTATTTTGCTTTTTGAACTTGGAAACCTATTTCCTAGTGGTTTTTTTTTTTTTTTAACATGGGGGAATGAACAAAGCTTATTTATCCTCACACTATCCATTTATAATCATTCATTTAATTCTTTCTGGCAATATGCAAGATCCTGAAGAGGCAAAAACCAAACCGAACAAAAACAAACACACCACACCAAAATGTAGTATAAATTTCATGACAATGTTTAAAGTATCAGAAGTAAGGTTATTTCAAATTGTTTAGAGTATTAAAGAACAATCATCTTTTCTGGTGAATACAATGTCATTTTAAAGTGCGACTCAGGAGCTTGCCTGGGTATGGCAAGGCCAGACTCTAGGGTCAGCAAAAGTCCTCATTTAGGGATTCGAATATGTAGGATCTTCACCCCGTGGAGTTCCCTGATCAGGGGATGCCCGTGACTTGATCTGCAGGTGTGAAGCTGCTGACTGGGATTTCAATTTGGGCACTACAGACAGGAAACAAGGATGTAATAATGAGGCGGTGTTAGCTGTACTAAACCATGAACTGGGGCACTGGAATTTGGGACACATAGTCAAAAATATCATTCTTAGCCAGATGAATTATTTCCTGTGTTTTTTTCTTGCTTGCTATATTAATTGATTGAAAAGGAGCTTTTTGTTATGCTTGGTTTTTTTATGACAGCCATTATGCTCAAATTGGACTATTGATCATCTTTCAGTTTATTTTCCTCCTTTATTATGAGGTCTTTCTTTTTGCCTACTGGCCCTAAGCCACAGATGTGACTTTCAAGCTGATACATTTGCTAAGATGCTTGGAAAGGCTAAAGACATATTCTGCTTTAACCAAACTAAACAAAAGCAACTTTGAGTCCCTTGTGTTTGAGTAACTATTTTCAATGTCACATTATTTTCATCCTCTGCTACCAGAGAGATTTCAAACTTTGGAAATTTCCACCAAGACTGAGTTTCCCAGGGTCAGTGAATGAAGATGCTTCTGATTTGTTGTTTCCTGCTAATATGTTCCATCTCTAGATGTTTTTAATCTTTTCTTTAAGAAAATTTATTAAGTACATAAAATCCAACATTTAAGTATATTTAATATCTCATTTCAAAAATTATTTTAATAATCCATTTCTTAAAGAAAACAGTAGATGAAATTTATAGGCTTAAGTTTTTAAAAGCACAGTCTTTTTTGAAGTATAATTTACTTACAATGTTGTGTTATTTCTGCTGTATAGCAAAGTGATTCAGTTATACATATATATTTGTTGTTATTCAGTTGCTAAGTTGTGTCTGACTCTTTGCAACCCCTTGCACTGTAGCATACCAAGCTCCCCTATCCTTCACTTTCTGCTTGAGTTTGCTCAGACTCATGTCCATTGAGTCAGTGATGCCATCCAACCATCTTATCCTCTGTTGCTCCCTTCTCCTCTTGCCCTCAATTTTTCCCAGCATCAGGGTCTTTTGCGATGGAAGAGTCAGCTCTTTACATCAGGTAGTCAAAGAATTGGAGCTTCAGCTTCATCATCAGTCCTTCCAATGAATATTCAGGGTTGATTTCCTTTAGGATTGACTACTTTGATCTCCTTGCTGTCAAAAGGACTCTCAAAAGTCTTCTCCAGGACTACAGTTCAAAATCATCAATTCTTCAGTGCTCTGCCTTTATCACCCAACTCTCACATCAATATACATTTTTATATTCTTTTCCATTATGATTTATCACAGGATATTGGATATAGTTCCCTGTACTATACCATAGGACCTTATAGTTTATCCATTCTCTATATATAATAGCTTACATCTCCTAATTCCAAACTCCCACTCCATCCCTTCCCCATCCCCTTTTCACTTTGGCAACCACAAGTTTGTTCTCTATGTGTGTGAGTCTCTTTCTGTTTTACGGATAGGTTCATTTATGTCATATTTTAGATTCCATACATAAGTGATATCATATAGTACTTGTTTTTCTCTTTCTGACTTACTTCACTTATTATGATAATCTCTAGGTACATCCATGTTGCTGCAAATGGCAGTATTTTGTTCTTTTCTTACGGTTGAGTAATATTGCATTGTATATATGTACCACATCCTCTTTATCCATTCATCTGTCAATGGATATTTAGGCTGTCTCCATGTCTTCACTATTGTGAATAGTGCTGCTTTAAATATACAGGTGAATGTATCTTTTTGAATTATACTTTTGTTTGGATATATGCCCAAGAGTGGGATTGCTGGATCATATGGCAATTCTATTTTTAGTTTTATGAGGAACCTCCATACTGTTTTCCATAGTGGCTGTACCAGCTTTCATTCCCACCAATAATGAAGGAGCATTCCCTTTTCTCCACATGCTTTTCAGCATTTGTTATTTTAAGACATTTTTAAGCATGGCCATTGTCAGCATTTTTGGGGCTCCAAAATCACTTCAGATGGTGATTGCAGCCATGAAATTAAAAGACACTTGCTCCTTGGAAGAAAAGCTGTGACCAACCTAGACAGCATATTAAAAAGCAGAGACATCACTCTGCCAACAAAAGTCTGTCTAGTCAAAGCTATGGTTTTTCCAGTAGTCATGTATGGATGCAAGAGTTGGACTATAAAGAAAGCTGAGTACCAAAGAATCGATGCTTTTGAGCAGTGGTGTTGGAGAAGACTCTTGAGAGTCCCTTGGACAGCAAGGAGATCCAACTAGTCCATTCTAAAGAAAATCAGCCCTGAATATTCATTGGAAGGACTGATGCTGAAGCGGAAACTCCAATACTTTGGCCACCTGATGTGAAGAACTGACTCATTGGAAAAGACCCTGATGCTGGGAAAGACTGAAGGCAGGAGAAGGGGATGACAAAGAATGAGATGGTTGGATGGCATCACTGACTGTATGGACATGAGTTTGAGCAAGCTCTGGGAGTTGGTGATGGACAGGGAAGCCTGGCATACTGCAGTCTATGGGGTTGCAAAGAGTCAGACAGACTGAGCAACTGAACTGAACTGATTCTGAGCAGTGTGATGTGGCACCTCATTGTTGCTTTGATTTGTATTTCTCCAATAATTAGCAATGTTGAACATCTTATAATGTGCCTATATTTCTTCTTTGTAGAAATATCTATTTTGGTCCTCTGGCTTTTTTTTTTTTAACTGTTGAGTTTGGGGCTATTTGTATATTTTGGAAATTAAATCCTAGTTGGTAGCATTGTTTGCAAATATTTTCTCCCACTCTTTAGGTTGTCTTTTCATTTTGTTTATGATTTATTTTGCCATGCAAAGGCTTGAAAGTTTGATTAGGTCTCATTTATTTATTTTTATTTTTATTTTGCCTTGGCAGACTAACCTTAGAACATATAGGTATGATTTATATCAGAGAATGTTTTGCTTATGATACTTTCTAGGAGTGTTTATGGTGGCATGTCTGATGTTTAAGTTTTAAATGAATAGTTTTATCTTTAAAATATAATTTATTATCAACTTGTAAAATTATTTGAGAAACCACAGAATTTCTTTTACTTACACACTTACATGTAATCATGTAAGTTGTAAGCATATGTTTAAAAGAAGGAAAATCACCTCTGAGTGCTCTCTGTAAGGCAGAGATAGTGGCCCCAAATCATTGTGCTTATACCTCAGTTGAGACTTGTTTTTACTTTCATGCTATTATTTTTTAACCTGCCAGTCAGTGTTTTAAATGAAAAAGAAAGTTAACAATTGGTAAGGCTAGTGTTATTTAAATGAAAATAGTTAGAAATATGCTCTAACATTTACCAAATATCTCTGTTCTCTTTCTAGCTACACACAGATCAGGAGTTTCTAATGATGCTTGCTTTGAAATGATGAATTATGTATAGAATTTTTAAATCACTGAGCTTCATTTTTATTTTTATGAAAATCCCAGTCTTTATTTTTCTTTTTTACTTACTGGGAAAATTAGTATTTCATTATGGGCAAATTAGTATTTTGTTTTAATATATTCAGGTTTTTCCTCATTTGTAATCTTTTAGTCAATAAACAGTGCACCTTTTCACTTAGCAGAAGTTGCCATAATTAGCAGCTTTTACTCTTTCTAAAGGGACAGAATGTGGATAGAAGAAGAAATGACATTTAAGAGACAGAGGGTGAAACACTGATGGTTCTCCTATAATATTACAAGAAAAAAATGTAGTTTTCTATCTCTTTCAAAGAGAGAAGAGTTTTAGTTTTATTTTTATAATCTTATCAGTAAGTCATAAGTAATGTTTAATCAGGCCTGATTCTATTTTTGAAAATTATAGCTCTTGGTATGCAGATAATTTTTATTTTCAAAACGGATGTCATAAAATTTTTCTTTTCAAGTTTTCAAAGTTCTCTGTTTAACTGCTTTAAATCTCTGTCTACTTTCTGACATTGTCCCTAGAACCCCCACACACTGACAGTATTTACCTGCTAGGGATTTATTCCAGAGTAAGCTTAAAGCTCAACATTCAGAAAATGAAGATCATGTCATCTGGTCCCATCACTTCATGGGAAATAGATGGGGAAACACTGTCAGACTTTATTTTTGGGGGATCCAAAATCACTGAAGATGGTGACTGCTGCCATGAAATTAAAAGACACTTACTCCTTGGAAGAAAAGTTATGACCAACCTAGATAAGCATATTCAAAAGCAGAGACATTACTTTGCCAACAAAGGTCCATCTAGTCAAGGCTATGGTTTTTCCAGTAGTCATGTATGGATGCGAGAGTTGGACTGTGAAGAAGGCTGAGTGCTGAAGAATTGATGCTTTAGAACTATGGTGTTGGAGAAGACTCTTGAGAGTCCCTTGGACTGCAAGGAGATCCAACCAGTCCATTCTAGAGGAGATCAGCCCTGGGTGTTCTTTGCAAGGAATGATGCTAAAGCTGAAAGTCCAGTACTTTGGCCACCTCATGCGAAGAGTTGACTCATTGGAAAAGACTCTGATGCTGGGAGGGCTTGTGGGCAGGAGGAGAAGGGGACGACAGAGGATGAGATGGCTGAATGGCATCACATACTCAGTGGACGTGAGTTTGAGTGAACTCCAGGAGTTGGTGATGGACAGGGAGGCCTGGCGTGCTGCGATTCATGGGGTCACAAAGAGTCGGACACGACTGAGACTGAACTGAACTGAAGATCAACTATACACCCTTGGTATCTGACCAGAAAGTTTTTGGCTCAACTGATATTTGGGTGTTGTATTTATGTGATAATATAATAAAAAATAAGTACATAATTTAATGCCACATTATTTATTTTCCTAACGCTAAAGAGGAACAGCCCTATAATTTTACCCAGTGTCTTGCCTGCAATGCAAGAGATGCAGATTCAATCCCTGGGTTAGGAAGCTTCCCTGGGGAAGAAAATGGCAACCTGCTCCAGTATTCCTGCCTGGGAAATCCCATGGAGAGAGGGATGGGCTACAGTCCATAGGGTTGCAAAGAGTTGGACATGACTGATCTCACACACAGACACACACACAACCCTACATGTGTATTTATGCTCTGACAACTACCTTTCCTTCTTTCTGTCCCTTTAAGTATAATTTTCAGTTCTGCACATGTGAAACATTAAAAGTTGCCGAAGAAAAATTTTTAAAAAGTGTTTGAAGCCTTAAAGAGGCACTGGAAGCAGTGAGAAGCAGATACAGAACTCCTGAAATGAAATTAACTAGGTGAGAACTGTTGCGCAGTGTTAAAGAATATGTCTGCCAATGCAGAAGATGCAAAGGACACAAGTCCAATTTCTAGGCTGAAGAAGATCCCCTGGAGTAGGAAATGGCAACCCACTCCAGTTTCGTTTCTGAAAATACCATGGACAGAGGAGCCTAGCAGGCCATGGGGTCCCAAAGAGTTGGACACAACTGGGTACACACACACAGGTGAGATCCACATTTAACTTACTTTTCCCTGAGGGGATTCTACAGTCTGTGTGGGTATACCAATGTTCAAGGTGAAAGATATCTTGATTGCAGAGTTGGATATCACAGTGTGAAACTGTCAGAGAGATTAAAAATTGAGAAGAAATGGTAGAAAGTAGTTAGATACAGAAGGAAGTCCCCAAATCTGCAGATAGACTCATAAATTTTTCAGTTTATGTGTCAATCCACAGAGCAAAATTTCAAGGAAACCAGCAGAAAGCAACTGATAGAAGGTTTAAAATGTGAGCAAAGGTTTTGTCATTTTCCACATTGGAGAATAAAAGTTTCATGTTGGAGTCCTATCAAGTTGAAGCGGTTTGATACTTTGATGTCTATGGAAAACTTAGAAGGGACATACTTTAGGAATAGTCTGCAGTAAGGGCCATGCCCAAAGATCCAAGGCAAAAGCAAAATAGTCTTGCCCTAACAAAGCTTAATAAAAGTGTTCTCAAAATTAAAGTGATCTGTAAATAATATGAATGTGTGCTAGAAAAATTCTAAGATGCTTAACAGCATCTAGCATCTCTACAAATCATACAATTTTTAATAAAATAATATCATAAAATTACTATATTCTTGAATATATCAGAATGTCACCATATTCAAGAGAAGAATGAGTCAGTAGAAACAGATCCAAAGATTACTCAGACATACACAGCCTTTATAACATTTTAGTATGTTAAATAATTTACAGGGAAACATGGACATAATGGCTGAAGGCATGAGTTTCTCAAGAGAGGAATAAAAAGTCTAAAATGAATCAATTAGAAATTTCAGAACTAAAAAATTCAACATTTGACTTTGCAGAAAACTTCATTAGGTGGGATTATGAGCATACTGGCATAGTTCAATAAAAGTTGTGAACTTGAAGTGTTAATAAATTAAAAATCTTTGTATTTATAATTTGAAACTAACTTTTGTTTAATTTAAAATCCAAAACAAATACACACATATAAAAATTAAAGTGTCTGAGTTTTAAGTATTAAATATATATAAAACAACTTTCTAAATTTGAAGCAATTTCCTCTGTTTCTCCATTTCTTTTGATGTTTTCTTTTCTGATTCAGTCACCAAAGCCTGAAATCCATCAGACATGGCTCTCAACCACCTTCAAGTAGTGAATATTAAGTCAACCTCATGGTAAAAAGTTTCTGTCCATTCTTTCAGTTTCTTTTTATTTCTATTAACACTCCCTTCTTCCCTAAAAATAAAATGCTATTCTCCAAATATGAATATAAATAATAGGTGAATACATGAGATTATTCAGTACTTAAAAATGAAGTTTTCTCATGGCCTTGAGTAAATTAATAGAAAGGAAGATCCTCTTCTGCTCACGGAACTTAAGAGTTCTTTGAAGGAGCAAGGTTTATGTGATAGACCTTACGTAATACTTATCCACAACTCTACCTTTTTTGTTTGCTATCAGAATCATAGCTGTGTGTGTGTGTGTGGTGTGCGCATGTGCACATGTGTGTTTGTATGTTTGCTTTATTTTCTTTGAAGAACGGTAACATGTCCAACATGAGAGGATAAATCATGACTGATCCAAATGATCTCCACCTTTCCTAATTGTCATGTACAACTTTTTCAATGTCATTTATAGCCATGTGAAGATTTTCTGGCCCATAAGATATAAGGAGAAATCTTCTGGTGGTGGGGGCGTGGCCTTCAAGTAAAGCTTTAATTTCCTGATACTGACACTAAAGCTCCAACATTTTGGCCACCTGATGCGAAGAACCAACTCACTGGAAAAGACTCTGGTGCTGGGAAAGATTGAGAGCAGGAGGAGAAGAAAGCAACCGAAGATAAGATAGTTGGATGGCATCACTGACTCAATGGACATGAGTTTGAGCAAACTCTGGGAGATAGTGAAGTACAGGGAAGCCTGGCCTGCTGCAGTCGATTGGATCACAAAGAGTTGGACATGACTTAGTGACTGAACAACAAGACAACATAGACTCAGGAAAAAAAAAACAGAAAACTTCCCTTCTCTTTCCAGTTTTGAATATGATTGGAACACTTGGCACTTGTAACTATAAAGCAAAAAGCCTAAGACAAAACAAAGACAACAAAATATACAAAACCAAAAAAGCCAATATGTCAAAAAGAATGGGCAAACTGAAAAAATCTGTTATTCATGATTACATTATCCTCAGTTCTGAAGACCAGATTTATAGAAAGTTTTTTATACCTTAGTCATCTGTGGGCTACCTTCATGATTTTCTTCCATATCAACTAAATTGATCTATTCAGCATCTTACTTGATGTGACTCCTTGTTTTACTTAAATAATTCTGGCTCCCTCTATGAAGTGCATGAGGGCATGCTAAGTTGCTTTAGTCATGTCCAACTCTTTGTGGCCCTATGGACTGCAGCTTGTCAGGCTCCTCTCTCCATGGGATTCTCTAGAGGGTTACCCATGCCCTCTCCTCCAAAGGATCTTCCAGGGATCAAACCCATATCTCTTACATTTAACATGCATTGGCAGGTGGATTTTTTACCACTAGTGCTTCATGGGAAGCCCTGCTATGGAGTAAAAGACATTAAATCATTAGTTTGATCCTCTAGTTATACTTTTCTAATAGGCATTAGAATGTTATTTCTAATAGGCATTAGATGCTCCCAGCATTTCTCAATGCTTTCCTACTTGGGGGCTTCCCAGATGGCTTAGATGGTAAAAAGGATTCTTTACCTGCAATGCAGGAGACCTGGGTTCAATCCTTGGTCAGAAAGATCCCTTGGAGAAGCGAATGATTATCCACTTCAGTATTCTTGCCTGGAGAATTCCACGGACAGAGGAGCCTGGCAAGTTGCAAACAGTCAGACACAACTGAGAGACTAACACTTTTAATAGGCATTATAATAAACAACTATTAAAATAAAAATGTTCATATTTATCTTAAGTAGTACGTGTAACACATATTGAGAAGTACTGCAGTAAATGTATTCCTATTAAGATTTTGTGTGTCTTAAAACCTTTCTACTTTTCCTGCTATGTTGAAGCCTCTTTCCATTCGTTTTTTTCTCCCCCTCCTTCTCTCCTTTCCTTCCTTCTTTCCTTGTGACAAAACAAATTAAACTTATTTACCATAAAGCTAAAAAATGTAATGAGTGTGAATTTTTCAACTTAAAGAGAGCTCTTATAAAGATTTTGTGTGTCTTAAAACCTTTCTACTTTTCCTGCTATGTTGAAGCCTCTTTCCATTTGTTTTTTTCTCTCCCTCCTTCTCTCCTTTCCTTCCTTCTTTCCTTGTGACAAAACAAATTAAACTTATTTACCATAAAGCTAAAAAATGTAATAAGTGTGAATCTTTCAACTTAAAGAGAGCTCTTACTTCATGATTGCAAACAGATAGGTTATTTTTTTCTCTTAGCTACCATGGTAAAATTCAGATTTTCTATATTTTTTGATTCATGTGCTTTTTATATCTAAAGTAAAAAATGTTTTTATTAAAAATTAAGAAGGTTAGATAATTTTTATCTATATGTTATTTACATTTATATACAATACTTCAATTTGAAGGATAATAAAATTTAATCCTATTTTTAATAAATGCAAGAGACATGGTGGTAATTATTTTCTAGGAAACAGTTATGGCTATATCAAGGAAGTTAAATATATCTTAATGGAACATTTTCAAGACTTTTAAGAATCAAATCCTAAATTTTAAAATAAGAAAATACATTGTGAATTATAGCCATTTTCATGTGTGTGATGGTTCCTTATTTGTTTTTCTCTAATTAAATTTTCAGTTACCTCACATTGTCTGGTCAGTTTTAGGTAGATGCTCATCAATGCTTGACAGCCTCCAGCATGTCATGGTCTTGTTTTATGAAGACCCTAGACAACCATTCACAGAGATTGTATGACTGCAGAGAGAGCTTAAGGTGAGGCTTTAAGAATGTCAGTAACTCAGATGTTAATTTCTTCAAATCAGCTCTCATTTCATTTGCAGAAGGACAGTTTTGAAACTCAATTTCTAAGGATCTAACAATAAGTGATTTCTGTAACCTTTTTCAAACAAATATTACTGAGTAATTTTAGTGTCACATTAATGAGAAGAAATATTCTCTGATGTGAATTAATGCACAGCAATGCAAAAAAAGTTAATAAGAAATTTATAGAGATGGATAAATTGGAATAAAGCAATGAAAACTTTTAAAAAATAGCTTTGTGGGAAAATTATAATGTACTCATAGAGTGAAGAGAAAGAAAACCACATAATTAAAAAGTGAAGCTGTTTGGGTGCAAATTTTTCAACTGGAAAGATATTTTTGTAGATAAAATTATGCTTTAAATTAATTTTATACTCATTTTACAGGTGAGAATATTTGGATATAAAATAAATTGAGATGAAAATATTCAATTTATATAGTTAAGATGCATAGATTGGCCTCAAATTCTATTCCTTTCATCTAGACTTGTTGTAGGAGGTAAAAAAATGATAACTATTCAGATGCTTGATTAATGAGAATTCAAGTGAACAGTTTCTTTGGATACTACTTATTCTCCCCAAACCCAGTCTAGTTGTAAAATTTCAAAATAAACCAAAAACCAACTTTTATAAGTTGCTAACATGAGAGAAATCTATGTCAGTAATGTGCTCATTATGAGAAGCAGAATTCTTCAAATTGAACAGTATTTTTATGGTTGGTATTTAAACAAAAGATTTTGGCTTAGGTTGACTCATGGGACAATCCCACCTTATCCTACTAGCTTTTATTTAAAGCAACAGAGATTCTGGTTGAATCTTGCTATTTTTGTTGTTGAATCTTGTTTTCATAGGTCTAAATCTCACATTTAATCAATTTCACGGTTGCTTCTATGTGCTGCTAAGAAATAATATATATATATATATATATATTTTTTTTTTTTCTCTCTGTGTTTATTTTCCTCTATTTAGCTGAAAGATTTTTCAATCCTATCAAAATGGGATTTATACTTGCTTCTGCTTTATTCAACTATCTATGCTACTATGTGATATGGAATTTGCTTAGTTGCTTTTATATTTTAAGTGCAAGTATCATATTTAAGATCATACAAAGATATAGTAGGCCATTTTCTTGGTGTTCCATGGAATGAAATTTTTTACAAAGCCAGAAATAAACACAATTATTACCAGTATAAGTTCTCCACTAAAAACTGAAAAAAATTATTGAATAAGAAACAAAATACTCTGAACAGGTTATATCAAGGTCTGTGATACATATTTGTGCTGAGTTAGAGGTTGCTGATGCTCTAAGTCAAACAACTTTTCAACAGACTTGATGCCTAGTTTTTTTAAATAAATAATACAGATTTGTTTACATTGATTTCTCTATATTTTTCTATTCAGTCATCCCAATGATAATTATCTATATTTGGGAATCAAAGGTAAAAGTCAGAATATAAGCCAAGAAAAAAACAAGAATAGAAGAATTTACTTGCTACTTCATTAACCTATTATCTAACCATCCAAAGTTAAAATTTAAATATTTTTATTAAAATGGACTTTATTTTCCCATCTTCTTAAACCACTTTCTTCCCTTCGTGGCTTTTATTACAGTCTATACTTACAGTGTTGTTAGGTTATATACTGGCCTCCGTAGAGCTTATGCCTATATGTTATAAAATAGGTTTCGTAAGAACAGATAACTTTGTCGATTTTGGTCTCTACTACATCACTGGCGTCTAGCACAATGCTTGCTGCTGCTGCTAAGTCGCTTCAGTCATGTCTGACTCTTCGCTACCCCATGGACTGCAGTCTACCAGGCTCCTCTGTCCATGGGATTTTCTAGGCAAGAGTACTGGAGTGGGGTGCCATCGCCAATGCCTGGCACCTAGCAAATGTGTGTTTCAACTGAGTGCACAAATGGCTTAGGATAATGGTTTATCCTAACCAGGCACTATGTTTCCTGACCATAACCCAAAGCCTTGGGCTGGATAAACATGTAAGCTCACCAATCCAATTCTCGGTACAGGAATTCTACACCTAATTGCCTAAATACCGTGCATGGTTTTTGCCCCCCTGGAGCAACAGAAATGAAAACACTACTGCATTGAATTGAAGCAACTATCGTTGCTCCATTGTCTCCTGTTTTTCTCTCAAACTAACCTACTAACATTCTGTTCTGCTTATTCTCTTTGAGTTCTCTAGTATAACGCTCTAGTGTTTTAATGCTTGATTGTGAGAGACAAAAGTCCTTGCTTAAATTTAGATACACAGTGTTGCTGAATTCAGTTAATAAAGGTAACTGATTACTGAGTCCACTAGGCAATTAAGTCTAACTTGAACTAGAAATGGAAAATCTTAAGAAAAACTTTAGCATGGTTCACAATGGAGAAACATCAACTTTGAATGGTTGAATGACTTTACAGTGTTACAAGTGTAGGTAATAGAAACTAAAAACTCTATTTAAAACAGTATAGAAGATTTTCATTTCTATTAAGACATCTAAACTCCTAATTTCTTTGACTCTCTGATTAGGGAAAAAAAAGTGCATCTTTACATATCTGCATATAAAAGGTAAAAATAACAGTTTGTCCATAAAGTTTCCAGTTGTTGCTGTTTAGTCACTAAAGTCATGTCCAACTCTTTTTGACCACCATGGACTGTAGCACTCCAGGCTCGTCTATCCTCCACTATGTCCCAGAGTGTGCTCAAATTCATGTCCATTGAGTCAGTGATACTATCTAACCATCTCATACTCTGTTGCTCCCTTCTTCTCCTGCCCTCAATCTTTTCCAGCATCAGGGTCTTTTCCAATGAGTCGGCTCATCACATCAGGTGGCCAAAGTATTGGAACTTCAGGTCAGCATCAGTCCTTCCAAAGAATATTGAGGGTTGATTTCCTTTAGGATTGACTGGTTTGATCTCCTTGCAGTCCAAGGGACTCTCAAGAGTCTCTCAAGAGTCTTCTCCAGCACCACAATTCGAAAGCATCAGTTCTTTAGTGCTCAGCATTCTTTGTGGTCCAACTATCACATCTGTACATGACAACTGGAAAAACCATAGCTTTGACTGTGTGGACCTTTGTCAGCAAAGTGATGCCTCTGTTTTTTAATATTCTGTCTAGGTTTGCCGTGGCTTTTCTTCCAAGGAGCAAGTGTCTTTTAATTTCATAGCTGCAGTCACCGTCTTCAGTGATTTTGGAAATCACTGAAGAAAACAAACTTCCTGCAGATAACTTTGCATGAATGAAACTGGCTTTATTTCAAAAGCTCTATTAGATCTTGCTTTACAAGGATTTTATTGGAAATAGGTATATATTTTTAATAGTTGAAAATGATTCATTGCTTATTTTCTTCACCCAAGAAAATAAAATCTGTCACTGCTTCCACTTTTCCCTCTTCTACTTGTCATGAAGTGATGGAACTAGATCCCATGATCTTAGTATTATTAATGTTGAGTTTCAAGCCAGCTTTTCCACTCTCCTCTTTCATCCTCACTTTCTGCCATTAGAGTGGCGTTATCTGCATATCTGAGGTGATAGCTTCCAGAATTATTTATAACTTGGAAAAAAGGACTTGTTAATCAAAAAGCCTCTCTTGTAGATTTACTTTAAGTAAGAGGGAAAAGTGACTGATAAGAGAAGAATTCACTTTGAAAAGTCATCTATTTAAGATTGTTCTGGAGGAGTGAAAATAAATTTCTTTAAAATGAGCATGATCATGAGACAACAAATAACAAGCTGAAGTCTGAACACATTTTCACTGAGAAAAGGAATTCTAGCCCCTGATATGTAGCTAGAACTTGATGTTTCTGTAGACTGATCTGATGTTCACAGTCATGTCTTAGAGTTCTCCTGTTGAATATAAACTGATTCAGAGAACATCAACATCAGACATGGCAACTCCATGAGCATGATGGATCAAGACAAAAATAAAAGTGCTGCAATCATGCCTGAACACAAACCATGAAATACCAAACACCTCATTCTTCATTATGATATAAGGGACTATTGCTTTTTCACCCATTAGAGCTGAAGGCTTTAATCTTCTCCTCCTCTAGGTAAGATTTATTAATATATCCATTCATAGAACTATCCCCGCTGCCTGAGAATATCCAATCCAGAGCAAAGTCCCATATCTTTAAACTTTTCCCCAAAGCACTTAACATAATTCCAAGTTCTGTAACAAGTCCTTTCTAACATCCTCTTATTTAATCATTCCATGGTTCCCATGGCAAGTGTGGTCTATCACTGCTATGGATAATAAACCTAACTTGTTCAATGACAGCTGTGATACTGGAGGGCTTTGACTGGAAAGCACTGGTAGCAGATTGATGCCTTGGACAGTTTTGGTGAGTAATGGTGCATGTAGTAAGGGCAGGAGTGAAAAAAATCTCTTAAAATTTTAACTGACACCATCTTCCTAGATAACACTGAGAGATATTTGAGCTATTTGCATCAAGTGCTTTTCACTCAAAGCAGATAAGTTAGGCATAAAATCAGATTTTTGTAGTGGTTTAAGCAATTAAAGATTGTGTGGTACCTCCAAGGATTATTGGTTGTGCAGTTGACTCTGAAAGGAGAGTCCTTTAAATAACAAATTCTCCTAGTGCTTTTAAAGTGTGATTGATTATCAGAAATTTGATTTAAGAGGAATTTTTCATGAACACATCGAAAGCCGAGTACAGCTGTGAGGGGAAATATTAGAACTTGGTCTAAACGGTAATTTGATTTGCTTTCATTTTTTAGTATCTAGGTACACTATTCTAAACTTAATTAAAGCCAATAGGGAAAACATTCATTTGCAGAAAGGATGTTTCTTAAGGGCTCATGTGAAATATGAAAACATTTCTGATCTTTTATGAACTTTTATCACTTGAGGTAGAGAGAAAAATGCACCTTCTCTATATTTTCCAGAGAATAAGTTGGCATAAAACATTCTTAGTAATTCAATTTTTAAAGATCAACGGTTTCTATTTTCTTTCCTCTGTATCTTAATTCTTTTTCAGTGTTATGTAACAATAACATACTCTTCACAGCAGATACTTTGCATGAATGAAACTGGCTTTATTTCAAAAGCTCTATTAGATCTTGCTTTACAAGGATTTTATTGGAAATAGGTATATATTTTTAATATTGTTGAAAATGATTCATTGCTATGAAATGGTTGTCTTTCATACGGTCACCATTGTTTCTGACAGAAAGTCATCAACCAGAGGTAACCACATTTATGCTATTTTCTTCTCGGATACATTTGATAAAAAGGGAATTCGCAAGGAATCTGTGTACAACCTGGTCTTTGGATTTCATTCCTTGTATGAATGACCAAATACAATGTTTTAAAATTTTAATTGCAATTTCTACCTGCTTTTAATGTTATAAAAATAATCATATAGTTGAGTGAGACTTTAAAATGAGAGAATAGAAATGGAAAGGTGAAATTCTTAAGTTTCACCTCTGTTTAGAGTCAATATTCTGAGGAGGTGGCTGAAGGTAGTGGTGACTTGATTCATGGAAGTAGATGATACATGTTGCACAAATGACCTGTGGGAAGCATAACTTGGTTCTCCAACGGTATCATTTGTGCCTTGAACTTTCTCTACCTTATTTCTCATTTTTTCAGATAAACTTACTTACTAAAAAGTGATTTAAACTAGTGATTTAACTAAAATAGTTTAACTAGTGATTTAAACTAGTCATGCTGGAACATCTGGAGATTATCATTACAAGTTTATTTTTGTTTCCTCTTAAGTAAATGATACTTTTATTCTTAGATTTGAAGAACACTGATTCTTAAATTGTTGCTTAAAGACAGAGTCTTCAAATCTACTAATCCAATGGTTTACAGTGTCATTTTAGAGACAGAACCTATTCTTTTAGTCAAAGCTCACTCAGCATCCCAAAATGTAAAATATGTAATGTCACAACTTATGCATTATTTATTATATATATTGAAGTAGGAGAAACATAAAGCTGTTCCTGCTACCATATTTCTCTTATCCTCTAACTCCTTCCCCAGCTGGATAGTCACTGAGTCACTCTATGAAATCCTAGGATCTTCAGGAACATGGGTGGGAACATCAAGGTATTCATTGTATCAGGGAAGAGATTAAGTTATTTCAAGAAGTGGTTTTTGAGAGCCCACAGCCATTGAATGATAAAGATTGAACCAGAATACAAATACCTTCACTCCAAGCCTGGTTATTTTTGATAAATATTATTACATGTTGGTGTGATTCTTTAATCACTAGGTCATTTTTAGAAAAATAAGGTGATGCCAGAATGATTATGAAGAGTACTTCTATTTGAGTAGAAAAGAGAATTATGAGCATAATGATTTATACTCTTGTTCATAAAATCTATTTCTTCTTGAAATTATAACTATAATTACTTTGGTAAGCAGAATATAAGCAGTTTCCCATATCATAAAATTGTTGAGCAGACTCTGATCTGGGACCATAAGAACAAGTTAAGATCCCAGGACATACAATTTTTGCTTCATGTCTTACCCTAACAACTCTAACATATTTAATAAAGAAAATGATAAATTGATCTTTTTGCACTGCTAGCTCCTTCTCATTATTCAGAGATCAAGCTAAATTTAATTTTTCCAGAGAGGCCTTTCTTCAGGTTCTGCTTGTCCTTTTCTACAATGACAGTTGTTTATTTTCTATAAATGAAATAATCCATATTCATCCATTTTGCATGTATTTCCTTAGTATTTATCTTTCTGCACATTTATACTACAAACTCTATCATACCATAGTTCATGTCTTTGTTTTTGTCACTTTTGTTTCTTTAGCAATTAGTATATTTCCTGTTACAGGACAAGTGCCCGATACATAATTATTGAACAATAAATGAATATATTAGATAACTATCCCATATATATCTTAATATCAATCATATATAAACACATTCTAAGATGCATATCATATTTATTTATATATGTTGCTGTTTACACATTCCCAAATTGCTATTTAGTTTTGAAAGTTTGATCCCTGGGTTGGGAAGATCCCCTGGAGAAGGAAAGGTTACCCACTCCAGGATTCTGGGCCTGGAGAATTCCATGGACTATACGGTCCATGCCATAGCAGAGTCGGACACAACTGAGCGACTTTCACTTTGAAAGTTTAGATTGTTAATGGCAGTTGTTGGATGACATCTTGATGTGCATTTGGGGTGCTTATATTCAGTTACTCAGCCATATGCTGCTTCGGAACTGCAATAAAAGTGTGACTAATCTCTGCAGCTTTTTCTTTCAATAACTTTGAATTTCCAAATGGTTCAGTTACTCTCATTTTAGGTTTCATTTTTGGCTTTTTTTCCAATTGCCACAGAATTATAGGAAAGATTGGATAACATAACTGTAAAGTTTTGTATATCTGTGGTACTTAGAACTTTGAAAATAATAGAAAATAATAATATAGTAGGGTACAAAAATGACTAAGTTTTGTTTAATAAATAGCTCAAGGTATTCTAATCAATCAATCAAGTAATCAATTTACCATCTCTTTATTGAGACCCTACATAGGCAGCATTGTGATATAGACACAGAAATATATAAACAGAGGTCCTTCGTTTTAGAGAAGATAGTATCTATTCATGGTAAATATCATCCTGCAAACCAACTAATTAATTGCTTAAGCAAACTGGTAATAATTATGTGTGTGATTGAGATAACTAAAAAAAATGAATGATAGATGTGAGCTGGAATAATGATGCAAGAGTACTGGAGTGGGTTGCCATTTCCTTCTCCAATGGAAGGCTTAATGGAAATTAATTTAATTTTTTAATTAATTTATTTTAATTGGAGGTTAATTACTTTACAATATTGTAGTGGTTTTTGCCAAACATCGATATGAATCATCCATGGATGCACATGTGTTCCCCATCCAGAACCCCGCCTCCCACCTCCCTCCCCATCCCATCCCCCAGGGTCATCCCAGTGCACCAGCCCTGAGCACCCTGTCTCATGCATCAAACCTGGACTGGTGATCTGCTTCACATATGATAATATACACGTTTCAACGCTACCCTCTCAAATCATCCCACCCTCACCTTCTCCCACAGAGTCCAAAAGACTGTTCTTTACATCTGTGTCTCTTTTGCTGTCTCACATATAGGGTCATCGTTACCATCTTTCTAAATTCCATATATATGCGTTAGTATATTGTATTGGTGTTTTTCTTTCTGACTTACTTCCTTCTGTATAATAGACTCCAGGTTCATTCACCTCATTAGAACTGATTCAAATGCATTCTTTTTAATGGCTGAGTAACATTCCATTGTGTATACATACCACAACTTTCTTATCCGTTCGTCTGCCGATGGACGTCTAGGTTGCTTCCATGTCCTGGCTATTGTAAACAGTGCTGCAATGAACATTGCGGTACACGTGTCTCTTTCAATTCTGGTTTCCTCAGTGTGTATGCCCAGCAGTGGGATTGCTGGGTCGTATGGCAGTTCTATTTTCAGTTTTTTAAGGAATCTCCACACTCTTCTCCATAGTGGCTGTACTAGTGTGCATTCCCACCAACAGTGTAAGAGGGTTCCTTTTTCTCCGCACCTTCTCCAGCATTTATTGTTTGTAGACTTTTTGATAGCAGCCATTCTGACTGGCATGAGATGGTACCTCATTGTGGTTTTGATTTGCATTTCTCTGATAATGAGTGATGTTGAACATCTTTTCGTGTGTTTGTTAGCCATCTGTATGTCTTCTTTGGAGAGATGTCTGTTTAGTTCTTTGGCCCATTTTTTGATTGGGTCATTTATTTTTCTGGAATTGAGCTGCAGGAGCTGGTTGTATATTTTTGAGATTAATTCTTTGTCAGTTGCTTTGTTTGCTATTATTTTCTCCCATTCTGAAGGCTGTCTTTTCACCTTGCTTATAGTTTCCCTCGTTGTGCAAAAGCTTTTAAGTTTAATCAGGCCCCATTTGTTTATTTTTGCTTTTGTTTCCATTACTCTGGGAGGTGGGTCATAGAGGATCCTGCTGTGATGTATGTCAGAGAGTGTTTTGCCTATGTTTTCCTCTAGGAGTTTTATAGTTTCTGGTCTTATGTTTAGATCTTTAATCCATTTTGAGTTTATTTTTGTGTATGGTGTTAGAAAGTGTTCTAGTTTCATTCTTTTACCAGTGGTTGACCAGTTTTCCCAGCACTACTTGTTAAAGAGATGGTCTTTTCTCCATTGTATATTCTTGCCTCCTCTGTCGAAGATAAGGTGTCCATAGGTGCGTGGATTTATCTCTGGGCTTTCTATTTTGTTCCATTGATCTATATTTCTGCCTTTGTGCCAGTACCATACTGTCTTGATGACTGTAGCTTTGTATATTTAATTTTATCTTTGAGGTATGGGTGGTATATGTGGAGAGGTCCTGGCATTTTGGCTTTTTCAGGACCTAGTGAGGGTGGGAGGGAAAAATACACAGAAGTTCAAGTTTCAGAGGATAAAGGAGATAAAGAAGTTGGTTGAATATGGTAGACCCAGTTTTCTGAGAAGTAGAAAGAAATGAATTGGTGGTTTTAGGCAAAGAAAAGTTTATGGAAGACCTAAAATGTGAAATGGTCTCTTGAAGTATGTAATAGGGAATTATCTTATATCCCTACTCAGGGACATGATGCAAAATTTATTTTTAGAAAATTTAATGTGGCAGTGATATGCATAATTAATTTGAAAGCAAAAATGGAGTTGGGGAGAGGAAAATAAAATATATGCTTAACTCTTCTCTCAAGAATTTCTATCATAGCTTTTTAAAAACACTCTTTAGTTATCCAAAACATAATCTGACTAGAACAATATATAAATCACTCACAGCTTAAATATGACAAGGTATGTACTAAATGAATCTCAAATTACAGATGTATAATTTAGAGCCATTTTTGTTTATGAAGAAAGATATATCCAGTTAAGTACTTCTTACCTACTGCTATATTGGAACAAAACACTCAGAGACAACTCTTTGACAGCTCCATGTAGATGAAATGTTTTCATTAGGTTTATGATAACAAACTAAACCCAGAACAAATTCAGAGTGTGTTTAAAGGTAGGAGATGAAATGAGAAGAAATTCATAACAATATCTCAGTAGCATTCAAATTGATCAGTAGATAGTGAGTGGGTGATTGCGATTGATCTACTTCATACGCATGTACAACAGATATTATCTTTAAACACCTCCAGAAATATGTTTCTTGCTGAAATCCACAATCAATAGATTTAAAAATACTGAAGATTTGAGGTAGATGCCAGGAATGCAAAGCTGATGGCAGCATCTGGGGCTGTGTCAGGAGAAAAAACAGCATTTCTAAAGGTGACAAAAAACAGTCAGTCAATTTGTTCTTGGGTTTAATTCCAGGATTTAAAAGTAATTTAAGGAAAAAAAAAGTTACATTGGATTTAGTGAAATCAACAGCTAGGATTATTTTATTCCCAGGATTAGCCAGTTACCTATCTATTCTGCTGAGCAAACCAGAAACATAGGACTCATTCTTTTTTTTTTTTTTTTTTAAATTTTATTTTGTTTTTAAACTTTACTCATTCTTAATGTGTTGTTTACTTGCATAGCTCCCATCCATTCCCTTGCTGAGTCCTATTGGTTTTACATATATCACTGTAATCAGTCAGCTTCTCATCATCTCCACTGCCTCACCCTTGTCTGAAATAGCATCAACTCTTCTATGATTATGTACCCTGCATTCACGCTGGCCCTTGTCTTGTCTATTCCTGATATAACAGCCATTATGGTCTTTTCTGTACCTCTCCCTGTTCCCATATTTAAATCTTTCCATTCTTATGGTTTCCAGGGGTGGGAGAGATAGTTAGGGATTTGGGGATCGATATATACACACTCTATTTAAAATGAATAACCAACAAGGACCTACTGTATAGCACAGGGAACTCTGTCTGCTCTGGCAGCCTGGGTGGGAGAGGAGTTGGGGATAATGGATACATGTGTATGTGTGGCTGAGTCCCTTTGCTGTCCACCTGAAACAATCACAACATTGTTAATTGGCTATACTCCAATATACAATTAAAAGTTAAAAAAAAAAAAAAAACAAAACACCTTTCCATGACCTCTTATTCTTAGGAAACAATTCCAAATCTTTAACCATGGCTAAATGTCAAGCGTGTTCGTATCACTGCCCATCTCTGCAAACTCCTTGCTCACTAGTTCCTCCCCAGGTTTTGTCATAAAAACCATTCTTTACATGCCCATCAGTTCTGTGTATACACTGTATGTTATATCTGGAAGATTCTTCTGCCTCCTCTTTTCCTACTTGACTATTATCTAGTCCATGAAAATTAGCTTCAACATGCTTCCTAAGAGAAGACCTCTGTGAACTCCTAATTTAGAATAAATGATATTATGTGTTATATTATGTCCTAAGGTCATGTTTCTCTTACTCAAAGAACTCAACTTGTTTAATATTATAAACTTGTCAGTTTGACTTTTTATTTTACATTTGTCTCCTGTACTATATTTTGTGCACCATGAAAGTAGAGGTCAAGGCTCCTTTCTCTTGCTATTTTATTCCTAACAGCTAGCAACATGTCTGGCACATGGTGGGTATTTGATCTGTTTTTACTCCCATGTTTATGACTGGTATTGCTGAGACCCATTGACAAGTTCTTAGCCACCAGTCATTGCCCACCAATAAAATGGGTAATCATTAAGTCCTATTTCTGTTAAAATATATTCCTTTTGACAGTATCTGTTTAAGCTCAATATATGCAGTTTGACTCAGAAATTTCCCAAGACCCTCTGACTCATGAATTCCACTCCTAGGTATAAATCCAACAGAGGAACATTCATATGTCCCCTAATAAATATACATATAAAAATGCTCATTGTAGCATTATCATACTAGCTAAATTTAGAAATTAGCCCCAATTTGCAAGTACCAAATGAATAAATAAATCATGATGGAGTCATGAAATTAAGTAGTATCCACAATGAAAATAAAGACAATAGAAGTGGATAAATCTCATGAGCATAATGATAAGCAAGAGAATCCAGAAATAAAAGAGTACTGTGGGCTGACAGTTACAGTTATAAGTTTAAAAAATATGCAAAACTAATAGGAGCCAGAATAGTGACTAACTTTAAGAAGCTACTGACCAGGAGGTGGTGTGGTAGGAGATACTGGGGTGCTAGTAAAATTCTGTTTCTTGAGCTGAACAGTAGTTACATGGGGGTTTTACTCTGTAGAAAACTTAATGAGTTGAACACTCATCACCATGTCCATTTTCTGTATGTTTGCTATATTTTACTAAAAAGTTTAATGTATAAATTCCATGATTGTAGATAATTTCAAGTACTAATATAATGGGTAAATAGGAGAAAGTAGGTTTTATCTAAGGTGTATCAGGATTTTATGAAGATATTAAGATAATTTTGTCAAGAAAAGGTTACATGAGACTTACAGATTAAGATATTTGAAAGATAAACAAGTTTTTGTTCTGGATGGAATAAGCTATTTAAATTTTGAGTCATTTCTATTTTGTTATACTATATTAACTAGAAAATGAGCATTTACATTTTCAAGGTATTAAATTATGTACATTCTCTTAATTGTTAACTGAGACAAATATTTTTGCTGTTCTGCACTTAGACACTGGCTAAAATCTGTAATAATGGCCAACATTAAGTGAGTCCTTATTTTAGTCCAGACATTGGTCCAAATGCCTTGTATACAATATCTTTTTTAATCTCTGTAACAACCATGTACACTTGGCACTATTATTGTCTTCATCTTATGAATGAGTATTCTGAAACTGAGAACTTAAATTCCTTGAGGAAGGTGACAGGATGAATAAGTGATAAAGCAATTAACTGAACTGAAATTGAGGGTTCTAGCCCCAGCATCTTAATTGTTACTCTGGCTCTCAACATACACAAATAAAGGCATCAATATTTGTTTAATATAAGAATTACAGCAAAAAACTTTTGGCATAGTTATATTTATTAAAGGCTTTCTTATACTGCCTAAGAGATAGACCCTTACAATCTAAGTGTTTACATGACTAGACCATATATGAATTTTAGAGATTTAAACTAATGTCAAAGCTAGGTTTTTTTTCCAGTAGTCAGGTATGCATGTGAGACCTGGACCATAAAGAAGGCTGAGTGCCAAAGAATGGATGATTTTGAACTGTGGTGTTGGAGAAGACTCTTGAGAGCCCCTTGGGCAACAAGGAGATCAAACCAGTCAATCCTAAAGGAAATCAACCTTGAATATTCATTGCAAGGACTGATGCTGAAGCTGAAGCCTCAATACTTTGGCCACCTGATGTGAAGCGCCAACTCATTAGAAGACTCTGATTCTGGGAAAGATTGAAGGCAGGAGGAGAAGGGGATGACAGAGGGCAAGATGGTTGGATGGCATCATCGACTCAATGGACATGAGTTTGATCAAGCTCTGGGAGATGGTAAGGACAGGGAAGCCTGGCATGCTGCAGTCCACAGGGTTGCAGAGTCAGACAAGACTGAATGACTGAACAACAACAACGAACTAATAAAATTTTTAGTTCAGCCAGAATAGAATAGCTAGAGCATTAAAGCTCTTTAAGAATATGGGCAAAGCAAAGAAACCTGTGGAATGGGAGAAAATATTACAAATGATGCAAACAACAAGGAACTAATTTCCAAAGAATACAAACAGGTCATACAGCTTAATATCAAAAAAACAAACAACCCAATCATAAATCAGCAGAAAACTTAAATAGACATTTCTCCAAAGAAGACATACTGATGGTCAACAGACACATGGAAAGATGCTCAATATTGCTAATTATTAGAGAAAGGCAAATCAAAAACCACCATAAAATACCACCTTATATGGGTTGGTACAACCACTATGGAGAACAGTATGGAGGTTCCTTAAAAAACTAAAAATGGAATTACCATATGATCCACAGATGCCGCTCCTGGGCATATATCCAGACAGAACTCTAACTTGAAAAGACACATGCACCCCAGTGTTCACAGCAGCACTATTTATAATAACCAAGACATGCATATGACTTATATGTCCATCAACAAATGAACAGATAAAGAAGATGTGGTCCATATATACAAAGGACTATTAGTCAGAACACAGAATGAATTAAGGCCATTTGCAACAACACAAGTGGATGTAGAAATCATCAGACTAAATGAAGTCAGATAGAGAAAAACAAATACCATATGATATCATTTATATGTGAAATCCAAAAATAAGACATCAATGAACTTATTTACCTAACAGAAATAGACTAAAAAACATAGTAAATAAGCTTATGGTTACTAAAGGGGAAAGGTGAGGGGAGGGATAAATTTTTACTTCGGGATTCACAGATATAGGCTTCCCTAGTGGCTTGGACAGAAGGGAATCTGCCTGCAATATCATAGACCTTCCTTCATTCCCTGGGTTGTGAAGATCCCCTGGAGAAGGGAATGGAAAGTCACGCCAGTGTTGCCTGAAGAATCCCATGAACAGAGGAACCTGGCAGGCTACAGTCCGTGGGGTCGCCTAGAGTCAGAAACGACTGAGCTACTGAGCACGGTTAACAGATACATATTATTACATATAAAATGAATAGTACAAGGTCCTATTGTATAGCATAAGGAACCATATGTAGCATTTTGTAATAAGCTATAATGGAAAAGAATCTGTAAAAAATTATGTATGTAAAGGAATATATATGTATGTATGTAAAAGAGTCATACATACATACATATATAACTCAATCACTTTGCTGTACTCCTGAAACTTAGTAAATCAACACTTCAGTAAAAATGTTTAAAAGAAGAGTTAAAAAAAAAAAGAATATGAGCAAAACTATAAAATAATCCCAATATTTCTCTAAAAACAAAAAATAATATTTAACTGACCAGTGCTATATTTTATGAACAGAATAAAAATTAAATTACATATTTGAATGATGATTAAGTGTAATTTACCAAATGGCTCAGTGGGTAAAGAGTCTGCCTGCAATGCAGGAGATCTGGATTTGAACCCTGGGATGGGAAGATCCCCTGGAGAAGGGAATGGTAAACCACTCCAGTATTCTTGCCTGGAGAATCCCATGGACAGAGGAGCGTGGCAGGCTACAAATCATGAGGTCACAGAGTCAGACACGACTGAAGGACTCTCACTCACCAAATTTCTATATTTTAGTAGCCTGTTACAGACTTAATTGCCTAGTTTTCAGAGCAAGTATTTTATGTCTATAAATGTGCTCATTATATAAATTTTGGTGTACTCCCAACAAATAATTTCCATAAAGATACATCTGAAACATATAAAATATATTTAGTACTCTTCAACAACTTTTGCAACTGAAGCAAACTATTTAAAATCTTCAAGTAATCTACAAGTGATTAGGTGCATTAAAAGACACAGAGCCAATGAAATTGGATGCATTCACAAAAGATTTGTTAGCTCTAATGTTATAATCAATCACATTTGTTATCCTGGAGGACGTTCCAAAATGAACTAAAATAATTCGTTAACTTTTGAAGTGTAAGAAGTTATTTATAATTGCTTGTATAAAAATAACTATAAATTATTTATTAGAAGGAGAAAACTGCCAACAGTGATAGCACAGTGCTCACTGTTGATATTAATGCAAAAATAATAGTAGCTGGCTACTCCACTGAATATTTCCTCCTATTAAATGGCAGGGAGAAACCAACACAAGCTAAAACAGTTACAGACAGTGCCCTGAAGGCATTGAAGACAATAACAGATAATGTGACTTTAAGAAACAAATGGGAATTCCCTGGCCTGGGTCTTGCTGTTAGTACTCCATGCTTTCACTGCCAAGGGTGTTGCTGGTGAGGGAACTGAGATCCCACAGGCTGTGAGGTGCAGCCCAAAAAGAAGAAACAAGTCTCCTAATTCTGATCTGCTGTTGGTGCAGAAGTTCCCCTGGATTTGATGAACTACCAGTATTCATGCTGATAATCAACATATTCCCATCATTATCTCTAAGAAGTGAACTAGCCCTCTTGTCCTATCATTGCTATGTGTATGTGTGTATATATATGTATATGTATGTGTATGTATATATACACATGTGTCTACACATGTATATATGTGTGTGTATATATACATATGTACACATATATATTATACTGAAGAATTATTTCAATATTTCCTTGACTACAATGATAAATCAGGAAGTTAAAAACATAAAATAAGATGGCACTATTTTTATTTTATTATATTACAGGCTTGGCTTCATATCAGGACTAATGTTATTAGGATCCTTACCCTGGCAAAACACTTCAATGAAATTATCTTTACTTTCCTGCAACTCACTTCCCTAGGATTGATGATGTCTGCTAGATAGTAAATAAATTTCAGTGACTATGAGTTAAGTGAACAAAATTGATGTTTCAAGGATTCATTGAAGGGAAGTTGGGACAAGTGTTGCCATCCCTAAAGATGGGACCACTAATCATTCATCTGTCTCTTGGGACAGAGACGAAACAAAGGGGCAGCGTGTCCTGCTTTCTCTTTTTCTTCTTGATGGTAGTTCTGTCTGGAAACAGCCATTATGTTATTTGATCCAGCATCTGCTGTCAACTTTAAAACTTTAAAGTCTTATCATTGATTTCCTCATTCTGAGACATTGCAGGAAGGAGTGAAGTTTTTCTTCTCTTTCCTTTTCCTGTAAACCCTTTAATAGAAGCAGAATGAAGCAATGGTGATGCATAGATGAGGAAAGTTAGATGGGACTAGGTCTGGCCAGTTCCTTCCTCATTCATTGTATGAGGTCAGTCAGCTAGAGTTGATTTGAATAGGAGGGTGTTGGCCCTTATAATTCTCCCTCCTCCAATAACTCAAACTCTTTGTGACCAGCTCATATCTGTACATGGAGAAGGCAATGGCAACCCACTCCAGTACTCTTGCCTGGAAAATCCCATGGACGGAGAAGCCTGGTAGGCTGCAGTCCGTGGGGTCGCGAAGAGTCGGACACGACTGAGCGACTTTCACTTTCACTTTTCACTTTCATGCATTGGAGAAGGAAATGGCAACCCACTCCAGTGTTCTTGCCTGGAGAATCCCAGGGGACGGCGGAGCCTGGTGGGCTGCAGTCTATGGGGTCTCACAGAGTCGGACACGACTGAAGGGACTTAGCAGCATATGTGTACATCTCTAGCTGATGCCCTTTGCTCATATTTCCACCCAAGGACTCTAATTTACACCCTTCTTCACAGAATTGCTATTAGACACAGAAGCTGATCCCAGGGAGGGGCTTGAGAATGAAAGAAGCCCCACAATTCACCCAAGGCCAGTGACTGATTGGGCAGGAGACACAAAAGCTCAGCTATTTGCCTCCAGGCAAAAGAGATTTCCTATGCAAATTGAACTCCCCTGTGGGATCAGATGTGGCTAGACAGTACCAGAAACCACATCCTTACTTAGCTTCTCCCTTTCTTCAGAGAGCACACCATTAATGAATTTCTAGGATAAGAATCCCCACCTCAGGCTTTCTTTTTAGGGTATCTGACCTAAGAGCATATGCAAATTGTATTTGTATGTTTAGACCCAGTACAAAAGGCACGTTGTCCTGAAACCTTTCTACTAATCTCAGAAAAGGAAAGAAATTTCTTTCTGGGAATACTGTACATTCCTTAGAGATTTTATTTCTTATCATTAATCAAAGATATCAGTAACGTGGGTTTGCTCCTCACTAGACTGGGTGCTCCTTGAGGAAATGGTAACATCTGTGCCACAGTGGCCTCTTCTATTAGTACTTCTTTTCATCCTGTAATAGGAAAGTGCTTTTGTACTCTGTTACAAGTTAATCACTAAACGGATGTTGCCTAAAAGCTTAAATTATCCATAATGGACCATCTCTGAGAATCCTGCCTCCCAAGTAAAGAGCATTAAGCTAAAATACCTTTGTTCAGCTCACAAGAAACATCCTGAGGAGGCCCACTTGTGAATGACTGCAGGGGACAAGAAATTAACACAACCCCTCCAGAGGCTGATGGGAACCAGGAAGTGGCTGACTTCACGCTCTTCCCTTTTTCTATAAAAGACACCTGAATTCCAGTTCATGCCCAATGGTTTTTTGGGGGCACAATCTCACCGTCTTCTTGGCTTGCCCTGTCATGTGGCGAGCAGTAAGAGCTTGGACTCAGTAAGGATGCATCTCAGTCTGTTGGTCTCTTTTTGCCTATCTTTCCTTCAGTCCCCACTGCCCTCCTTTTAGTTCCTGCAGCTCTTTCTAATTCTTGACCTTTGTTCTTGCTATTCCCTGTGGCTGGTATGCTGTTCCCCTGTCATTTTGACAAGCTAATTTATACTTCTAATCTCCCCTTAAAAGTCACCCTCTGGCAGATGCACTTTCCCTGACCACCCTGTCTGAACAGCTCTGGAGGCATTGTTTTCTATTATACTCATCTGCTTATTTCCTTCATGCCTACTGTTTTAGTTTCCCATGGCTGCCTTCAAAAATACCATAAACTGGTAGCTTAAAACAGCGAAACTTTGTACTCTCATAGCTTTGATTCTCAAATCAAGTGATGGCAGGGCCAACCTCTCTTTGAAGGCTCAGGAGAGGATCCTTCCTTGCCTCTTCCTAGCTTCTGATGCTGATCGGTCTTCCTTGATTTTCCTTGGCAAGTGAGTACATCATTCCAATCTCTGTCTTCCCATGGTCTCATCTTTGTGTGTCCATGTCTCTATCCAAATTTCCCTCATTTTATAAAATCAACAGTAATATTGGATTTGGAGTCTACTTTGAATCAATTAGGACTTCTCTGGTGGCTCAGACGGTAAAACGTCTGTCTACAATGTGGGAGACCTGGGTTTGATCCTTGGGTTGGGAAGTTCCCTGGAGAAGGAAATGGCAACCCACTCCAGTACTCTTGCCTAGAAGATCCTGGTGTCCATGGGGTGTCCATGGTGTCATCGGACACGACTGAGCGACTTCACTTTCACTTTGAATCAATTAGGTGCAGCATGACTAGGTATAGAGACCCAATTTCCAAGTAAGGTCACATTTCTAGGTACTCAGCCAACATGCATTTGGCAGGGACACTCTTCAGCCTAGTAAATCTTCTTTAAAAAAAAAAAATTATTCATTTATTTTTGTTTGTGCTGGGTCTTCATTGCTGTGTGAACTTTTCTCTAGTTGTGGTGAGCAGGGGCTACTCTGTGATTGCGGTGAGTGGGCTTCTCATTGTGGTGGCTTCTCTTGTTGTAGAGCATGGGCTTCAGTAGTTACGGCATGTGGGTTCAGTCGTTGCAGCTCCTGGACTCCAGAGCACAGGCTCAATATTTGTAGCGCAGGGGCTTAGTTGCTCCATGGCATGTGGGATCTTCCTGGATCAGGATTGAACCATGTCTCCTGCATTGGCAGGTGAATTCTTCAACCACTGTGCCACCGGGAAAGCCCCACTATGTCTTCTTAACATTTAACATAATCTCTGCTTTGGGGAATTAGTCTCCCATTTAATTGTTTCCTGTTTGTATCTTGGCTGTGTCTGCTGTGTTCACAAGTTATATCATTAGCTCCTAGATTTGAGTACCAGACACACAGTAGGCACTCAATAAACACCGAATGAATTAAAGAGATAAAGCATTTTTCAAGCACCAGGCATAGATTCTTAAATAAAAATAGTCATATTCACTAATTATACATGCAATTAGTTGTTAGTTCAGTACCTGCATTATAACAGATAAGTTTCTGCAGGCCATGAGTTTTGTCTACCTGCTTTTAGAAAAGGAACAGTTAAATTTCAATCATAAAACACTAAAATTTAGGTGATGTTTATGACTAATTTATTAGCTTACTGTTAAATATCATTCAAAGACCTGTATCTTTTACTTGGAACTCAAATTTTCTTTGCTTAAATTTAATACATATATTTATATGTCTCTATAAATAATGATATGTAACCAATAGAATTAAAGGCAGCTCAAAACATCATCAAGTTTTGTATTCTGGATAAGTTGTCAGACATGTGATTTTAGTTGCCCATAACCTACATACTCAAACTACTTTGAGTATGAACTTTTTGGGAGAATGCATCTTTTTCTTTTGACACAGTGAGTGATTTCATAAATAGACAAGGGCTGTAATTTGCAAAAACAATGAGATGTATTCAGAAGCTCAGTGGGGCTGATGCTAATGAGAGGGAAAAAAACAAACATAAACAAAAACCTTTGCATATAAATGATGTTTCAGATATTAATTTTAATTAACTTGATATGATTTAATATATGGTACACTGGCCTCTAACTTCCATTTTTTTTAAACAATTCTAAGCCCAAAGTATATATTCATATTAGTACCATCAAGGCCACTGTGTATAGGCAATATGGAATTACCTGGATACAACACATGGATTCTATTCACAGAGCCCAGAGACCTGTGGTATGAGTATTTTTTGGTCCTTGGGAATAATGGTAGAACTGTTTAGCTATAAAACCAGGAGTGTAGCTGTGTGACCATTAATAAGTTATAGAACCTGTTTATAATTCAGTTTCCTCTTTTATAAACTGGAAATAATAATAATACTTCCCCATAGAGTTGTTGTGAACATTTAACAAGTTACCACATGTATAATGCTCAATTCAGTGCCCAGTAGTAATCAGAACTCTGTATGAAGCCATTATGATCATGATATGGTAATGATGATAAATCTCATTAGAAGTTATTTCCAAGAGTACAAACATTTTTTATCTTGAAGCAGGATAGCTCTTGAATGTCTATCTGGGTAAGACCTTTCTTTTGCTTAAAATTATTTTTCTTTTCCTCCAACTAAAGGACTGCTTCTTTTTGTTTTGTTTTTCCCCATTTAGTGAACTTAATTTGAGATCTTTAGTTTTTAGCTCTTTGTAAATAATAGTTGTAACTGAGTGGGAAGAGTGAAGAATAACTGTTTCCTTTCCTCCTAGTATACAACTATCAAGAATTTTGGGTTTCTGAGGTTTACCATGGGGCATCAATAAACAGAAAATAAGGTAAAACGTAGAAGACAAATGTGAAAGTTCAATTGCAAGCTGTGACTGAATGTGGCAATATAAGATACATATAATTTAAGGTGAGAACATTTAAGAAGTGCTAAATATGTGGCTTATTAATCTTTGTGAAAAACTTGTTTTGGAGGGGTGGAGTTTGGAGTCAGATTTTGATTTTGTTTGCAATTTGTCTGGGTCACAGTGGCTGGGGATAAAATCCACATCTGATAACTTCAGTCTAATATTGGCTGGTCAACAGTGCATCCTCAATGATATTATTCTGAAAACCCACAACTACTCAGCAAGGGGCTTAGGAGAAAAGTAGAAAATATTGTACAGTGTATTCAGTTCTGTACTCTCCATCTGGAACTAGCCTAAAGGTTGATTATATTTGAATATTTTTTACATAACATTAGAATGACACACATCATTTTAACAGGTTTGCTAATCTGGCAGCTATCATGTTTGCTGTTTGTATTTTTCCTTTTAGTTCTATTCTCTTCAGCTACAAAGATAATGTGTTTAATCCTAAATGTGGAAAATTTTAATCATTATTGATCTATTTCTTTCTGCCACCCATTGCTTTTCTTTCAAATATATTTTTGTATTTTCTTTTGTTTCTATTCTCATGATGATATATTGTATTTCAGCTCTTCCTGCCAGCTTATGTTGTTTGTCCTTAAATCATCTAAGTCTTTCTCCCAAGAGCAAATTTAATTTTCATGGCATTCACAAAAGCAGTTTATTACATTTTCCATTGTTAAACAGTTCTTATTAGTGAGAAATTCTTAATGTTTTAAAGGACTTAAGGATCCTTTGGTACTTCAGACTATCTTAAATGTCAAAGTTAATTTATTTGATGCATCTAATGAATAAACCTAGAAATAGATTTCCTGTCTTCAGGTATGGTTGGAATCAGGTGCTCTAGAGATACCACGGTTATGTGATTTCTTTCTTATTTTTCAAATCTGTTAAATCATTATCAGTCATATGGTCATCAAAAGCAGTCTTCCATCCTTTCATGTACAAATCGGTTGAAAAAGATTGCTGCATTCTCACAAGTTTGAACAGAGGCATTGGGTCTGACTTATATTGGTCTAGTGGGTGATATGTCTAGTAACAGGTATAATTTGAATTGCTGGACTTTGTTCAAATATCTACTAACAAAAGCTTTATCTTTCAGATTGTTATGAATTTTCTCATTGACGCAAATTTTCTCATTGAAGAAGTAGGATTTCCAAAGTTATCCAATGATTTTAGATAGGCTTTAAGTCCACAAGTAGATGGAAGCAGCATCAGGAAAGGCTTGATTATACTATCAGTTCAGTTCTGTTCAGTCGCTCAGTCGTGTCCGACTCTTTGCGACCCCATGAATCACAGCACGCCAGGCCTCCCTGTCCATCACCAACTCCCGGAGTTCACTCAGACTCACATCCATCAAGTCAGTGATGCCATCCAGCCATCTCATCCTCTGTCATCCCCTTCTCCTCCTGCCCCCAATCCCTCCAAGCATGAGTCTTTTCCAATGAGTCAACTCTTCGCATCAGGTGGCCAAAGTATTGGAGTTTCAGCTTTAGCATCATTCCTTCCAAAGAAATCCCAGGGCTGATCTCCTGCAGAATGGACTGGTTGGATCTCCTTGCAGTCCAAGGGACTCTCAAGAGTCTTCTCCAACACCACAGTTCAAAAGCATCAATTCTTCGGCGCTCAGCCTTCTTCACAGTCCAACTCTCGCATCCATACATGACCACAGGAAAAACCATAGCCTTGACTAAATACAGTATATTATAATGTACTGAACTATAATATTTGAGGAATAACATATGCACATCATAATATTCTTATTTTTCATTATGGTCTTATATTTTTACATTTACTGTTTCATGAAAAGTGAAAGTGTTACTCATTCAGTTGTGTCCAACTCTTCGCAACCCCATGGACTGTGGCCCGCCAGACTCCTCTGTCCATGGAATTCTCCAGGCAAGAATACTGAAGTGGGTAGCCATTCCCTTCTCCAGGAGATCTTCCTGACCCAGGGCTTGAACCCAGGTCTCCTGCATTGAAGGCTGATTTTTTACTGTCTGAGCCACCAGTGAAGCCCTTAATATGTCATATATGTGTTTATAATATTAATGACAATTTCAAGTTATTTTTTGGCTGGTACAGATGGCCGACTACTTTGTTTCATCATGATGTATTTTATAGGAGTCTGAATAGTCTTTGGAATCAGACTTTTAGGAGTCAAATTTCAGATTAGTTGCTTAATCTCCTAAATGTCTGTCATCAGAAAAATGGTCACATCATTAATTGGGATGAAATAACTAATTGAGATAGTGAATGAAAAGGATTAATATGGTATGTATTATTTTCTGGCTTTAATTTTATACCATACCCAAATGGTCATTGGGAACAATGACCATTTCTTCAAATACATGAATTCTCTACAGTTTCAACTTTGTAATCATTATAGTTATCTAAGGTACAAATCTGAATCCTATCAAAAAGTTTATAATTTTAGAGGAATGTTGGTGTTTGAGTGATGGGTTATTTTTGCTGTTATTTGCTATCATCTGTCTTTGCAGTTTACTCTGTTTTGATTTTTATTTGATTTTCCTTTTCATTGAGGATTCTCTTTCTATATTGAAACACTGTGGCTTGTACAAAACAGACCAGGTGCTATTGTATTGGACTCTCCAAATTCTTAAATCTGAGATTAACCTTTACCAGATTGCTTTAGTACTTGGTCAATAGGCCTCTTTATTTATTTATTTATTTTTAATGTCTAGGCTCAGAAATATTTCTTTCTCTAAGCACCTGTCAAAAGTCAATGAAGAAAAAGAGGATATAAAAACAGATGGTTGACTCCTATTTATAATCTTAATGACTTGTATAGTTTGCTGAAAAGTATCTTGCCCATGGTGAAGACTAACAAAAAAGAGAACAGCAAATGCTAGACATCTGGATGCCAAATAAAAATAAAGAAAGACAGATGCCCTTTCTGGGCCCTCCTGCTGTTTTATGACACTGTTTCTTAGGAAAAGATATATAGTCCATGGGTCACTACTAAACATGTGCTTTTACTTTTATTTTCTTACATTTGTGAAAAATGAAGTGAGATCAGATAGCTTACAGGCAACCTAAACTATCCAGTGAGATGGAATGATACATTTTGCTCATAGAAGGAGTGTAAAGCAATATTCCAATGATCTGCTTTGTCCTATATAATTTATCCTTAGTCTTCATCTTTTTGGTATGAAATCAGAGGATTTTCAGAGAAATAATGCCTTCATTCATTGGTTTACTATGTTATCATAATAGAAGTTAGCAACAGTTATAAGAAAAGATATGAATAGAGACTTTCAGATGCACAGTATATTTAATACACCATGAAAAATTGTAAGGGCTATGTGGTATATATCTTCCCATTTTACAGATAAGAGTGCAAAAGGTAAGAAAGGTGTCAGCTGTAGTGAGGTATATAAATCTAGAGCCTGTTTTACAGAGTGAAGTAAGTCAGAAAGAGAAAAATACTGTATATTAACACGTATATAAGGAATCTAGAAAAATAGTACTGATGAACCTATTTGCAGGGAAGGAATGGAGACATAGATGTAGAGAAGGGACTTGAGGGAAGGAGAGGGTGAGATGATTGAGAAAGTAGCATTGACATACATATACTATCATGTATAAAATAAATAGTTGCTGAGAAGTTGCTACATAACACAGGAGACCAACTTGGCATTGTGTGATGACCTAGAGGGTTGTGTTTGGAGGAGTAAGGGAGACTAAAGAGGGAGGGAACATATATGTAATTATGAGTGATATGCTTTATTTCAGGGCAGAAACCAACACAACATTTTAAAGCAATTTTCCTCCAATTGAAAAATAAATTTTAAAAAGAGAAAGGCTAGGTGTTTTATCCAAGGTCACCCAGACAGATAATGGTTAACTGGGAGCCAAATTTGATTATTTATTTCTTATGTTCTAGTTCACAGAACTATCTCCCAGAAGATATATATTCACATGGATGAATGCAAAACCTTAAAAACATCCTAAGAAATGATTTTCAAATGTGTAACAATCATTAGCCATTGTGAATATTGACAAGCCACAATCCCGTTTTTGTTTAAACTTTTAGAAGGGGATTTTTACCATATTGAACTAATAGATATCAGATTTAAGTTCCAAAGACTGCGATTTCATTTATATTTTCAAAAGCATGGTGAGCTTCACACAAAACAATTTTCCATCTTTCAAGTCTTGCTAATCCACTTTAAGCTAGGGAAGAGTAGCGCATCATCTCAACCACTGTGATCACATACAAACAACCTCTGCTAATCTCTTCAAAGGGGATTTTCCTTTGCACAGGCATACTGTGCAGCATGGAACTTAAAACTAGTACCTTGCAAAGTTTCATGGGTTCATTTATAATTCAGTCTTTATCCTTAAACTATAGCATGGAAGATCTCTTCCAAATAATTTCAGCCTCTTTCAGTGCTGCCTTTGGTTGTCTCTGTAGCTTTTTAATAACTGATGAAGTCAAGAATGCCATTACAGCAAGGATTAACTGTGATCCACATTGTTTATTTGCAAATGGAAATAGAAAACTACCCTGATATTTGACACATTGAGTTTACAGGATGTCTCCAAGGATTTTCGTCACTGCATTTTCTTAGCTTAGTAAATTATTGAAAAAGAAACAAACAAACAGAAAAATAGTAGTTCTCTCTTGTGTCTCTAAATGCAATTTCCATTTTAGACCAGGCGTTTGAAAATCTTAAGCGTGATTTCAATAGCTTCTAGTACATAATGAATGGTAATATAAATAAATTTGCATGCTTATGCAAAAAATACAAGCACAATTTTTCTTAAACAATTTGACAGAAATCTATAACTGAAAGAAGTTAACAACTACTTGCTTGACATACTTTAAGACACACAAAACTACACAACTGACGTATATTCCAGAAAAAAGAATGAATAAGTTTTATCAGCAAATTCAAGAACATGAAAAGTAAAACCCTATTTTACGATTACATTTGTAATGATATTCTGCAACTATGTGATTTAATTCCCCAAATTTTAGCTTGAGAGATTCACTTTTCCAGTCCTGTGTATTACAACTTTGGAAAAGTTTATGGTTTAGAATCTTCAGTATAATTCACTGTAGTGCATTTCATAGAACTCAGTTCACTTCTAATGGTAACTTAGCAAAGTATGCTATGATCAACAGGATGGTCACACCTCCTTTTGTTGTTCCTTTGCAAAATTGATAAGATTCTAATATTAATTTATTTCTTCTGCTGAGAATTGATACTTGAAATGCTGGAATAGGAGGCAAAAGTTCATTAAACATCCTTTCTAGGTGACCTAAAATCATACCACTGCTGTCTCTTATTTTGCTAGATAAAATCATTCATTAAAAGTCTTACCAAGATGCATATCTTTGGAAAAATTCACACAACTCCTTTAGATGGGCAATGTATTTTTCTCAGGTTAGTTCCTTTTTTGGAACATATATTGCCTATCCTAAGAACTATCATCAGTTAAGGAAAGAACAATGATTTTTTTCAAAATTGTTGATTACAGTATTTTAAGAGGAAGTTTTTTCTTCCCATCTATCCATCTTCTAATACCCTTAAGGAGTTAAGTGAAGTCCCCATCTTAAAAAGAAAAAAAAAGGTGGGGGGGGGGGATAAATAATTATCTCATAATCTTATATACTTAATTCATCTTCTTTGTGATCAGATTTTAGATATCAAGCTGATGATATCAGAAATGCAGATTTTTTGAGACATTCAGTTAGTGATACAAAACATCAGGATTTGATTTCTTTAAACCTAGGGCTTTCTAGAATGTAGGAAGGAAAAAATACAGAATTGCAATTCAAATCATAATCACTCCCTTGCTTGTTCTTTGTGGTCTACTGTGAGAATAAAAGAATAGACATGGTATCTTCTGAAGCCTTTTCTAGTCCTGTGATATTTTTCATTTTCAAACATAGTACAAGTCTAAAGAAGATAAACACGCCCTGCTTTTAACAGGTGCTTTGTGGTAAGTGCCTCAGTGATTTTACTTTACTGTCAATTCTCCTTGCTTTCCACTCTGACCCTCCTCTTTCCAGGAGGCAAAAAAGTAATAAAATACATAATAACTTTGCTTCTCTTAACCATCCTCTCCCTTTAAATTGTTACTTATATCAGCAAATAGCTCATTGGAAAGTGAGATACCTTGTGGGGAAAAAAAAATGTAAAACAGAATGATATAAAAAAAACTCAGTTATTGCTTCCTTGAGCTGAAAGAATGGCTAGTACCTTTGGTCAGTTACCTCTGCGTGTTTAGATACAGTTAAGTATATCTAGCATTTTTGTGAGGGGAAAAATATTTCAGTAGAACAGCAGTAGATTTTGAGTGCTTCATATATTATGTCCTTAGAAAACCAGGTCAGGTTAGATCAATTACAGCACAAAGGAGAAAAGCCAGTGACCAGAGCGGAGTGTCATATGTTTTGCCTCAGTTCTTAGTTCAGTAGCTGATTATTCTCTGGGGATAGACAACTGATCTCTTGTGAGTGTATCTCTCTGGCTGCATTCTCACACATCTATATTCTAAACTTCAAGCCCCATTAGCATGTACAATACTAGGTAGAGTCCTGATGAAGGTTTATTTGGCATAGTGTTCATCCTGTTATGCACAAGTGCATAGAATTAAAATAATAATTTCTAGTTGATTTCATGCTTCCATAGCTTAATGGTCTCCAATGCTACTAGTAGATCCATTATACATATCTTTGTACAGAAAAGATGTGTTGAAAGAAAATGTCAGCTTTTGAATAAACCTGTATCCAAATTTACTCCAAAATGAAATTGAAAAGAATATTGGCAATATGACTTTTAGAAGGATTTACTACTCACTCTTTTCTGGGTAATTTGATACTGTGGTATTCATAATGATCAGTGAAGTTCTAAGGACAATTTTGTGCTCATCTCTACACCAACCTGACATCTCCTGTTTTTCCTTTAAGTGCAATGGAATGTAATTAGCCAACAGCTTGGGGCTTGATTAAAATGTCACATTTTATAAATTTATGATCATCTTCTGTGCCTTCCTGAAATTGAAAGACTCGGAATTCAACTCAACCTACATGCTGGGTAAAGGTATTCCTTCGTTAAGCAAGGGAAATGTACTCCCTGATGGTATTCAGGAGTTTTTATCAACTTTCTTTATAATGTACATGTAAATGATTTATAAACACTAAACTCATGCATTATTAAGTGTATTTTGATTGCTAATTTTTAAAACAAAAGCTATCGGATTTATCTCCCCAATTATGCAAAAGTACGTTAATAGGACTAATAATAAAATTAGAACTTGATTTCTGACTGCTGTGAACCTCCAAATATGAAATCTAGAGATGGTATGATAGATGGAGCCTTTGGACTAAATTTTTTTCATCTCTTCCCAAATCCTTGCTCTTTGCCATAAAACTTTGCAATTCTTCCAAAAACAGGTGGAGTGGGCTTTCAACCTCTTGGCCTCTGTATAGTGCATGAGACTTGCTTTAACTAGTGAAATGTGGAGAAGTGATCGTGGCCAGTTGTGAACCTCAGCTTTAAGACTTGTCTATTTGCACTGGCTCTTCTGCAGTTAGATGAAAAGATCTTTCTCTGGAAAATGCTTGCCTCTTTCTTCATGGGGAGCAGTCCTAAGTGAGGCGTCAAACTCAGTCAGACCTAACTTGTAGTCACTCAGGCTACACTCAGTTATCTCTCTAGATGTGTCAGCCACCAGCCAGCTGACCCAGTGGGATAAATAATTGTTTATTGTCATCAGCAGGACTCCATGCTTCTTGGTTAAGCTACAAAGGTTGATTGGTACAAAAATGGAAGAAAAAGATATTTGGAACTAACTAAATAGTGCTGTTGATGGATATCAGTTCTGGTACCTAACAAAAACAAGTAGATATTTTAAAAATTTAGCACACTTTTTAAAAAGCTACCTAGAGGTTCTGGGAGCAGAAATTCTCCTCATCAAATTTTATATATGATATATATCTGTATAATTTATTATTTGTTATTACTTATTAGTATATATTATATATAAAATATATATTGTATAGAAATATATTTGTTTATATTAATATATATATTTAAATATAGTTTGGCTTCCCTGGTGACTCAGACTGTAAAGAATTCGCCTACAATGTGGGAGACATGGGTTCAATCCCTGGCTTGGGAAGATCCCCTGGAGAAGGGCATGGCAACCCACTCTGGTATCCTTGCCTGGAGGATCCCCAGGGACAGAGGAACCAACCGAGCTACAGTCCTTGGGGTTACAAAGACATGACTGAGTGATTGAGCACATATATATATATATAGGAGTAAGCATTCTTGAGATATTAGATATTTGCCTCATTGCACAATAGGGCAGCTTATTAAAGTGAATGCAGCCTAATCTCAGGATTTTCTTCACCTAATTATACTATATCAGTTAAGGTTCTCATTTGAAGAATGAGAATCTATACATTCTTATTAGATTAAACACCAAGGGACTCCTTCAGTTCAGTTCAGTCGCTCAGTCATATCCGACTCTTTGCGACCCCATGAATCGCAGCACGCCATAAGGGGCTTCAATTGCTGATAGAATGTTTGTGAAGACTGAAGAAACAAACTCTGTTCTTAGCTTCCAGGAATGGTTCTCAAAACTCATTATAGCATTGGGCCCCTAAAGTAGCTGTTGCCTGAGCTCTGACCAGGAAGGTGCTCCCTTACTGCCAGCCCCAAAACCACACACCACAAGTAGTGAGTCACACTTGTACACAGTTGCTTTTTTCTCCACCTAACTATAATCAGTCTCTACTATGGCATCTGATTTATGGAGCACAGAAATATGTGGAAATCAGTATTTGTAAAAATAACTACAGTGCCTACAATGTGCCAGCCACTGGCTTAGGTCCTGTACTCATGGACTTTACATTCTGGAATGGAATAAAATAAAATAAAATAAAATATATGATATACTGGATGATGATAAATCCTGCAGAAAAATAAAGGAAGAAAGCAATGAGCAGGCAGTGCTTTGAGTGAGGGTATGTAATTGAACTCTGGTTAGAAGAAAAAATGAACAAAAAACTCACTTTAAAAGTAACAGCTGAGCAGAGTTTCAAAGGAGAGAAGAAGTGAATCATTCAGATATCTGGAGGAAGAGCATTCCAAGAAGAGGGAACCATAAGTTCAAAACCCTTGTAGGGAGCATACCTGAGTGTTTAAGGAATGGCAAGGAGACTGGTATAAAATGAAAAAAGGATGAAAGTAGAACACAAGGGTCCGAGAGAAATGACAGAGGAGCAGACTGTGTGGGTTCTTTGCAGGGCATCATAATGACTTTTTCTTTTACCGTAACTGGGTTGGGAAATCATCAGAGGGTTTGACCAGATGAGTGATTTGAACTGCCATTTTTCTCATTTAAAAAATAGTAAAATCAAAATAATATAGAATAACCATCTCAAAGTCCAGAATTCAGTGGCATTTACTACATTCACAGTGCTATACAACCACCACCTTTATCTGCTGCTGCTGCTGCTGCTAAGTCACTTCAGTCGTGTCCGACTCTGTGCAACCCCATAGACGGCAGCTCACCAGGCTCCCCCGTCCCTGGGATTCTCCAGGCAAGAGCACTGGAGTGGGTTGCCATTTCCTTCTCCAATGCATGAAATTGAAAAGTGAAAGTGAAGTCGCTCAGTCGTGTCCGACTCTTAGCGACCCCATGGACTGTAGCCCACCAGACTCCTCTGTTCATGGGATTTTCCATGCAAGAGTACTGGAGTAGGGTGCCATTGCCTTCTCCGCCACCTCTATCTAGGTCCAATATACTTTGTCATCCCAAAAGAAAACCCTACTCTACTCAGCAGTCATCTCCCATCCTTCCAGGACCTGAAAAACACCAGTCTGCTTTCTGTCTCTATGGATTTACCTGTTCTACAAATTTTATATCAGTAGAATCATATAGTATATGGCTTTTTGTGTCTGACTTCTTTCACACAGCATAATGTTTATAAGGTTCATCCACTTTGTAGTGTATGCCAGTGCTTCATTCCTTTCATGGCTGAATGATATTCCAGAATATGTTTAGAATGCATTTTGTCTATCCAGTCATCAATTGATCCATTCATCAATTTTTTCTACCTTCATGTACAAGTATTAGTTTGAGTACCTTTCTTCAATTCTTTTGAGTATATGTGGAGTAGAATTGCTAGATCATGCAGTAACTCCATATTTAACTTTTTGAAGAACTCTTATACTACACCTGCATCATTTTATATCCCCACCATTATTATGTCTAATTTCTCCACATCCTCACCAACACGTGTTACTATCTATCTTCTTTTTATAGCCATCAAAGTCGGTATGAAGTGGAATTGTTTTGTTGCCATTTTTCCAAAACAAAATCAGTCTGGCTGTTATGTTGAGAACAGGCTGTACAGGCAAGGGTGGAAGCTATAACAATTGGAAGAGTATATAAAACTACTCTGCTGCTGCTGCTGCTAAGTCACGTCAGTTGTGTCTGACTCTGTGTGACCCCATAAAGAGCAGCCCACCGGGCTCCCCCGTTCCTGGGATTCTCCAGGCAAGAACTCTGGAGTGGGTTGCCATTTCCTTCTCCAATGCATGAAAGTGAAAAGTGAAAGGGAAGTCGCTCAGTGGTGTCCGACTCTTCGTGACCCCATGGACTGTAGCCCACCAGGCTCCTCCTCCGTGGGAGTTTCCTGGCAAGAGTACTGGAGTGGGTCGCCAGTGCCTTCTCCGAAACTACTCTGGTAGGATAGAAAACAAATTTTCATTGTCTGTTAAAAGATCTATGAATATATAGAATGAAAAACCATGAATGTAAAGATTTTTCCATTTAGGGAAATTTATGTTTAATGTTAAAAGAAAGAAAAGTAAATATAATAACATTTTTACAAAATGACCACAGAATGTTGTACTCTGCATGTTTAAAAGAAGTCATGCAGTTCTAGAAAATAAAGCCTGAGAAAGAGAATTTAGGCCTCTGTATTAGTTGTTTTCTCTTCAATTGTAAGAAAGAGAAAAGCCAAACAAAAACTGGATTAACCAATAATGGAATTAATTGTCTCATGGAACTGTTTTCCTAGGGGTATAGGAGTGGCTTGAGTGATATTCCCACAGGACCCAGTTTCTTCATCCATTGCGTCTGTATCTTGTTCCTGTTGTGTTTGCATATGATGTTAGTATGTGCAAAACTTATTTTTAACTCAGATTTAAATCCTTCAAGGAAAGATGTGAATTCTCTTCCCAGGTGTCCTAGCATATGTGCCGTCATGGCACCTTATTGACGCCAGTCGATCATGAACCAATCTCATACACTGAGACTGTATCCCAGGCTCTCCCCGTGAAGAGCTCACATCTACTACACAGATGATAAATGCAGGAGAGGCGGATTGCCAAGTGACTGAGCAGAAGGCAGAATGGATGCTAAATTACCATAATACAGTAAAGTCAAATATATCTGGATATATTTCCTGACTACTAGATATCTGCTTTCTAAATTTGGATGTGTTAATACTTCTGAGTCTCAATGTCCTTTTTAAATAACTGGAGATGGAATTATCTGTCCATATGTTTACTAAAAAGCTGAAATGAGATAAAATATATAAAATGTTTTATATATCTTAGGAACTGAACAAATGTTATCTGCTTTTATTTTTATAACAATGGTTATAACCATAATTAAATCGAGTAGCACACTTAATATTTTACATTTCCTCAGTTATCCTTGTGCTGTGCCCATAATCTATACTGAGTAGGTACTGTTAAATTGGAAATTATCTGTCTTTGCTTCTTTTTGTTTTTTCCATTTTTGAGAAATAATTGATATACATCTTTATAAGATTAAGGTACACAGGATGATGGTTTGATTTACATTTATTGGGAAATGATTACCAAAGTAGGTTTATATATCTTCTCATATAGATACAAAACATTTTGCTTGTGATAAGAAATCTTAGAATCTACTCTCTTAACAACTTTCCTAAATATCATAAAGTAGTGTTAATTATAGCCATCATGATTTACCTTATATCCCTAGTACTTATTTATCTGAAAATTTGGAGTCTGTACCTTTTGACAAACTTTCTCCAGTTTCCCCCGACCTCACACATTACTTCTGGTAACCAAAAATGTGGTCTCTTTTTCTGATATTGGTGGGTTTTTTGTTTTTAAGTTTTTTTAGATTACAGATATAAGTAAGATCATACAACATTTGCCTTTCTCTTTCTTTTTTTTATATTGTCAATTTTATTTTATTATTTTTTAATTATTATTTTTTTATTTTTTAACTTTACAATATTGTATTGGTTTTGCCATATATCAACATGAATCCGCCACAGTTGTACTCTGTGGGAGAGGGAAAGGGTGATGATTTTGGAGAATGGAACTGACACATGTGTAATATCATATATGAAACGAGTCGCCAGTCCAGGTTCGATGCATGATACTGGATGCTTGGGGCTGGTGCACTGGGGCGGCCTTTCTCTTTCTGACTTATTCAACTTATCATAATATCTTTAAGGACCATCCATCTATGTTGTTGAAAGTGGTAGGATTTCCTCATTTTTCTATGGTTGCATTATACACACACACACACACACACACACACACACACCATAGGTTCTTTATCCACCCATTCATTGGTGGACACTTAGGTTATTTCCATGTCTTTGCTATTGTAAATAATACTGCTACAGACATGGGGGCCAGATGTTTTTCAATTATTATTTCTGTTTCCTTTGGATATATATTCTTAGAAGTGGGATTACTTTATGGTAACTCTATTTTTAATTTTTTGAGGAAATTGCATAGTGCTGTACCAATGATTTGCCATCTTTGCTTATTTTAACCGACATTGACAATGAACTTTTTATATACATTCATTGAATGGAGTTCCAGTTCTTCTCTCTACAATAATTTCTTCTATTGTACTTGCTATTCTTTTTTTAAAATTAATTTATTTTTTATTGAAGGATAATTGCTTTACAGAATTTTGCTGTTTTCTGTCAAGCCTCAGCATGAATCAGCCATAGGTTGTACTTACATCACCTCCCTTTTGGAACTCCCTCCCCTCTCTCTCCCCATCCCAGCCCTCTAGGTTGATACAGAGCCCCTGTTTGTGTTTCTTTAGTCAATACAGCAAATTCCTGTTGGCTATTTTACATATGATAATGTAAGTTTCCATGTTACTCTCTCCATACATCTCACCCTCTCCTCCCCTCTCTCCATCTCCATAAGTCTATTGTCTATATCTGGTTTTCCATTGTTGCCCTGTAAATAAATTCTTCAGTACAATTTTTCTATATTCTATATATATGTGTTTGAATATGGTATTTATCTTTCTCTTTCTGATTCATTTCACTCTATATAACAGGGTCTAGGTTCATCTACCTCATTAGAACTGTCTCAAATGCATTTCTTTTTATGGTTGAGTAATATTCCATTGTGTAGATATACCACAACTTGTCTATCCATTCATCTGTCAATGGATATCTAGGTTCCTTCCATGTTCTAGCTATTGTAAATAGTGTTTCAATGAGCAATTTTGTTTTCCTCAAGGTATATGTCTAGGAGCGGGATTGCTGGGTCATATGGTGGTTTTATACCTAGTTTTTTAAGGAATCTCCATACCGTCTTCCATAGTGGCTGTATCAATTTACATTCCCACCAACAGTGCATGAGTATTCCCTTTTATCCACACCCTTTCCAGTATTTATTGTTTGTAGACTTTGATACGGAGAAGGCAATGGCAACCCACTCCAGTACTCTTGCCTGGAAAATCCCATAGATGGAGGGGCCTGGTGGGCTGCAGTCCATGGGGTCGCTAGGAGTCGGACACGACTGAGCGACTTCACTTTCACTTTTCACTTTCATGCATTGGAGAAGGAAATGGCAACCCACTCCAGTGTTCTTGCCTAGAGAATCCCAGGGACGGGGGAGCCTGGTGGGCTGCCATCTATGGGGTCACATAGAGTCAGACATGACTGAAGCGACTTAGCAGCAGCAGCAGACTTTGATAACGGCCATTCTGACCCGTGTGAGGTGATATCTCATTGTAGTTTTGATTTGGATTTCTCTAATAATGAATTATGTTGAGCATCTTTCCATGTGCTTATTAGCCATCTGTATGTCTTATTTGGAAAAATGTCTGTTTAGGTCTTTTCCCCACTTTTTGATTGGGTTGTTTGTTTTTCTGGCATTGAGCTGTATAAGCTGCTTATATATTTTGGAAATTAATCCTTTGTCAGTTGTTTCATTTGCTATTATTTTCTCCCATTCTGAGAGTTGTCTTTTCACCTTGCTTATAGTTTCCATTGCTGTGCAAAAGCTTTTAAGTTTAATCAGGTACCACTTGTTTAGTTTTGTTTTTATTTCCATTACTCTAGGAGGTGGGTCATAGAGGATCTTGCTTTGATTTATGCCATCGAGTGTTCTGCCTATGTTTTCCTCCAAGAGTTTTATAGTTCCTGGTCTTATATTTAGGTCTTTAATCCATTTTAAGTTTATCTTTGTGTATGGTGTTAGGAAGTATTCTAATTTAATTCTTTTACATGTAGCTGTCCAGTTTTCCCAGCACCATTTATTGAAGAGGCTGTCTTTGCCCCATTGTGTATTCTTGCCTCCTTTGTCAAAAATAAGGTACCTGTAGGTGCATGGGTTTATTTCTCGGCTTTCTATCTTGTTCCTTTGGTTTATATTTCTGTTTTTGCGCCAGTACCATACTGTCTTGATGACTGTAGCTTTGTAGTATAACCTGAAGTCAGGAAGCTTGATTCCTCCAGCTCCATTCTTCTTTCTCAGGACTGCTTTGGCTATTTGAGGTCTTTTGTGTTTCCATATGAATTGTGAAATTTTTTAGTTCTGTGAAAATTTCTAGTTCTGTGAAAAATGCCACTGGTAATTTGATAGGGATTGCATTAAATCTGTAGATTACATTTGGTGGTATACTCATTTTCACAATATCAATTCTTCTTACCCAGGAACATGGACTATCTCCATCTGTTTATGTCATCTTTGATTTCTTTCATTCAGTTCAGTTCAGTTCAGTCGCTCAGTCGTGTCCGACTCTTTGCAACCCCATGAATTGCAGCACGCCAGGATTATAATTTTCTGTATACAGTTCTTTTGTCTCCTTAGGTAAGTTTATTCCTAGATATTTAATTCTTTTTGTGGCAATGGTGAATGGGATTGATTCCTTAATTTCTATTTCTGATTTTTTATTGTTAGTATATAGAAATGCAAGTGATTTCTGTGTATTGATTTTGTATCCTACAACTTTGCTAAATTCACTGATTAGCTCTAGTAATTTTCTGATACTATCTTTAGGGTTTTCTATGTACAGTTTCATGTCATCTGCTAACTGTGAGAGCTTTACTTCTTCTTTTCCAATCTGGATTCCTTTTATTTCTTTTTCTTCTCTGATTGCTGTAGCTAGGACTTCCAGATTTATGTTGAATAACAGTGGTGAAAGTGGACACCCTTGTCTTGTTCCTGATCTTAGGGGGAATGCTTTCAGTTTTTCATCATTGAGAATAATGTTTGCTGTAGGCTTATCATATATGGCCTTCACTATGTTCAGGTAGGTTCCTTCTATACCCATTTTTTGAAGAGTTTTAATCATAAATAGGTGCTGAAATTTGTCAAAGGCTTTTTCTGCATCGAATGAGATGATCATATGGTTTTTATCTTTCAATTTGTTAATATGGTGTATCACAATGATTGATTTCCATATATTGAAGAATCCTTGCATCCCTAGAATAAACCCAACTTGATCATGGTGTATGAGCTTTTTGATGTGTTGCTGAATTCTGTTTGCTAAAATTTTGTTGAGGATTTTTGCATCTATGTTCATCAGTGATATTGACCTGTACTTTTCTTTTTTTGTGTTGTCTTTGTCTGGTTTTGGTATCAGGGTGATGGTGGCCTCATAGAATGAGTTTGGAAGTGTTCCTTCCTCTGCAATTTTTTGAAAGAGTTTTAGAAGGATAGGCATTAGCTCTTCTCTAAATGGTTGATAGAATTCTCCTGTGAAGCCATATGGTCCTGAGCTATTGTTTTTTGGGGGAGATTTTTTATCACAGCTTCAATTTCAGTGCTTGTAATTGGGTTGCTCATAATTTCTATTTCTTCATGGTTCATTCTTGGAAGATTGAACTTTTCTAAGAATCTGTCCATTTCTTCCAGGTTATCTATTTTATTGCCATATAGTTGTTCATAATAGTCTCTTATAATCCTTTGTATTTCTGCATTGTCTGTCATAACCTCTCCTTTTTCATTTCTAATTTTGTTGATTTGATTCTTCTCTCTCTTTTTCTTGATGAGTCTGGCTAAGAGTTTGTCAATTTTGTTTATCTTCTCAAAGAACCAGCTTTTAGCTTTATTAATCTTTACTATTGTTTCTTTCATTTCTTTTTCATTTATTTCTGCTCAGATCTTTATGATTTCTTTCCTTCTACTAATTTTGTGGGTTTTTTTCCTTCTTCTTTTTCCAGTTGCTTTAGGTGTAAAGTTAGGTTGTTTATTCGATGTTTCTCTTGTGTCTTGAGGTAGGATTGTATTGCTATAAACTTCCCTTTTAGAACTGTTCTTGCTGCATCTCATTGGTTTTGAGTTGTAATGTTTTCATTGTCGTTTGTTTCTAGAAACTTTTTGATTTCCCTTTTGATTTCTTTAGTAACCTGTTGGTTATTTAGAAATGTGTTTTTTATTCTCCATGTGTTTGTGTTTCTTACATTTTTTTCTTGTAATTGATATCTAGTCTCATAGCATTGTGGTCAAACAAGATGCCTGATACAATTTTGATTTTCTTAACTTTACTATGGTTTGATTTGTGACCCAAGATGTGGTCTAATCCTGGAGAATGTTCCATGTGCACTTGAGAAGAAGGTGTATTTTTCTGCATTTGGATGGAATGTCCTAAAGATATCAGTGAGATCCGTCTCATCTAATGTATCATTTAAAACTTTTGTTTCCTTATTAATTTTCCGTTTTGATGATCTGTCCATTGGTGTGAGTTGGGTGTTAAAGTCTTCTACTATTATAGTGTTACTGTCAGTTTCTCCTTTAATGTATGTTAGTGTTTGTCTCGGAGAAGGCAATGGCACCCCACTCCAGTACTCTTGCCTGGAAAATCCCATGGACGGAGGAGACTGGTAGGCTGCAGTCCATGGGGTCGCTAAGAGTCAGGCACGACTGAGCGACTTCACTTTCACTTTTCACTTTCATGCATTGGAGAAGGAAATGGCAACCCACTCCAGTGTTCTTGCCTGGAGAATCCCAGGGATGGGGGAGCCTGGTGGGCTGCTGTATGGGGTCGCACAGAGTCGGACACAACTGAAGCGACTTAGCAGCAGTAGCAGCAGCAGTGTTTGTCTTATGTATTGAGGTGCTTCTATGTTAGGTGCATAGATATTTACAATTGTTATGTCTTTCCCTTGGATTGATCCCTTGATCATTATGTAACGTCCTTCCTTGTCTCTTGTAATCTTCTTTATTTTAAGGTCTATTTTGTCTGATATGAGGATTGTTACTCCACTAGCAATTTTTTGCTTTTGCTTTACTTTTTCAAACTTTGTATTGCTTCCCATTTGCATGGAAAATATTTTTCCATCCTCTCACTTTCAGGCTATATGTGACTTGAGGTCTGAAGTGGGTTTCTTGTAGACAGCATATATATATATGGGTCTTGTTTTTGTATCCATTCAGCCAGTCTGTGTCTTTTGATGGGAGCATTTAATCCATTTTCATTTAAAGTAATTATTGATATATATTTTCCTATTGCCATTTTCTAATTGTTTGGTGCTGATTTTGTAGATCTTTTTTTCTTCTGCTGTATTTCTTGACTATATAGGTCCATTTAGCATTTGCTGTAAAGCTGGTTTGGTGATGAACTCCCCAGGTCGGTAGATGCCCAATATGCTACTGGAGATCAGTGGAGAAAATAACTCCAGAAAGAATGAAGGGATGGAGCCATGAAAAAACAATACCCAGCTGTGGATGTGACTGGTCACAGAAGCAAGGTCCGATGCTGTAAGAGCAATATTGCATAGGAACCTGGAATGTTAGGTCCGTGAATCAAGGCAAATTGGAAGTAGTCAAATAGGAGATGGCAAGAGTGAATGTCGACATTCTGGGAATCAGTGAACTAAAATGGACTGGAATGGGTGAATTTAAATCAGATAACCATTATATCTAATACTGTGGGCAGGAATCCCTTAGAAGAAATGGAGTAGCCATCATGGTCAACAAAATAGTCCAAAATGCAGTACTTGGATGCAATCTCAAAAATGACAGAATGATCTCTGTTAGTTTCCAAGGCAAACAATTCAATATCATTGTAATCCAAGCCTATGCCCCAACGAGTAATGCTGAAGAAGTTGAAGTTGAACTGTTCTATGAAGACCTACAAGACCTTTTACAACTAACACCCAAAAAAGATGTCCTTTTCATTATAGGGGAAGGAATGCAAAAGCAGGTAGTCAGGAAACACCTGGAGTAGCAGGCAAATTTGGCCTTGCAGTACAGACTGAAGCAGGGCAAAGGCTAATAGAGTTTTGCCAAGAGAACGCACTGGTCATAGCAAGCACCCTCTTCCAACAACACAAGAGAAGACTCTACACATGGACATCACCAGATGGGCAACACCGAAATCAGATTGATTATATTCTTTGTAGCCAGAGATGGAGAAGCTCTATATAGTCAGCAAAAACAAGACCGGGAGCTGACTGTGGCTCAGATCATGAACTCCTTATTGCCAAATTCAGACTTAAATTGAAGAAAGTAGGGAAAACCACTAGACCATTCAAGTATGACCTAAATCAAATTCCTTATGATTATACAGTGGAAGTGAGAAATAGACTTAAGGGACTAGATCTGATAGACAGAGTGCCTGATGAACTATGGACGGAGGTTCATGACATTGTACAGGAGACAGGGATTAAGACCATCCCCATGGAAAAGAAATGCAAAAAAGCAAAATGGCTGTCTGAGGAGGCCTTGCAAATAGCTGTGAAAAGAAGAGAAGCAAAAAACAAAGGAGAAAAGGAAAGATATTCCCATTTGAATGTGGAGTTCCAAAGAATAGCAAGGAGAGATAAAAAAGCCTTCCTCAGGGATCAATGAAAAGAAGTAGAGGAAAACAACAGAAAGAGAAAGACTAGAGATCTCTCCAAGAAAATTAGAGATACCAAGGGAACATTACATCCAAAGATGGGCTCGATAAAGGACAGAAATGGTATGGACCTAACAGAAGCAGAAGATATTAAGAAGAAGTGGCAAGAATACACAGAAGAACTGTACAAAAAAGAGCTTCATAGCCCAGATAATCAGGATGTTGTGATCACTCACCTAGAGCCAGATATCCTGGAGTGTGAAGTCAACTAGGCCTTAGAAAGTATCACTACAAACAAAGCTAGTGGAGGTGATGGAATTCCAGTGGAGATATTTCAAATCCTGAAAGATGACGCTGTGAAAGTGCTGCACTCAATATGCCAGCAAATTTGGAAAACTCAGCAGTGGCCACAGGACTGGAAAAGGTCCGTTTTCATCCCAATCCCAAAGAAAGGCAATGCCAAAGAATGCTCAAACTACCACACAATTGCACTCATCTCACACGCTAGTAAAGTAATGCTCACAATTCCCCAAGCCAGGCTTCAGCAGTACATGAACCGTGAACTTCCAGATGTTCAATTGGTTTTAGAAAAGGCAGAGGAACCAGAGACCAAATTGCCAACATCCACTGGATCATGGAAAAAGCAATAGAGTTCCAGAAAAACATCTATTTCTGCTTTATTGACTGCCAAAGCCTTTCACTGTGTGGATCACAATAAACTAGAAAATTCTGAAAGAGATGGGAATAGCAGACCACCTGACCTGCCTCTTGAGAGACTTGTATGCAGGTCAGGAAGCAACAGTTAGAACTGGACATGGAACAACAGACTGGTTCCAAATAGGAAAAGGAGTACGTCAAGGCTGTATACTGTCACCCTGCTTATTTAACTTATATGCAGAGTACATCATGAGAAACACTGGGGTGGAAGAAGCACAAGCTGGAATCAAGATTGCTGGGAGATATATCAATAACCTCAGATATGCAGATGACACCACCCTTATGGCAGAAAGTGAAGAGGAACTAAAAAGCCTCTTGATGAAGGTGAAAGAGGAGAGTGAACAAGTTGGCTTAAAGCTCAACATTCAGAAAATGAAGATCATGGCATCTGGTCCCATAACTTAATGGGAAATAGATGGGGAAACAGTGTCAGACTTTATTTTTGGGGGCTCCAAAATCACTGCAGATGGTGATTGCAGCCATGAAATTAAAAGACACTTACTCATTTGAAGGAAATTTATGACCAACCTAGATAGCATATTAAAAAGCAGAGACATTACTTTGCCAACAAAGGTCCATCTAGTCAAGGCTGTGGTTTTTCCTGTGGTCATGTATGGATGTGAGAGTTGGACTGTGAAGAAAGCTGAGCACTGAAGAATTGATGGTTTTGAACTGTGGTGTTGGAGAAGACTCTTGAGAGTCCCTTGGATGGCAAGAAGATTCAACCAGTTCATCCTAAAGGAGATCAGTCCTGGGTGTTCATTGGAAGAACTGATGCTAAAGCTGAAGCTCTAGTACTTTGGCCACCTCATGTGATGTTGACTCATTGGAAAAGACCCTAATACTGTGAAGGATTGGGGGCAAGAGGAGAAGGGGACGATAGAGGATGAGATGGCTGGATGGCATCACCGACCTGATGGACATGAGTTTGGGTAGGCTCCGGGAGTTGGTGATGGACAGGGAAGCCTGGTGTGTTGTGATTTGTGGGGTCGCAAAGAGTCAGACATGACTGAGCGACTGAACTGAACTGGTTTGGTAGTACTGAATTATTTTAACTTTTGCTTGTCAGAAATCTTTTTATTTCTCCATCAATTTTGAATGAGATCCTTGCTGGGTACACTAATCTTGGTTGTAAGTTTTCCCCTTTCAGTACTTTAAATATATCCTGTGATTCTCTTCTGGCCAGCAGAGTTTCTGTGAAAGATCAGTGTTAAGTATGTGGTGTTTCCCTTGTATTTTACTGGTTGCTTCTCCCTTGCTGGTTTTAATATTCTTTCTTTGTGTTTAGTCTTTGTTGGTTTGATTAGTATGTGTCTTGGCATGTTTCTCCTTGGGTTTATCCTGTATGGGATTCTTTGTGCCCCTTGGACTTGATTGGCTATTTCCTTTTCCATGGTTATGGGAAATTTTCAACTATAATCTCTTCAAAAATTTTCTCATACCCTTTCTTTTTCTCTTCTTCTTCTGGGACCCCTATAATTCGAATGTTGGTGCATTTGATATGGCCCCAGAGGTCTCTCAGACTGTCCTCAGCTCTTTTCCTTTTTACTTAATTCTGCTTTTCAGAAGTTATTTCCACCATTTTATCTTCCAGTTCACTGATTTTTTCTTCTGCTCAGATATTCCACTGTTGATTCCTTCTAGAGTATTTTTAATTTCAGTAATTGTATTGTTTGTCTCTGTATGCTTATTCTTTAATTCTTCTAGGTCTTTGTTAATTGATTCTTGTTTTTTTCTCTATTTTGTTTTCAAGGTTTTGATCATCTTTACTATCATCATTCTGAATTCTTTTTTTGGTAATTTTCCTATTTCCTCTTAATTTATTTGGACTTCTGTGTCTCTAGTTCCTTCCTTCATTTGTGCAATATTTCTCTGTCTTTCCTTTTTTTATTTTTTTTAAAGTTATTGTGTTTGAGGTCTCCTTTTCCCAGGCTTCAAGGAAAGTTGAATTCTTTCCTTGAAGAATGTTGAATTCTTTCTTCCTTGTCATTTCTACCCTCGTAAGGTTGGTCCAGTCGTTTTTGTGAGCTTTGTATAGTGTGAGAATTGGGCTGAGTTTTTGTTTGATTGTTTTTCCTCTGATGGGCAAGGCTGGGAGAGGTGGTACTCCTGTTTGCTGATGATTGGGTTTGTATTTTTGTTTTGTTTGTTGTTTAGATGAGGCATCCTGCACAGGGTGCTACTTTTGGTTGGGTGATGCCAGGTCTTGTATTCAAGTGGTTTCCTTTGTGTGCATGCTCACTATTCGATACTCCCTAGGGTTAGTTCTCTAGTAGTATAGGGTCTTGGTGTCAGTGCTCCCACTCCAAAGGCTCAGGGTTTGATCTCTGGTCAGGAACAAAGATTCCACAAGTGGTTTGTTATGACATTAAGGGAGAGTAAAACAAATATCCCAAAATGAGAAACCAAAGACAAACCCCAGACAAATGGCAGTTACAAAATTAGGCAAATAATAGTTAAAATAATGGAATATACACATATACATTTACAGCCATGGGCAAAGTGAAAACAGTCCAACAAAAATAAAGTACAGTAGATTGATCTGGTGAACAAAGGAAGTCAAAAATTTATTTACCAGTTAAGAACAAAACTAAGTTAAGCACAAACTGGAAAACAAAACTAAAGCAAGGTGCCAAGTGGGGTATAAAGCAATGAAAATAAAACTAACAAATATGTTGAGAGGAAAGGAGAGAAAGAAAAGAAAGAATAGATATGCAAAGTTAAATAGAGGTAGATAAAGAAGATTTATATATGTTAAAGATTAACTGCAAGGGGAAAAGAACAGTAGCAAAAGCAAACAAAGGAATAAACGTAGAAAAAATAATAATAGGTTTAAAAATTAAAATTAAAAAAGAGAGAAAAGGAAAGAAAAAAAAAAAAAAAAAGGAAAACTCCACAGAACTGCAGAAGGCCAATGCAGAGACAGAGGTTTATGACAACAATAAAAAATGTGACTGAGCAAAAAAAAAAAAAAAAAAAAAAAGCTCAAAGGCTTAATTGGATTTCTTAGTTCCAATAAAATCAACAACTACAACAGAGAGGGAAGAAAAGGTAAAAAAAAGAAAGAAAATCCAAAAGAATCTACAGAACAAGTCAAAAAATAAGAATAATAAATGTTTTTCTTGAGTCACTGTTGTCAGAGTCCTTTCCTGTGCTGGGAATCACAGTCCACCTTATTTCCCTAGGATGTCCTCTAACACTGTGCTGATCTCTGAATCTGCTGTGGGGGCAGCTCAGATTCTAATCTGGTCCTACTCCTGTGTGTTCTTGCCACCAATGTCCACAGCTATCAGAGCTAGTGCATTTTCTTTTGTGGGGGCTCTCAATGGCCTTTTATATATCCCATAGACACAGAGTCTGCTTAGTTGATCGTGTGGGTTTAATCTGCAGGTTGTACAGCTGGTGGGAAGGTTTTGGGTCTTCTTCCTTATTCACACTGCCCCTGAATTTCAGTTGTGGTTTTATTTCCACCTCTGCATGTGGGTCACCCACTGGGGGTTTGCTCCTAAGGCTGCCCTGGAGGGCTTGCGTTTGCCCCTGTAAGGGCCAGGTGTGGAAGTGGTGCAGCTGCTTGGGTTGCAGGGGTTCTGGCAGGACCAGGTACTCAGGGGAGTTAGTGGCTAGGGCAGCAGGAAATATAGTGCTCCAGAAGGGTATGGCAACCAGTATTGGCTAATACGCTCCAGTATTCTTGCCTGGAGAACCCCTTCTCTGACAGAGAAGCCTGGAAGGCCGCAGTCTACAGGGTTGCAAAGAGTCAGACAGGACGGAAGCCACCCTGCGTGCATAAACACAAGACTTTTTTTTTGCCCCCCCCCTCTTTTTTTGCCTGTGGCAGCTCTGCCCCAGTGAGAGTTGAGCATGAAGGTGATGCAGCTGCTTGGCTTGCAGGGATCCTGGCAGCGCCAAGTGTTCAGTGACACAAACTGCCTCCACAGCAGGAGTTATGGCCCTGCTGCTGCTGCTGCTAAGTCGCTTCAGTCGTGTCCGACTCTGTGCGACCCCAGAGACGGCAGCCCACCAGGCTCCCCCGTCCCTGGGATTCTCCAGGCAAGAACACTGGAGTGGGTTGACATTGCCTTCTCCAATGCATGAAAGTGAAAAGTGAAAGTGAAGTCGCTCAGTCATGTCCAACTTCTAGTGACCCCATGGACTGCAGCCCACCAGGCTCCTCCGTCCATGGGATTTTCCAGGCAAGAGTACTGGAGTGGGTTGCCATTGCCTTCTCCAATGCATGAAAGTGAAAAGTGAAAGTAAAGTCGCTCAGTCATGTCCAACTCCTAGTGACCCCATGGACTGCAGCCCACCAGGCTCCTCCGTCCATGGGATTTTCCAGGCAAGAGTACTGGAGTGGGGTGCCATTGCCTTCTCCGAGTTCAGAGTCTTTTTTTGAGCCTCCCGTAGCTGGCGATCAGAAGGCCTCTGGCGTCTTTCTCTGTAGCTCTGCCTGTTTAGGCACTCAGAGGGATCCCTTGCCTAGGGTCCTACTCTGTAGATTGGTGTGTCAGGCACTTAAAGGGGCACCCTGGGTGGGGTCCTACTCTGTAGTTCAGTGTGTCAGGCATTTGACGGGCCAGCCTCTCTTACTGTTCAGCTACCAAAGCTGGCTTGTGGAGAGAGTGAGTCTATGGTGATGGCTCCACCCCCTACATGTGACTCAGCACTATCGCCTTGCTTCCATGGCTGCTTGACTTTCCTCCACAGGCATTTGCCACCATGATCTCCTCCCTCACATCCCCTCAATCCGTTTCTCCGCAGTCAACAGCAGTCCTTGCACTGGGATTGCTCCACAATCCTTAAACTCCAGCTCCCAGCTACTGCCCCTTGCAGACCAGTGATCCTGTCTGGCATATGTATGGCTGCTTCAAGGACTGTCTGATTCTCATTCCATTTAAGCTGCCACAGATCAACTGTTTCACTCTCAGCGTTAAATGCTCCTCCTCTGACTCAGACAATTGCCCTGCTGTGCGGATCAGACCCCTGCTTCATTTCCCCCACCCGCTGAGGGTAGGTCCAGTCCTACTAATACTCCTGTTTTTCCCCCTAGTTCCTTCGTCCTTCTGAATTTTGCGTGGTTCTATATATTCTTTTCCATTGGTCAGGTCCTCCTGTCCACACTCAGCTGGTGTTCTGCATGCACGTCTGTGTCTCAAGGTGTATTCCTGATGTATCCATGGAGAGAGATGTACTCCACATCCACCTACTCCTCTGCCATCTTGTTTTCCCACCTGTATTTGCTATTCTTAATCAAAAGACATGATCAGTGTATCAAACATAGATTTTACCCCATTCTTAAGTTTATTCCTTGAATTCAATGTTTATTTCTAGGGCACTAGAATAATTTTCATTTGTATCACTATTTCATGGAGACCTTTTTCAGAGGATATATCTTAGATATGATTCCTTCATAGCAGATTGTAAGACAAGGATTTGAATGCAAGACAAGGATTTGAACTCCTGGGAGATGATTTTAGAAACTGCTGAAAGAGTGGAGAAGTATGAAATGGAAGGAAAGACAACCAATAAAGGTTGCATTTCAAATCATCTATCACATGAGTAATTGGAACTTGACACTTCTGTGGAAATTCTGAGACAGGATGAAACACACAGCTAAAGTTATACCGCCCAGTGGGCAAGGATTTATCCACAAATACTAGTAAGTATGTACACCAGATCTCGTGAGTCATTGGTTGAAGATGCTTTCAGTGGGGGATCAGATCTGCAACACTTTCAGCATATGGTTTATTGTAGCAAGATGCCCTCCAGTGGAAAGAAAGTATCCTCAGGGAAAGAAATGTAGGATTTTACAGTTAGGAGAAAATAGGTTCTTATAGGTACTAAGGGTCAAGAATATGGGTAGGGCACAGATGGAGCAACTGTTGCTGATATATCTTGGAAAATAAAGTTAGAGAATTTAGTAATTTGGGGGGACTTAGAAGGGAAACCTCTTGCAGTAACTTACAAGCACAGTGTGACCAATGATGGACTACAGAAGAGAGTACTGAGTCTGTCATTCTGAGAGGTGGACTAAGACAAGGACAGAACAGGGGTCAATTGTCACAGTACAGATAACTTCACACAGGACACTCAGAATCTCATATATTCATTCCCCCCCCCCCCACACACACACACCCCAACAGATTGAATCAACATATTCAGAAGTAAGTATGTGTCAGGATTGTTCCCAATTCGGACTATCCAGTACCCTTGTCAATAGCCATGTGCAGCTGTTGAGCACTTGAAATGTGGCCAGTGCCACATGTGGAAATCATATTTGAGAGCCACATTATGGTTTTACACATAATAAATACATTTTACATTTAGTTTACCTGCTGCCTTCTACTTTTTAAATGAAGCTTCCAGAAAACTTTAAATGACATATGTGGCTCCCACATTTATATTGGAGAGCACTGTTCTATGTATTTGCAAAGACCTTCTCCTCTTAGACTTTCAATTCTAGAGGAAGAAATGAGACAACTAACAAAAAATCTAAGTGAATTATATGGTATGGTATGGTAGAAGCTGATGAATAGTATGAGGCAAAATAAGAACTAAAGCAGCATAAGAGGAATCAGGTGTAATATGGTAGGTTGTGTTTGTCAGTGTGAGTGTGAGGTCAGGTTGCTTTAAGAAATTTGAACATTTGAACAAAGAATCAGGCAGGTAGAGGAAGAGTTGCACAGGAAGTAAGAAAACCTTAAGCAGAAGCTTCCCTGACTTGTTTGAAGAACAACTAAGAGATGGAGGGGTCTGGAGTAGAGTGAGACTAAAGAGAGAACAGTAAGGACTGAGGTCAAGGAGGCAACGGGTGTAGGAGGTGGGGCAGACTTGTGTGTTTGAAGACCTAGACATTTCTTTTGAATGAAATGGGGATCCAGTGGGTGAGAGGAATGGCCCAATATGCTTTCATTTTAAATGGATTGTTCTGGCTAGTATGTTGCAGCCAGTTTACAGAGTCAAGTGTGGAAGCAGGAGATATATGTGCGGGCTCTGAACTGATCCAGGTGGGAGATGAAGATGGCGTAGGTCAAGGAGGTGGCAGGACAGACTCTTAAAAAGGGTCAGATCTCCAAACCACTCAACTTAACAGCAAAATAATTCAAACCCTCAAGCTTAAGACAAACTAGAAAAATCCTGAGGTTACTAGTGGGTGTCCTTGCCAAAATAACATGGAGTTTATTTCTTGGTCTGCTTGTGTAAAGATCTGAGCTCTGTTCCTTTTATCCCAATATAAGCTTTGAGTTATTTATGTTACTTAAATAGGTTCAAGTGTTTCCCTGGGAAAGAATTATCCTCAGGAGTCAGAAGCTTTGCATATTTGATTATCAGATATGCATTTCCTGTTTGGTGTCTTTCTATTTTCTACAAAACCTCAGATGGATGGAAACAATAAATGTTTGTTCAGCAACAGCTGGTCCCAGACTCTTATTCTGTCTTGAACATATTTTCTTTATTCATCTTCATTTTTCAACCTCTTTTGGTAGCCTTTCCTTTTCTCTAGGCATTACATGTGAAATAAAAATGTGTAGCACTTAATGTGTTCACTCTCACATTTCTCCTGCTGAATTAAGTACACTTGTATTTATACAAAAGGCCTTAGGATATCCACTGTGCAAACTGACAATTTAAACAAGAACCTGAGAAATGAAGAAAAAGATCCTTCAACATTGCATAACATCAGAGCAAATGCTTCACTTTTTAAAATATCTTTGTGAGGAGGTCTTTAATGTTGACTTGAGAGAATCAGTTGCTTCAAAAGAATTAATCTAGTGTTCTATGTGAAAGAATCTAGAGAAAGAATGAAAGAAGACCCATATCCATAAAACCTACTATTGTACCAATACTGTTATCTTGTACTAAGTGAAATGAATTTTTTAACAGGAGCAACGACACCTTCATTCCCTGGATTGTGCCCCATTTATCTTAAAAGCTAGAAGGAGCACATGGAACCTTTCCTGTGCTTAACATCTCTCTGACTTCCCCTTCTGCAGACTCTCCCTGACTTCCTCTTTCAGTTCTACTAGTTAATGCTCATGTGATTATATTGGTGTTCTCTGGATAATTCAGGCTACCATAGCTGTTTTAAGGTCAACTGATGAGTAGCATTCATCACATCTGCCAACTATACTGTGCCATGTACACATTCACGGAGGTAACACCAGGGGCAAAGTTGTGGGGGCTACAAATCTGTCTACCACAGTTTGTAACATACTTAGCACACCCTGCTTGAAACAGAATGAATGTTGACTACTGGTGTTTACAGCAACAGTGAGGACACTACATTACCGTGTGGGAATCTATGCATTCTAAACGAACATGCTACCCTGAAGTAACTTCCAAGGGACATGAGAAACTATAATTGTATTTAAGGTGCCTTGTTATAAAGTTGGACGATATCAGAGTATCTCAGTAGCAGCTTCATTTGCCTGAAAATGAGGAACTAAAATCAGAGAGGAAGTATTAATGTTTATATCTTTTCTGAGGTTTAGAAGAGCTGGAAACTGTGAGGACTGATGATTAGATAGCATTCTGCTCACAAGGAAGGGGACTTGTGTTCCTGAAGGGAGGCCTTAGGTTAGAAATCACTAGATAAAACATGACAGGAGGCACCAGGATGGTGACAGCAATTTTAGCTGTATACAGCAAAGAAAGATAAGGGATTTCTGCAAGAGCATGTTGTCTCCCTTAAGAGAAAAGGACATTCCAAGGACAGTAGTCTAAGAGCAGTGAAAAGGAAGCTTACTGAGTGCAACTGTCTTATCAGAGTGAAAAGACATAAAACAAACAACAGTATATGCATGTAATCTGGATGGATTAACTGGTTGTTTCTGATGTTGGCAATGTTGAAAACACAACAGCACTTGGAAGAGAATTAGACAAACACACAAAAAAGTGACACTCATAATATGGGAGCTACTGTTGATGCCCTGCCCTTATTTTTTCATCATTGCTAGTTCACCTAAACCAAATTTTCAAAGCCTTGGAGCTATTTGACATTTTATGCAATTTAACCTTTATTGTGGAGCTGTCTTCTTCATTGTAGAGTGTTTCACAGAATTCCAGACCTTACCCACTAGTTAGTACTACCCTCCCTCTCCAAGTTATGACAACCAGCAATGTCTGCAGACATTAACAAATGACCCCTGGTGAATAAAATTTCCCTTGGTTGAGAACTTCTCCTTAGACCAGCATCTAACACATTGAGTGGCACTGGAATTATCTGGAGTACTTGGTAAAATACAGAATATGGACCACAACCCTAGAATTCTTGCTCTAGGTCTTGGATGCTGCTTGAGAATCTGCATGCTAGGTGGTGCTAGTGGTAAAGAACCCACTTGCCAATGCAGGAGACATAAGAGATGCAGTTCCATCCCTAGGTCAGGAAGATCCCTGGAGGAGGACATGGCGACCCACTTGCCTAGAGAATCCCATGGACAGAGGAGCCTAGTAGGCTACAGCCAAGAGTCAAACACGACTGAAGCAATTTAACATGCATCCACACAATAAGTTCTCAGATAATTATGATATTCGTGGTGCAGGGACCATACTTTAAGAACCAATGCTATAAATACCAAAAGCTTCCTGCTATAAACACCTGTCATTCTCCCTGGGGGCTTTCTTTGGCCACAGGTAATGCCCAGCTTCTCCCACAAGGCAGGCATTAAATGCCAGAGAATCAACAACCTCAGGAATGGTTTTAAGCAACTAGGGAGGGAAGTTGGTGACTCTAACCCTCATGTCCCTCACTTTCAGGGGAACGAAACAGGCATGTTCTTCCCCATGTCTCAGGGGTTCTGGCAGGATTAAGCCCCAGTGGCATACAGCAGTAATCTGTTCATTAACTTCTACTCCTTCTTACCTCCACTGTCTCACTTTCTTTCTTCCTCTTTTGGTACTTTCTGGGACTACTTCCCCAAAATATGGAGAAGGATTTGCATGTTATCAAATCCTTATATCAGAGTTGCCTTTGAAGAGAACCTAAAGTAGGGCAATATTATCACTAAAATTTCTAGGTTTTTATGTTTTATTTTTTAATGGCTGTTACTTTTTCCCCTTTTAGACCTGTGGTTCTCAACTGGGGCAGGTTTGCCCTTCTCTACCAGAGGACATTGACAATATCTGGAGACACTGTTGGTTGTCACAGATATGGATGGCAGGTGCCACTGGACAGATGGCAGGGATTCCACTAAACATCCTATAGTGCACAGTAAGGTTCCAAATATTAGCAGGGATAAGGCTGAGAAACTGAGCTCTACTCAAAAGGGTCTAAGGAAGATATACTCCCAACACTAGGCACTTATCCTTTCTGGAATTACTTGAGGTTCAAATTCAGGGACTGTTAATATTCTGAAATTGTAGCCATTCATCTGCCTCAGAAATAGTAATCACATGCATTCTGTGGTATTTTTTCTTACCCTATGAATTGGACTATTCCTAGATAAACTTCAATTAAGTCTTTGAATTCCTTAAAATAAATGTTTTCAAAAGTAAATGTTCAGTTTTCAATGGATAAAATTTTATGAAGGATGAAAAAATGCAGTTAATGTGTTAATAGTTACTTTTGAAAGTTTTAGATTTCCTGTTGTTCTCTTGTTTTCCTTTAAGGAAAAACAACCAGCTGCTAGTTACGTGTGTTTAAGTTACACTTCAAGTCAATGTTTTATGTAACCGTCTATGTACAGCAAAGTGTCTTATAAGATCTTCTATAAAGAAGGTGATCACCAAGTTGTTTCTATACAAATACCAACATTTTTGGCAGAAGATTACATTGCCATTGTACAGCTGGAAAGTGGTATATTTGGGTAACTGCAGGTTTTCTAATTTGTCCATATTGTTACCATTCAAAGGCATTTTTTTTTTCCATTGTAATCTTTTGAAACGTTGAATGTTAATGAAAATGTTCAAAAAAATTAATGCAAAAAATTAGCCATGATAAAAGTACAATAAAGAAAAGAATTACTGCATAAAATCAAGGGTTTCTTTTATAAATACAAAGTTTGAAATAAGTAAATTAATTTGTGAGTTATTGATGTTAAAAAAAGAAAAATTAGGCATGGGAAAAAGAGTTGAATTTAAACACACCCTCTATAACACTAATTTCTCAAAAAAAAAAGTAAGCAAATCACTTCTGTTTTTAAACTTCAGAGTGTATTATTTTCAAATATCCATTCATCTGTTATCAATCTTAGTAATCTAGATGACTTTAGATTGAACTGATTTTAATCCTATTTATCAGAAATCTGACATTAGTATTTGAAGATTTATTTATTTATGTATTTTGTATTTGAAGATTTAAAATTCAGTTTAGTATTTTTTTTTAACATCACACAGCCTTTTACACACCTGTTAATTAACTACTACAAGTGACTCCATTTGCAATAATTATTAGGAAAAAACCTTCTTAATAACATTGGGTTGCAGACTGAAAGAGAAGTTCAGTCTATGTCACAGTACTTGATTTAGTCAACTTCTTGTTATAAAGATATAATCATAAGACCACCACTGTATTTAAAACCATAGATTATTTGTGCTCCCTCAATAAGGAGGAACACAGTGTTTCACATTATAGCTTTTCTAAAGACTACGGTGAAGTAATAGGAGTACATGAGCAAGAGAGAGGGCAGGGGAAGGGAGAGGTGATGAATGAGAGATGTGGCTTGAACTTTCTGATTAGGCACAAAGATTTTAGGAAATATATTTCTGTAAAAAAGTCTTAAAAATAAAATTTTCCTCAGTGGAAGACAATTTTTCCCGTATATGAATCAGTGAAGCAATTATGTATCAAATATCATTCAGAAATTATAAATGAATACTATCAAATCAGGCCCTATTTACTAATTGAAGAGCATAAATGAAAACACTTTAAAAAATCTATGTCATTTAGATGAATAGCTATCTCATATACACATTTTATTGTAATTTATTTTTCATTAGTTAGAATAAAAATATTTAATACTGAAAAATGAATTTCTGAAACTTTGATACAGAAGTGAAATAAAAAACTAGCATTCTCTCTGACCAAAAAAAAAAGAAAAAAAGTAAATATTTCATTTTCTGCTTTTGCTTTACCCTGAAAAAATGGATATGTGTCCTAGACTCTTTGGGCATGCTTTTCTTCAATCCACCCAAAATCAGGAAGATGATGACCATGTTAACAGTTTCAGACAAATAGTAATGCAACGCGATTGCTTTGGGAGTGACGATATCTAACTTGAGGATGTACAGTTGAATGAAACACAGCATGGAATTTTTGAAGCACACAATAACAATTTAAAACATTCAAGCAAAAATATATTTGATATGATTCATATGGCTCTACATGAAGTCAGCTCATAGATTTGGGGCACAGATTAATACAATTTTTCAACTCTTGAAGGTTTTGGAAATCTATATAGCACTATCTAAAACATATTAACTGAACAAATGTAAATATTTGCCCCCTTTAAAAATCATAGTCTTCAAGTGAAAGGTGGAATTCTAGTCTTTCAAGGGGAAAATCTGCTAGATCAAGGGTGAGCTTTGTATCAAAATAGCTACACCTATAGCAAATCAACCAACCATTCAGAGAAAGAATATTATGACCTGAAAAATGATATGCTAACTAAAATCTGACGTTAGGTTACCTTGTTAACAAACATGATCATATTCTCTACTACTCAGTGCTTATGTCAGCCCTTGGTAAAATAGGTACAAGGAGGTATGATATTTCAACAGTCATGCACTCAGTAATATTTGCTGCCTACAAAATCAATTACACACTTGTTTTGAACTGTGGTATTGAAGAAGACTCTTAAGAGTCCCTTGGACTGCAAGGAGACCAAACCAGTCCATCCTAAAGGAAATCAGTCCTGAATGTTCACTGGAAGGACTGATACTGAAGTTAAAACTCCAATACTTTGGCCACCTGATGTGAAGAGTTGACCCGTTAGAAAAGACCCTGATGCTGCAAAAGTTGAAGGCGGGAGGAGAAGGGGATGACAAAGGATGAGATGGTTGGATGGCATCACCAACTCAATGGAGATGAGTTTGAGATTCTCTGGGAGTCAGTGATGGGCAGGGAGGCCTGGCGTGCTGCAGTCCATGGGGTCGCAAAGAGTCGGACACAACTGAGTGACAGAACTGAACTGAACTGGAACATTCAATATCTATTGGAAAACAGGGAGATACTAACTATATTTAAAGAAATGGTTTGAACATTGTGAAAAAGGATGCAAGGTGTTGTTTTGAGTATTACTATTCATTAGAAGCTGCCCTTAGTGGATCAGGCTTGTATATGAGACAAAGGTTCAGCTAACACTGCTTGACTGACCTTGTGAGGACATATTCAATAAAGTGAAAAATCTAGCATGGAGATGTGAACACATTATTTGTCCATTCCTACCTAATCTCCAAATTAAATGTGGTTATTGTGGAGTTTCTCAGTTGTGGAACTATATTTCATGTGGCAGAAGCCATTGAAATGTGTTCAGATTGGTTGCTAAGAATTATTTTGAATTTCTTTATTTGATGATTCAGTGAGAGAACAGATGATGAATAAATAGGAGACTGGGGGGTTGGAGCAAGGTGGAAATTGAAAGGATCACAAAGTGAATGGAGTTTAATGGAAAAACTACAATATGTTTGGAATTAGTCAGTTTCTTCAATCACTATAGGAGTATTTAGGTCAGCCTCTTCCATCTCTCACAATGTTTCTATTTAAAGGGAATCCAGATGCATCAGAGTGAATGGGATTATCTAACAAATTGGCTAAAATAGGATCCAACAGAACTATTTCAATACATAGGGGAGAAAAAGTAATTTTCCTCCTACTATTCTGAGTTTCCTGTAACAAAAAGAAAAATTAACAACAAAAACAAAACAAGAAAGTCATTAATCCCTGAGGCACACATCCCATGAGAGAAACTGAAATCGAGATTAACTCAAAATGACACTTATAATTGCAGTTTATATAGAAACTTCAACAAAAAACAATCAATTTGTAAAAGAAAAAATGATAAGACAAATGAAAGCAGTTTTAGGCTTCCAAGGGTGGCAACCTTTGGATAAAAATATGGGAAGAAACTAACAGAGTAACATTTGTCTGCTGTTTCCTCTGGTGTTCCCTCTGGGCTAGGAGTGTTTCCTTTTCTCCTGATACAGGGAGTGTGCATTTCACATGGGAATATTATTTCCTGATTGATTTTAGGAAGAAAAATGAGGGTCAGAGTGAACTTCCTGAACCTGCTGTTTCATAAGTGCCTTTAATTCAAAATAATCAATGTACCAAAGTAGCATATTTTGAGGTGACACATTCTGATTTCCTTCAGTATCTTACCTCAGCTACATGAAAAAAATAATACAAATAAGTCATGGCTTTTTCAGATCTCAAAATTCAAAGAATTATGAAACATTATGTCTTACAATTTACTGGTTTTAAACTAAAATAAAAGTAATTTTTTGACACATCGAGGCAAACTTTTGATGCCATTGTTCAGTGAGCGGAACAAGAGAACTGAGATAAAAATATAGCACATTCTTTTTATATCTAAAACATGAGACCAATTTTCAATGTGAAATATAAAACCAACCCTTTTGGTGAGCAAATATCATGCAGCTTCATTTTTATTTCAGTCCTTTGGCTACAAACAAACAAACAAAAAGCCAAATGATTTTATTTCTTTGTTGATTCCTTGCTCGAAGGGAAAAAGGAGATGAGGGTATTAGAAGCAGTATTTGGACTGAGTTTTTTGTTTTCCTATGAAAAAGACTGCTTCATATTCTGGATAATAAACTGAGTAAGGGTGGAATACAAAATGGAAAGCGTTTTTCAATCACACGATTTTCTTTCAAAACCAATACAACCCTATGTGAGACAGTGAGATCTCAGTCTATATAATCAGAAGCTATTAGAACTGAATAGACAAAAATTAATTTGAAGAGAGGAGAATGTTGTTATTGCCTAGACCTAGATTTGTGTTTCCTGCTTCTTCCTTCTATCTACCCCTAATACTCTGTTTGCTCAGTTGTAAAACAAAGCATTTGAATCTGTGAAACAAAAATTAAAGAGGCAAAACAGAAAGCCACAGAGTCACATGTGCTTCTGGTTGTAATGTGGATGAGGCACTTGTTTAGATAAATCCCAAATGATAAATAACATTTCACTGGACAGTTTTTCTTGGAAAAAGCCCTCATTGATTTACATTTTAGTATTCAGAACCAGTTCTGAAAAATCCAGGGCATAAACCTTTAGTTGAACTGAAAGAAAGTTAACTGCTGTTTTAATTTTAAAGGAAATTGCAAAGGTTAGTGTTATTTTTTTAGGAGCATAACATGCACAATTACAGCAGGCCTGACTGGCCAGAGTGGGTTATATTTTACAGATAATTAGTCTAGACACATGTTGGAGCCACAGAAGAGGGCAGCCTAGCTGATTTTACTAGCACTTTCTTCACTTCTTGCATACTCATTTTTTAAAAAGGTTTTTGCCTTTAATCTTTTATAGTAAAGCAGTTTTTATAATATTATTGACTAAATAAATAGCCATATATTATCTTAAATAACTTAAGTCATTGTTGATTTTTTTTTCTATAATAAGAAATTTGGGATTGTATGTAGTTGCAATGCATACATGTCTATCTCTTGAAGGGGAAGCATACAATTATCTTTTAATTTTATTTTTATATTATAATTTATATTTTATTATGAGAACATCCATGAAATGCAGCAATAGAGATCTCTAGGCCTAATAATTTAAAGTTTTTATTGTAACCCTCTAAATCGGAGAAGGCAATGGCAACCCACTCCAGTACTCTTGCCTGGAAAATCCCATGGACGGAGGAGCCTGGTAGGCTGCAGTCCATGGGGTCACTAAGAGTCGGACACAACTGAGCAACTTCACTTTCACTTTTCACTTTCATGCACTGGAGAAGGAAATGGCAACCCACTCCAGTGTTCTTGCCTGAAGAATCCCAGGGACTGGGGAGCCTGGTGGGCTGCCGTCTTTAGGGTCGCACAGAGTCGGACACGACTGAAGCGACAGCAGCAGCAGCAACCCTCTAAATAATCCTTTTTGATTAAAAATGTTAATTAGTAGAAATATTTTGAACTTGAGGAAAAATAAGTGTATCTTTGGTTAAATAAAACTTTTAAAATATTCAGAGTCCTGTGCATTACTTTACATTTTATGGAGTTCATTAATGTTTTACCCAAACAAATTTTAAATTTGTGAGTCATTTATTATTTCATATGATGTTTTTATTTAAAGTAAAATAACATTCAATTTAAGGTAGCAATGTACCATTGCTTTAAAATATATTAACATATTTTTATATACCATGTATCATTTGCCTTAAATTTTCATGGGAACATGGGTCTATTTCTGTGTAAATATTATTTTGGTGCAAAAGTAATTGCAGTTTACATTGCTGAAATTTGCCATTTGATATTGGAATACATTCTTAAATAAATGTGATTATGTTACACATCATTTTAATGTGCAAGCTTTATGTTTTTTGCTAATGACTTATTACTTGTTTATTTTATATGTATTTTAGACTCTGGAAATGATGTTAAACAAAATGCAAATCTGAGTGATTTTCTTAAGTTCAAAATAGGTTGTAAAGCTGCGGAGACAATTCACAACATCAACAATGCATTTGGCCCAGAAATGGCTATAACTGTACAGTGCAATGGTGATTCAAGAAGTTTTGCAAAGGAGACAAGATCCTTGAAGGTGAGGAGCATAGTGGCGGACACTGGAATTTGAGAGCAATCATCAAATCTGAACCTCTTACAACTACCCGAGAAGTTGGCAAAGAACTCAAGGTTTACCATTCTATGGTAATTTGGCATTTGAAGCAAACTGGAAAGGTAAAAATCTTGATAAGTGGGTGCCTCACGAGCTGACCAAAAATTGAAGAAATCATCATTTTGAAGTAAAAGTGAAAGTTTAGTTGCTCAGTCATGTCTGACTCTTTGCAACCCCATGGACTGTAGCCTACCAGGCTCCTCTGTCCATGGGATTTTCCAGGCAACAGTACTGGAGTGGGTTGCCATTTCCTTCTCCAGAGGATCTTCCCAACCCAGGCATCGAACCTGGGTCTCCCACATTGTAGGCAGACACTTTACTGTCTGAGCCACCAGGGAAGTCCTTCATTTTGAAGGGTCATCTCTTATTCTATGCAACAACAACGAACCATTTCTTGATCGGATTGTGATGTGCAATAAGAAGTGGATTTTATGTGACAACTGGTGACTACCAGCTCAGTGCTTGGACTGAGAAGAAACTCCAAAACACTTCCCAAAGCCAAACTTGCACCTAAAAAAGGTCATGGTCACTGTTTGGTGGCCTGCTGCCAGTCTGATCACTACAGCTTTCTGAATCCCAGCAAAACCATTACACCTGAGAAGTATACTCAGCAAATCAATGAGATGCCCTGAAAACTGCAACATCTGCAGCCAGCACTGGTCAACAGAATGGGCCCAACTCTTTCGTGACAATGCCCAACCATATGTCTCACAACCAATGCTTCAAAAGTTGAACAAATTTGGGCTATGAAGTTTTACCTCATCCACCATATTCACCTGACCTCTCGCCAACTGACTACCACTTCTTCAAGCATTGGGAAAACGCTTCCACCTCCAGCAGGAAGCAGAAAATGCTTTCCAAGAGATAGTAGAATCTGGAGGAATGGATTTTTATGTTATAGGAATAAACAAGCTTATTTCTTGTTGACAAAATGTGTTGATTGTAATGGCTCCTGTTTTAATTAGTAAAGATGTGCTTGAGTCTAGTTATAACGATTTAAAATTCAGGGTCTGAAACTGAAATTACTTGTGTACCACCCTATTGCAATGCAGGAGACTGGGTTTGATGTCTAGGTTGGGAAGATCCCCTGGAGAAGGGAATGACAACCCAGTATTCTTGCCTGGGGAATTCTATGGACAGAAGAGCTTGGCAGGCTACAGTCTATGGGATAGCAAAGAGTAAAACAGGACTGAGTGACTAACATAAGACAAGACAACCTAATATATGGCATTCCTTCATAAATACCCCTTTATGGAGTTTTCATAATCTAATGATAGTTTCGTCCAGTCACTCAGTCGTGTCTAACTATTTGTGACCCCATGGACTGCAGCATGCCAGGCTTCCCTGTCCATCACCAACTCCTGAAGCTTGCTCAAACTCATGTCCATTGAGTTGGTGATGCTTTCCAACCATCTCACCCTCTGTCGTCCCCTTCTCCTCCTGCCTTCAATCTTTCCCAGTGATTCAGTTCTTTGTATCAGGTGGCCAAAGTATTGGTTTCAGCTTCAACATCAGTCCTTCCAATTAATATTCAGGACTGATTTCCTTTAGGATGGACTGGTTGGATCTCCTTGCAGTCCAAGAGACTCTCAAGAGTTTTCTCCAACACCACAGTTCAAAGGCATCAATTCTTCAGCACTCAGCTTTCTTTATAGATCAACTCTCACATCCATACCTGACGACCGGAAAAACCATAGCTCCGACTAGACGAATCTTTGTCAGCAATCTAATGGTAAGTGGTTCTCTAATTTTTTTTAACTTTTTATTTTATATTGGAATATAGCTGATTAACAAAGTTGTGCTATTAATAGTTTCAGGCATGCAGCAGAGTGACTCAACCATACATATACATGTATCCATTCTCCCCCAAACTCCTCTCCCATCCAGGCTGTCACATAACATTGAGCAGAGAACCCTGCTAATGTTTTTGCTAATCTGATATTAACCTCTATTTCTAAGCCAGGGTTGTAAATGTAAATGGCTGTAGGAGCAAGTCCAACAATGAAAGCAAGTGAAAGGTGAGACAGTCAATTCCTAGGCAGGTTGATAAGAAGTCCGGGGTTCCTGAGGAGGAGAAAGGGGTCTGGGGCTCTCAAGGACGAGATAGGGGTCTGGAATTCTCAAGAAGAAGCAAAGGATAAATGTCTTTTTTTCCTTTACATTCCTTAGTCTTAGTCACATAAAACATTTTTTTCTTTTAGCCCTAAACTGATGGCATGAAATTAAAAGATGCTTACTCTTTGGAAGGAAAGTTATGACCAACCTAGATAGCATATTCATAAGCAGAGACATTACTTTGCCAACAAAAGTCCGTCTAGTCAAGGCTATGGTTTTTCCTGTGGTCATGTATGGATGTGAGAGTTGGACTGTGAAGAAGGCTGAGCACTGAAGAATTGATGCTTTTGAACTGTGGTGTTGGAGATTCTTAAGAGTCCCTTGGACTGCAAGGAGATCCAACCAGTCCATTCTGAAGGAGATCAGCCCTGGGATTTCTTTGGAAGGAATGATGCTAAAGCTGAAACTCCAGTACTTTGGCCACCTCATGCGAAGAAAGAGTTGACTCATTGGAAAAGACTCTGATGCTGGGAGGGATTGGGGGCAAGAGGAGAAGGGGACGACAGAGGATGAGATGGCTGGATGGCATCACTGACTCGATGGACATGAGTCTGAGTGAACTCTGGGAGTTGGTGATGGACAGGGAGGCCTGGCGTGCTGCAATTCACAGGGTCGCAAAGAGTAGGACAGGGCTGAGCCACTGATCTGATCTGATCTGATGGTTACACAACAAACAACTCAGTTTAAACTCTGTACTAAGGATTATATAACAACAATGTATCCTGCCTGAGGACAGTTTCTCCTTCCTGAAAACCTTCTGGCTAATCCTGTTATCTTAAAATGTAAATTACGAGAGTGGGTCTAGTAAGATCTTTAAAACCTTGAGACCTTCTTTGATTTATTTTAATAACATTTAAGTATATAACTCCCTTGCTAACACTAGTGAGGGAGGCACTCTCCGTCTCCCTTCTGATGTCTATGTCAGAAGCTTTCTCTGTCCCTGTCATACTTTTTCATAAAACTGTGCTATAAAACGCTCTTGAGTGACCAAGCCTGGTCCCTGGTCCTGAAGATATATCTTCTTCTTTGGAGATCATGAATCCGACACTGTTCACAGTAAGCTATCAAAAGGACCAGGTGGAAAACAGTAAAGAGGAGTAAGGTTGAGAGATCAGATACACACGAGAAATATGGCAGCGCCTTCTCAAACCCTGGTGAGTGTTGGTGTATGGAATATGTACCAGTGCCTTTTTGGTTTTTAAAAAGAAGCCAGAACTCTCAGTGTTGTGAAATATGTTTTCATATAAATCTAGGAAATAGAAGGCATGTGATTTTTGCAAAATGTACCACAAAGGGTTAAAACCATCTAGAGTTTTAATCTGGATCATCAACTGTCATTTTGTATATTCTATTTACCTCCAGGGGAAACTCCAGCCTTGGGGACACAAAATGCTTAGCTAGTGAAATCTGTGGAGCCACTGAAAAGTACCAGAATTTACATTCTTAGTTTACAGATGCAGAAAGCATCACCACTTTTTTTTTTAATAACATCATAAATCAGAAGTAGTCTTAAAAGAATGGATTCCCTCTTGCTATTTTAAAGCAAATTATGATATTGGATCTAATCATTAAAATTCAATGTTGAGCTGAATGAAGGCCTCTGGGGGGGCACAGAAATATTGGGGAACAATAAGGTGGTCTGGGTTTGTTCTATTAGGGAATATATTTGAATAATGCAAAGGAACTCTGTTGAGTGGAGCTGTGTAGGGTGTCATGGTAAAGAGTGATTGCAAGGGAGAAAAGATGAGAAGTGAGGATGTGATTGGAGGAGGAATATTGGGAGGCAAGTTGATTAAGAAAGACAATGAATTTTGCTACTGTGAGTTCAGGTTACCTTCCTCCTAGTCTTCTAATAACACCTTCCACAAAATCTAGATTATGCTTTAGTGCTTCAGAGGTGGGCATAGGATGGTAGGTATTTAATCTTGTAGTTGCTTGATAGTAGAACATCCTGAAAGTAGCCATATGGAAAAAGGAGGTTATCTGAGAATGCCCAGTTATGCCAGAGATGCCTTGGTTTTTATAATATGCTATTTCACTACATAAGACAATACTCAGAAAATTCTGAAATGGTAAGTGATAGAGATACATGGTTGTGGAAGGAAGGAAAGAAAATTGAGCAGAGAGAATGGAGAATGAATATTCTCCCACCATAAGGCAGAATTCCCGGAGTCGCTGTACCTGCACTGGGTGGAGGTGGCATCTGCCAGTCCTCTTTTCTTGCTTCTATCTATTATGATTTTCTTAAACTCAGTTCTTTTCACACTGATACCTCAGTTCGTAATAGAATTACGAAAGACCTATGTGGTCCCAACCTCTGAGGATGACAGTTCATTCTACCCTCCCTTCACTCTAATACTGAGTAAATGGAGTATATGCAGGGCTCCAACAAGATAAAATGTGATTGGCAGTGGAGTGGGGTGAATTGTATCCTAGGTTAGAGTTTCATTAAATTTGTTAAGGTCAAGAGTAAAGGATTTCACAAAAGGGGGATCGAGATGGTGGAATAAGGGGATGTGATCTCACCTCCCACCACGAATACATCAATTATTCATGTGGAACAATTCTCATGGACAGCTAACTGGGAACTGGAAGAAGTCCTATACAACCAAGTCTGCAAGAAAGATTCCCACATAACTTGTAGAATGGGGGAAAAAAGCACTGTTTCCAGACTGTGCCCCTGGGAGGGATCTAAGAGGAACAAGGAAGAAGGTACGAGTAGACCTACTCACTTTGGGGAGTGAGTAGGTCAAGCCACAGACTGGGTATCCCAAATCTAGGGTTCTACACAGAGGAGATACTAGGATACAGGGTACTGGGAGAACTACTGGAACAGATGAAAGGACTGGAGAAGTCTAGCCTCCATTTGCCAAGAGTGTTTAGGCACTAACCTGCCAAGAGACAGAGTGGAGAGTACTCTGCACAAGTGGGCTGCTGCCTCTCCACACTCTCCAGTCTGAACTGGGTGAACACCCTGGTCTCACTCACTGCACATCAGGGCTCAGTGTGGGATCTAGGGATGTCCAGATCCTGGGAAAAGACTTGATCTAGCAACACAGAGGCTGAAAGGGGACCTGAGGTATGGTCTTGGTGGGAAAGCAGCAGCCATTACTGGCACATACTCAAACGGCACCACAGAGGCAGCTCAAACCCCAAGTGGCAGCACAGTTACTTAAGCCCGTGTGACCAACAAGCCACAATCCTCACTCAAGCCCGGCAAACACTCTACCCCCGCCCGTGCACTAAATCTGGGATGACAAACAACAGGGAAAGGACACAACATTGCTCTGCACCTAAGTGGCGCCCAGATGCCTACACAGACACTATTCTGTAAGCAGGTGAGCCTCACTTCCTTTAGCATTCCCCTGCAAAGGCCCCAGTGTGAAGAGAAAGAAGAACACACACTTAAATGGGACAGAACCTGTGCAAGTCTGCTCCTCAGGGCTTCTGCTCTAGCAAATGGGGATCAGATCTTCCTTTGACAGGGTGGAGAGAGACATGGAGTAGAGAGGAAGTCCTGCCTCACACCATGAGCAGGCTTTATCTACTTCAACACAAACCATACTCCCTCTCAAGATGATAGTGGAAAGACATGGCTGCATCCACATCAAATCCAGCCCTTGAACCAAAGATACTGGCACATGCAGTCTACCTTGGGATGGTCCCAATAAAACATAAAAAACCTCTTCAAAACCAAAATAGTAACTGTTTTACCTAAATTGATAGAGACAGAGGAAGTTTATAAAAATGCAGAGGAACTACTCCCAATTGAAAAAGCAAGAGTTAATCTGGAAAAAAAGAAATAATGAAACAGAGATAATTAGTTAGTCCACCAGATATTTAATTTTTAGAAAATGATAATAAGAATGCTAACTGAATTAGGCAAGAGCATTGATATAAACACAGATCATTTTAACAAGGAACTATAAACTATGAAGATGGTCTAATCAAAAAATAGATAATTCAATTTCTAACATAAAAGGCAATCTAAAAGCAATGAGAATCTGTCTGCAATGCAGGAGACACAGAGACATGGGTTCAATCTTTGGGTCAGAAAGATCCCCTGGAGAAAGGAAACGGCAACCCACTCCAGTATTCTTGCCTGAAAAATCCCGTGCACAGAGGAGCCTGGTGGGCTACAGTCCCTGGAGTTTCAACGAGTCAGATTCAACTGAGCAACTAAGTAAGCAAGCTAACTAAACAACACAGAACATATGACTGATCTGAAGGGTAGAATAATGGAAATCACACAATCAGAATAGACAAAAAGAAACAAACCTAAAGCAACATATAAGATCTATAGGATAATATAAACTGTGCAAACATATGAGTAATAAGGATTACAGAGGGAGAAGAGACAGAGAAAGGGATCAAAAATATTTATGAAGAAATTATGACTAAAAATTTCCCAAATCAAAGTTGTAAATAGATATCCAGGTACAAGAAGCAATCCTAAACCTATCCTAAAAGCAATGTTGAGGGTCCTATCTAAATGAAAATGAGGCAAGAACTCATAGGAAAGGGAAAAATCCCAACAGGAAAGGCAAGTGTATAATGAAGAAAAGAACTCAAGCATACTTCAAAAGAAAACCATCAAACTACAAATGGAAAAACAAAAAGAATTTAACAAAGAAAAACTACAAAAACAATTGGAAAATAGGAATAAAATGGCAATAAGTACACATCTATCATTAATTTTAAATGTCAGTGGACTAAATGTTCTGATCAAAGTATATAGGGTAGCGGTTTGGTTTGATGACCTAAATGTAAGACATGAAACCATAAAACGCCTAGAAGACAACATAGGTGAAACACTCTTTGATATAAATTGTAGCAATGCTTTCTTGGATCAGTCTCCAATGCAAAATATATAAAAGCCAAAATTAAACAAAAAAAAAAGGAACCTAATTAAATGTGAAAGATTTTGTACAGCAAAGGAAATCATCAACAAAACAAAGACAACTTACAGAATGGGAAAAATATTTGCAAATAATGTGACTGATAAGGGGTTTATAGTCAAAATATACAAACAGTTCATATAGCTCAACCCCGCCCCACCCCCACCCCCACCCCCACCCCCAAACAACAACAACAAATCCAGTAAAAGAAAAAACTGGCTGAAGACTGGAATAGACATTTTCTCAAAGAAGACATACAGGTAGCTAAAAAGAACATAAAAAGAGGCTCAACATTGATTATTATTAGAGAAATGCTAATCAAAACCATAATGAAGTATTACCTCACAACTCTCAACATGGTTATTGTCAACAACACAAGGAAATGTTTGTGAGAATGTTGGTGAGGATGTGAAGAAAAGGGAATCCTCATACACTGTTGGTAGGAATGTAAATTGGTGTAGCTACTATGGAAAAGACTATGGAGGTTCCTTAAAAAGTAAAAAACAAAACAAAACAAACATCTACCATCAGATCAGATCAGATCAGATCAGTCGCTCAGTCGTGTCCGACTCTTTGCGACCCCATGAATCGCAGCACGCCAGGCCTCCCTGTCCAACACCAACTCCCGGAGTTCACTGAGATTATATGAGCCCACAATTCCACTGAGCACCCTTGCATGATGACTGCACAGCTCTGGGAATGTACTTAGTGAAACTTAATTGCACATGCTAAAATAGGTACAAGGATATATTTTATGTTACATGCATTTTAAAACAATAAAACAACCAAAATTCTCTAAAATTTCAGTGGCAAATGAGTAATAATTGTTCATAAAATTTCTTTTTTTTTTTAATTTAATTTTATTTTTAAACTTTACATAATTGTATTAGTTTTGCCAAATATCAAAATGAATCCGCCACAGGTATACATGTGTTCATAAACTTTCTATGATGCTACTTATTAAGGTGTTTTCTGAGCCAGGATATCTTTTCTAAGACATACCACTTATGACCAATAATTTTTTTAGATGTTGTAACTAATCTGTTAAGTGTCATTTTCTTCACTTTCTTTGATCCTCCTAGCATCTCTGATGATTCTCCTCCAAGTCATACAACAGACCCTCAGAAATTTTTCTAGAACATTGACATATGCACTCTGAAACTGTTCTCTATAGTTTTAATTTATGACTGTTTCAAAGACTTGTTAGGGCTATGCCTAGTTCCCCCAGGGGTTGTATCTCTTCATCCTGCACTAGGAAAGAAAAGAAAGAAAGTCACTCAGTCGTGTCCGACTCTTTGCAACCCCATGGACTGTAGCCCACCAGGCTCCTCCATCCACGGAATTTTCCAGGCAAGAGTACTGGAGTGGGTTGTCATTTCCTTCTCCAGGGGATATTCCCAACCCAGGGATCGAACCTGGGTCTCCCAGATTGTAGGCAGATGCTTTACCATCTGAACCACCAGGGAAGTTTGTACCTATTCACATCCAGACAGGAAGAGAGTAAGACAGAAATTCACCTAAGTAGAAGAAAGAGAAGTAGAAGAAGTCTTTGGCCTTTCGAGATGTGAAGAAATTAATTGGAATTGAAAAACACTTTGTTATAGGCATTAAATTCCCATGTTGGCACAGTCTTTTCTGTATTCTTAATAATGATTAATGAGAGAACATTGTATCATGATGTAAAAGTCTAGGTGATTAAAGGGAACTGAGGTTGGATTTTTTAAAATTTTTTTTTTTAACATAACCCTCAGAAAACCAGTGAACCAATACTCCAGCATGCCAGCTTGGTCTTAGGCTCTTCAAAGGCCTGTACTTATTTCATGCTATGGATTAAGCATTGAGTAGACTATACATACATACTCATAAGTAGGATTTGCACAATAAAATAAGACTGGTGTTTATAGCCACCAACAAAGCACTTTCATATAGCCTCATCATGAACACCATCACATTATTCCTTAAAACAGCAATCAGAAGGAGGTATCATTATTGTTATAAACCAGAAAATGAAACTGAATTTCTGATTGAGAGGGTGATTTGCTGAAGATGATAAAATGACATAAAAAGCATCACTGGGATTTGAACCCAGGTCTTCTAACACAAATTGCTGCCATTTTCCCATCGTACTACCTTACCTTTTATGCATCTCCCTGTCAAGTTTCAACCTAGACCTCTGAAGATAATTTTGATTTTTCAGTTTAGTTCAGTTCAGTCACTCAGTCATGTCCGACTCTTTGCAATCGCAGCACGCCAGGCCTCCCTGTCCATCACCAACTCCTGGAGTTTACCCACACTCATGTCCATCAAGTCAGTGATGCCATCCAGCCATCTCATCCTCTGTTGTCCCATTCTCCTCTTGCCCCCAATCCCTCCCAACATCAGGGTCTTTTCCAATGAGTCAACTCTTCGCATGAGGTGCCCAAAGTACTGGAGTTTCAGCTTCAGCATCAGTCCTTCCAATGAACACTCAGAACTGATCTCCTTTAGGATGGACTGGTTGGATCACCTTGCAGTCCAAGGGACTCTCAAGAGTCTTCTCCAACACCACAGTTCAAAACCATCAATTCTTCGGTGCTCAGCTTTCTTCACAGTCCAACTCTCACATCCATACATGACCACAGGAAAAACCATAGCCTTGACTAGACGGACCTTTGTTGGCAAAGTAATGTCTCTGCTTGTGAATATGCTATCTAGGTTGGTCATAACTTTCCTTCCAAGGAATAAGCATCTTTTAATTTCATGGCTGCAATCACCATCTGCAGTGATTTTGGAGCCCCAAATAATAAAGTTTGACACTGTTTCCCCATCTATTTCCCATGAAGTGATGGTACCAGATGCCATGATCTTCGTTTTCTGAATGTTGAGCTTTAAGCCAACTTTTTCACTCTCCTCTTTCACTTTCATCAAGAGGCTTTTTAGTTCCTCTTCACTTTCTGCCATAAGGGTGGTGTCATCTGCATATCTGAGGTTATTGATATTTCTCCCAGTAATCTTGATTCCAACTTGTGCTTCTTCCAGCCCAGCGTTTCTCATGATGTACTCTGCATTTGATTTTTAAACTTCTTCAAATGGGATTGACATATAAAAACGGATTGCTGCTGCTGCTAAGTCGCTTCAGTTGTATCCGACTCTGTGCGACCCCGTAGACGGCAGCCCACCAGGCTCCCCATCCCTGGGATTCTCCAGGCAAGAACACTGGAGTGGGTTGCCATCTCCTTCTCCAATGCATAAAAGTGAAAAGTGAAAGTGAAGTCGCTCAGTCGTGTCCGACTCCTAGCGACCCCATGGACTGCAGCCTACCAGGCCCCTCCGTCCATGGGATTTTCCAGGCAAGAGTACTGGAGTGGGTTGCCATTGCCTTCTCCAAAAACGGATTAGAATCTATCAAATTATAACTGAGTCTTCAGGTTGTCCACACATTTACATCTACTGTTCAATTCTCTCTTCTGAATTACATAACTGTATACCCAATCACCTGTTGGACATATTTGTTTGTATATCTCAAAGGCATCTCAAAGTTAACATACCCAAAATCTATCAACCCAAGTCCAGCTCCCACCAAATACTACACTCTGCCAGTGCTTTCTACATGAATAGCACCACCACCCATTCTGGTGAGAACACAGAAAGGAAGCAGTCAGTGACACCTTCTTCTCCCTCACTCTCCTCCCTGCCCTGGCATTTCATGAAAATCTTGATAATTCCATATCTTAAACATTTGTTCAAGCATATATGCTGCATACCTCTATTTCTATGACCCTAACCCAAACAATCATCATCATTGTTGGACTCCTGTCACAGCTTCACCGTTGGAACACCAGTGCCCATTTTGGCCTTTCTCTAACAATTTTTTCACTCTGAAGTTGGACAACTTTCTTAAATGCAAATTTGATCATGCTTAAAATACTCCATTAGTTTTTTTTTTTTTTATTATTCTTTGGATAAAGATCAAATCCTTAACATAGCTTGTACAACTCAGATTTGTTTGGCATCTGCTCAATTTTCTACCGTCATATCATACCAATTTAAAATTCTCAGTCCTTGTCCCCACAATAGTCACTGATATTCAGCCTCTTTGGCTTTCTTCTTTTCCTTGAATAGGTCCATTTCCATTCGACCTTAGAGATTTTTCAAAATCTAATCTTTGACCTAGTGCATTCTCTTTTGCCACAACTTCACTGACCCTTTACCTGTTTGATATCTATTATTTCCGCATTTCCTACTGTAATTCTTTTTTCTTTAAGGAAGTTTTCTCAGCCTTGTAGACATGGTTAAATTCTCCCTTTACAAATCTGAAGCTGGGTCTCCTGCATCGCAGGTGGATTCTTTACTATCTGAGCCATGAGGGAATTCTTATTTTGTAGCATTACTCACAGTTATAACTTTCATTCATTTGTGTGAGTCATTATTTAATGATTGTCTCCATCTTCCAAGTGTAATCTCCATGAAAGAGATATTTCTTTTTCTTAGCTCACCTTTGTGCCCCTCCCCTCCCACCATACCACCTAACCTAGCATCTATCATTTGATGATAAGAATCATATAAAAATAGTTTTAAAAGGGGCCTTTTTCACTGAGTGAGGGATATCTAGACTAATGGACTGGTATGGAGGACATCTGTTCTTGGGAAAGGAATGACAAAAGATTTATAGAGAGTAGTAAATGTCATATATTAGAAAGAGTGTGTGTCATAACCCTGTAGGAAGCAAAAATCAGAAGAAAGGTAAGTAGATCTTGGAAGTGGTTCAGTATAGCAGTGTAGGAAGATCCTGAACTCACCTCCTCTCATGTACACACCAAATCTACAGTATGTATGTACCAATTAAATTTGAAGCAGACCTGAAAGCTAGCCGAACACCTTGAGAACAAAGGATAAAATGACTACATAGAGGTAGATAAAAGAGACAGAGACCCAGTCTTGGCAAAAACACCACCCCCCATGAGGCAACCCCAAGACGGAGGGATCTCACAGATATGAACCTACTCCCTGAGGAGCAAGGTGTTTGTGCCCCACATCAGGCACCCCAGCCTTTGGAAGCTGCTCCAGGGAGATGAGCCCCCAAAATGTCCAGATTTGAAAACAAAAGAGGCTTACTTTCAGCACACCCAAAAACCTGGGTAACAGAAAGTTCACTTTTAAAGGACTTATTTGCAGACTCACTCACCCCAGGATCCAGCATTAAACTGTTGTTTAGTTCCTAAGTCGTGTCTGACTCTTTTGCAACCCTGTGAACTGCAGCCTGCCAGACTCCTTTGTCCATGGGATTTCCCAGGCAAGAATACTGGAATGGGTTGACATTTCCTACTCCAGGGTATCTTCACAACTCAGGGATCAAACTTGTGTCTCCTGCAGTGGGAGGCGAATTCTTTACCACTGAACTACCTAGGAAGCTCACCCAGGATCCAGCACAAAATTAGCTAATCTTAAAGCATCTGCCATGGGCACAGATGTCTGTTCAGGTTTTCTCCAGGGATAGAAGTGCTAGCAGGCACCGTTTTTGCTCTCTCACTCCTCTTTGTTAGCACTGGCACGGGTGAACATCATTTTTGCACTCCTTCCACCTTGGTAGCACAGTTGGGCATAACCCACCCCACTGCAGCCTAAGAACTTCCCCCAAGCTGAAGCTGGCAGGTGCTTGCAGTCCACACACTCCATGCCCCTTGAGTGCCTGTCTCTAGTGGTTTGGGTGCCTGTGTTTCTGGGGCTGAAACAATCGCTAAGACAGTTCCTAGTAGAGTGCCAATCCCAGGAAACTCCATACCAGACTGAAACAACTCCACTTTTCCTATAAAAAAGACATTTTTCCTTGTCCTAGAGCTTCAGTCTAAAGATCAGGTTTCATGTTAACCACACATTTAGAGGCTACAAAGGAGCTCTCAGCGAATATTGGCCAGGGGATGTCATCTTTCCCCTTTCTTTTGATTTTGCTACAGCTCAGCAGTATCTCCCTGCAGGGAGCTTATACACTCATCTGGAACACTATTTTTTGCAACTGTCACTAAGGGAACATAGCCAAATTACCTAGTCTAGAAGGCTAGCAGGAATTACAATGCTGGTCCTTTAGGACTGTATGTATTTTCATACTTTAAAAACTACTGCTTCCAGTGAGCCTGAAACTAGGTGCTGGCTTGGGATAATCTCAACAACTGAGATTCATAAAGAATAAATCAGGCTGCTTCAGTTCAGTTCAGTCACCCAGTCGTGTCCAACTCTTTGCAACCCCATGAACTGCAGCACGCCAGGCCTCCCTATCCATCACCAACTCCCGGAGTCTACCCAAACCCATGTCCATCGAGTCGGTGATGCCATCCAACCATCTCATCCTTTGTCATCCCCTTCTCCTCCTGCCCCCAATCCCTCCCAGCATCAGGGTCTTTTCCAATGAGTCAGCTCTTCACATGAGGTGGCCAAAGTATTGGAGTTTCAGCTTTAGCATCAGTCCTTCCTAAGAACACCCAGGACTGATCTCCTTTAGAATGGACTGGTTGGATCTCCTTGCAGTCCAAGGGACTCTCAAGAGTCTTCTCCAACACCACAGTTCAAAACCATCAATTCTTTGGCGCTCAGCTTTCTTCACAGTCCAACTCTCACATCCATACATGACCACTGGAAAAACCATAGCCTTGACTAGACGGACCTTTGTTGGCAAAGTACAAAAGGAACAACTAAGAGCTACAGCAAGGTTAAATAACAAGGTTAATTGTCTATGTGTGACCATTTCTTCAAGACTGGAAGAGGAAGCTGTTTAAGTTTATACAGTTGATCCTTGAACATTACATGGACAGAGTGCCAATTCTACATGCAGTCAAAAATTCGTGTGTAACTTTACAGTCATCTTTCCATGTCCACACTTCTGCATCCACAGAGTCAACCAACTATGGATCATTAGTTGTGTAGTATGTATTTATTGGAAAGAATACATGTATAAGTGGATCCATGAAGTTCAAACCCACATTGTTCAAGGTATATCGAAATAGACACAGAGGGACAAGCAAAATAAGGAAACTGAGAAATTTTCTGAATGAATAAAATCAACAAAACCCCATTAAAAAACAAAAATGCATCTTAACAAAATGAAGAGAAGTAATATGCCTGATAAAGAGTTCAAACACGTGTACACCTGTGGTGGATTCATGTTGATGTATGGCAAAACAAATACAATATTATAAAGTAAAAAAATAATAATAATTTGGATCAACACAAAGAATAAACAGATCACAAAATGGAAAAAAAAAAAAAAAAACAAAACCAGCTCAAAGTAATGGTTGTAAAAAGAGATAGAAAATTTAAGAAAGTACCAAATAGGTTTCAGAACTGAAAAATACAACTAAACTGAAATATACATGAGCAAGGTTCAACCACAAGCTACATGAACCATCAAAAAGAATCAGTAGTCTGGAAGTCAGAGCAGTGAAACTCACCCAAACAGAGCATGAAGGTTAAAAAGAAGAGAGAGAAATAGAAATGGATGAAGATGGCTTAATGAACCAATGGAACAAAATCAAAAGGACTAACATTTCCATAATAAAGGTTTCAGAAAAAGAAAGGGGGTGAGCAAGAAACATATTTGGAGAAATAATGGTTTAAAACTTCTCTAACCTGAGAAAGAAACAGACATTCAGGTCCAGGAAACCCAGAGAGATTCAAATAAGATGAACTCAAAGAAATCCATGACAAGATATACGATGATTAAAATGTCAAAAGTTAAAGATAGAGAATATTAAAAGCAGCAAGTGAAAAACAACAGTTTATATACAAGGGAACCCCCATAAGACTGTCAGCAGAAATCTCAGCAGACTTTGCAAACCAGAATGGAATGGCATGATATATTCAAAGTACTGAATGAAAAGAAAAAAACAACAACAACAATTTTCAACCTAGAATACTCTACATGCAAGGTTTTCATCCAAAATTGAAAGAGAGATAAAAGAGCTTTTTAGGATCTCAACTAAGTGACTATAGACAGAACACAACTCACCATAATTAGTGGCATATATGACAAACCTACAGCTACCATACTACTCAATGGAGAAAAACTGAAAGCTCTCCCTTAACATCAATCACTCTCATTGCTCTCATCACTTTTATTGCATATAGTATTGGGCATCCTAACTAGAACAATTAGGCAGGAAAAAGAAGGAAAATATATCCAAATTGGAACGGAAAAGTGAAACTGACACTATTTGTGGACAGCAAGAGTTTATATATAGAAAACCCTAAAGGCTCCACTGCTGCTGCTGCTGCTGCTGCTAAGTCGCTTCAGTCGTGTCTGACTCTGTGCGACCCCATAGACAGCAGCCCACCAGGCTCCCCTGTCGCTGGGATTCTCCAGGCAAAAACACTAGAGTAGGTTGCCATTTCCTTCTTCAATGCATGAAAGTGAAAAGTGAAAGTGATGTTGCTCAGTTGTGTCTGACTCTTAGCGACCCCGTGGACTGCAGCCCACCAGGCTCCTCCGTCCATGGGATTTTCCAGGCAAGAGTACTGGAGTGGGGTGCCATTGCCTTCTCTGAAAGACTCCACTAGAAAACTGTAAAAACTAATAGAGTCATTCAGTAAAGCTTCAGGGTACAAAATTAATATACAAAAATCTGTTGCATTTTTATACCCTAACAAGCAACTATCAGAAGGGGGAATTAAGGAAACAATTATATTTACAATTGCATCAAAAAGAATACAATAGCTAGGAATAAATTTATCTGAGGAGGGGAAAGCCCTGTACACTGAAAACTATATGAACAATGTTGAAACAAACTGAAGACAGAAAGTAATAAAAAGACATTCCATGCTTGTGGATTGCAAGAATTAATATTAAGATGTTCATTCTACACAAGACAATCTATAAATTCAAAGCAATCTTTATCTAAAAAATGGCATTTTTACAGAACTAGAACAAATGAGCCAAATATTTGTTTGGAATCACAAAGGATGCTGAATAGCCAAAGAAACTTTGAAAAAGAAGAAAAAGCATGACTTATCATGATCCCTGAATTCAAACTATATTATAAAGCTATCCTAATCTAAATGGTATTGGCATAAAAACAGATACACAGATCAATGAAACTGAACAGAGGGTCAAGAATTAAACCCACACATATATGCTCAATTAATTTATACTATAGCATGCAAAAATATGCAATGTGGACAATACAGTCTCTATAATAAATGGTGTTGAGAAAACTGGACAGATGCATATAAAAAAATGAGACCAGACCACTATTTTACACTATACAAAAAAATGAACTCAAAATGGATTAAAGACTTGGATGTAAGACCTGAAACCATAAGAGTCCTAGAGGAAAACGTAGGTGGTACACTCCTTAACATCAGATTTGGTGTGGAATTTATGGATGTGACTGCAAAAGCAAAGACAATGAAAGCAAGAATAAAAACAGGGACTACTTCAAACTAAAAAAATCTTCTGAAAAGCAAAGGAAATCATTAAGAAAGTGTAACTTACTGAATGGGAGAAGATTATTTGCCATATACCAAACAATGTGTTAGTACTCAAAATAAAAAAAGAACTCAAATAGCTAAAAAAACAAAAAAAGCTGAGTATAAAATGAGCAGAGCATCTAAATAGACACTTTTTCCAAAAATATATATATATAGTAGGATCATTAATCATGAAAGAAATGCAAATCAAAACCAAAAAAGAGTTATCACCTCCCAACTGTTAGAATGACTGTTATCAAAAAGAAAAGAAATAACAAATGTTCTAGAGGATGGGGAGAAAAGGTATGAATGTAAATTGGCACATCCACTATGGAAAACAATATAGACAGGCCTAAAAAAATTAAAAATAGAACTACCATACAATCCATCTCTTCTGCTTCTAGGTATTAATCTGAAGAAAAGAAAATAGTAATTCCAAAAGATATATGTACCATTATGTTCATTGCAGCATTACTTATAGTAACCAAGAATATATAGAACCAAGAATATATACTATATATATATATATATACACTATATATATGTATATACTATAACCAAGAATATATACTATATAAGAATATATAGTAACCAAGAATATAGAAACAACCTGAGTGTCAATAGATGGACGAATGGGTAAACATGTGATATATACCTATATACAATGAACTGCTACTCAGCCATTAAAAAAATACAATCTTGCCATTTGTGACAACATAGATGGACCTTAAGTGCACTATGCTAAGTGAAGTCAGACAAATGCCATAAACATTTATTTATGTGTGGGATATAAAAACAAAATAAATAAAACAATATTTCTAGACACAGAGAACAGATTGGTGTTTATCAGAGGTGCATGTGTGTGCATGTGTGCTAAGTTGCTTCAGTCGTGTCTGACTTTTTGCAGCCCTATGGACTGTAGCCCACCAGACTCCTCTTTCCATGGGAATCTCAAGGCAAGAATACTAGAGTGGGTTGCCATGCCCTCTTTCAGGGGATCTTCCCGACCCACAGGAGAAGTGGGTAAATGGTAAAGTGGATAAATGGGCGAAGGGGTTAATTTTATGGTGATGGATAATAACTAGACTTACTGTGCTGTTTACTTTGTAGTGTACACAAAGATTGAATTACTGTATATACACCTGAAAAAAACTTAATGTTAATCAAAAATAGGCAAGTAATCACTGCTTTTTATATAATAATTTTAAAAAATGCTGAAGAATATAAGCTTGGATGAAAATATATAACTTATAGATGATTCAGTTCAGTTCAGTTCAGTCGCTCAGTCATGTCCAACTCTTTGCCACCCCATAAATCACAGCACGCCAAGCCTCCCTGTCCATCACCAACTCCCAGAGTTCACTCAGACTCATGTCCATCGAGTCCGTGACACCATCCAGCCATCTCATCCTCTGTCGTCCCCTTCTCCTCCTGCCCCCAGTCCCTCCCAGCATCGGAGTCTTTTCCAATGAGTCAACTCTTTGCATGAGGTGGGCAAAGTACTGCAGTTGCAGCTTTAGCATCATTCCTTCCAAAGAAATCCCAGGGCTGATCTCCTTCAGAATGCACTGGTTGGATCTCCTTGCAGTCCAAGGGACTCTCAAGAGTCTTCTCCAACACCACAGTTCAAAAGCATCAATTCTTTGGCACTCAGCTTTCTTCACAGTCCAACTCTCACATCCATACATGACCACTGGAAAAACCATAGCCTTGACTAGATGAACCTTTGTTGGCAAAGTAATGTTTCTGCTTTTGAATATGCTATCTAGGTTGGTCATAACTTTCCTTCCAAGGAGTAAGCGTCTTTTAATTTCATGGCTGCAGTTACCATCTGCGGTGATTTTGGAGCCCCCAAAAATAAAGTCTGATACTGTTTCCACTGTTTCCCCATCTATTTAGCCCAAAATTAGGGAGACAATATTGAAGACACATTTTTGTGCAAGTTTTTTTCATTCAAAAAACTGTAACAAACTAAATTAAAATTTTCCTTGCAAGTAGATACATTTTATTATTGTATATATTTTAAATGAAATTATGATGGATGATCTAATCAACAATGTTGACAAACCTCTTTGACAGCTCAAAGGAATAAGAAACATTTAACTGAGAAAAGTCAGCCCATGTTCAGTGACACAGGAAGAAAAGAGAGAATGGGGGCTCAAACAACACCCTTCACCATGTGGAAAATTGAATTCCTTTTTATTTTAAATTCTCCTTTCAACTTAAGGATGAAACTTCTAAATAATTCCATTTACTTGTCAATCATGTATGGACTTCTTTTTAAAGCCATCTATGTATTCACTTGTTATTTGATTTTCTATTCTAGATGTCAGTCTCATATTGGGAGCTTTCCCATAGATTAGAGAGAATCCAGAGAACAAAGTGATGTCCTTGTTCTACCAGATGACCCATATTAATAGGGCCATTCTAAAAGGACAGCATGACAGAAATTGCTGCTTTAAATGAATGACACATCTTAAACACAAAGACTTTCAGCTTCTTCTTTATGAATTCAATAAACCAATTACCACACACTTGAAAAATTATTAAGTCTATGAAACAAATATTCTCAGACTGTCTACCTCTTTAAAGTCTTCTACAATGACAGTTCTGATAGCTATTTGCCAGAAATCAGTGAAAATGTGGCAGTATTAGCATTATTGTTCTCTCTTTCTTCGACTATTTTGAACGTTGTTCATTCGTGCATACATTCAACTAACAGTGTCTGAGTACTCAATCTGTGTTTGTCATTGTACTAGACACTAGTTACAAAGATTAGTAGCCTGGATTATATGTCCTCAAGTAACTCAAAATTTAGTTTGTTACAAAGACATATTAACAACGTTTCTTATTTGATGCTCTTGGCCACAAGAAACAAAATCTCAGTGGGATGATTTGAGAGAATAGCACTGAAACATGTACATTGCCATATGTTCGATGCATGAAGCAGGTGCCCTGACAACACAGAAGTACAGGGTGAGGAGGGATGTGGGAGGGGGTACAGCATGGGGGGCACATATATACCTGTGGCCAGTTCATGTTCACGTATGGCAAAAACCATCACACTATTATAACATAACAAAGTAACTATACTCCAATTAAAATCAACAAATTAATTAAAAAACATCATTACCAAGCACAGAAATGTGCAATAAATCTGAATTTGACATTAAAAAAAAAAAAAAAAACAACTCTGCACTTCTGCACAGTAAAAGTTGGAAAATCCAGTATCTTAAAAGTGAGAGTGATGCTTCAGGGCTTTTTTCTTTGTTTGCTTTTCATTGGCTTATTGTTTGGTTGTGGTTTTTTTTCTACCTTTTTTTTTTTCACCCATACTTAGTGAGCTGTCTACACTTAAAGGCTTTATATTCATAGCATCAAAGTGGCTGCAGCATTTCCAAGCGTAACATCCTCACATGTTCTTTTTAAAAAGTAAATACAAATTGTTCACTCATCTCTCAGCAGATATCCCTCATTTTTCATCGATCAGAATATATCCTATGACCATTTCCAAACTCGTCAACAGGGGTGATAGAAATAATAACTGGTTTCCAAGAGCCAAAATTTCAATACTCAAAATTTATGTTATGAATTTGCTATGGTGATGGGACTCAACATCAACTGAAGCTCATGGCTACCAGATTTTTGAAAAAGTCTTAAAAAAACATGGAAGCAACCTAGATGTTCATCAACAGATGAATGGATAAAGAAGTTGTGGTATATCTTCACAATGGAATATTACTTAGCCATAAAAGGAATACATTTAAGTCAGTTTTAATGAGGTGGATGAACCTAGAACCTATTACACAAAGTGAAGTGAGTCAGAAAGAGAAAGATAAATACCATATCAGATCAGATCAGATCAGTTGCTCAGTCGTGTCCGACTTTTTGCCACCCCATGAATCGCAGCACACCAGGCCTCCCTGTCCATCACCAACTCCCAGAGTTCACTCAGACTCACGTCCATCGAGTCAGTGATGCCATCTAGCCATCTCACCCTCTGTCATCCCCTTCTCCTCTTACCCCCAATCCCTCCCAGCATCAGAGTCTTTTCTAATGAGTCAACTCTTCCCAAGAGGTGGCCAAAGTACTGGAGTTGCAGCTTTAGCATCATTCCTTCCAAAGAAATGCCAGGGCTGATCTCCTTCAGAATGGACTGGTTGGATCTCCTTGCAGTCCAAGGGACTCTCAAGAATCTTCTCCAACACCACAGTTCAAAAGCATTAATTCTTCGGCACTCAGCCTATACTAACACATATATACGGAATCTAGAAAAAATGGTACTGAAGAATTTATTTACAGGGCAAGAGTGGAGAAACAGACATAGAGAATAGACTTATGGACATGGGGTGAGGGGAGGATAGGGTGAGATGTATGGAAAGAGTAACATATGGTAGTACACTGCTGCTGCTGCTAAGTCGCTTCAGTCGTGTCCGACTCTGTGCAACCCCATAGATGGCAGCCCACCAGGCTCCCCCGTCCCTGGGATTCTCCAGGCAAGAACACTGGAGTGGGTTGCCATTGCCTTCTCCAATGCATGAAAGTGAAAAGTGAAAGTGAAGTCGCTCAGTCGTGTCCGACTCTTAGTGACCCCATGGACTGCAGCCTGTTACACTACCATATGTAAAATAGATAGCCAATGGGAATTTGCTGTATGGCTCAGGAAACTGAAAAGGGGCTCTGTGTCAGCCTGGAGGGGTGGGAGATGGGAGGGAGGTTCAAAAAAGAGGGGATTATATGTATACCGATGGCTGATTCATGTTGAGGTTTGACAGAAAACAGCAAAATTCTGTAAAGCAATTATCCTTCAATAAAAAATAAATTAATTTAAAAAAACAATGGTAGAGAATGCATTTTTATAGTCAACTGGAAGTATAGGACATGGAGATAATTGTAATTCAAGATGATTAGCACTCATCTCACACGCTAGTAAAGTAATGCTCAAAATTCTCCAAGCCAGTCTTCAGCAATATGTGAACCGTGAACTTCTAGATGTTCAAACTGGTTTTAGAAAAGGCAGAGGAACCAGAGATCAAATTGCCAACATCCGCTGGATCATGGAAAAAGCAAGAGAGTTCCAGAAAAACATCTATTTCTGCTTTATTGACTATGCCAAAGGCTTTGACTGTGTGGATCACAATAAACTGTGGAAAATTCTTCAAGAGATGGGAATACCAGACCACCTGACCTGCCTCTTGAGAAACCTATATGCATGTCAGGAAGCAACAGTTAGAACTGGACATGGAACAACAGACTGGTTCCAAATAGGAAAAGGACTACGTGGAGGCTGTATATTGTTACCTTGCTTATTTAACTTCTATGCAGAGTACATCATGAGAAACGCAGGGCTGGAAGAAGCACAAGCTGGAATCAAGATTGCCGGGAGAAATATCAATAACCTCAGATATGCAGATGACACCACCCTTATGGCAGAAAGTGAAGAGGAACTAAAAAGCCTCTTGATGAAAGTGAAAGAGGAGAGTGAAAAAGTTGGCTTAAAGCTCAACATTCAGAAAACGAAGATCATGGCATCTGGTCCCATCGCTTCATGGCAAATAGATGGGGAAACAGTGGAAACAGTGTCAGACTTTATTTTTGGGGGCTCCAAAATTACTGCAGATGGTGACTGCAGCCATGAAATTAAAAGACACTTATTCCTTGGAAGGAAAGTTATCACCAACCTAGATAGCATATTCAAAAGCAGAGAGATTACTTTGCCAACAAAGGTCCGTCTAGTCAAGGCTATGGTTTTTCCAGTGGTCATGTATGGATGTGAGAGTTGGACTGTGAAGAAAGTTGAGCACCGCAGAACTGATGCTTTTGAACTGTGGTGTTGGAGAAGACTCTTGAGAGTCCCTTGGACTGCAAGGAGATCCAACCAGTCCATTCTGAAGGAGATCAGCCCTGGGATTTCTTTGGAAGGAATGATGCTAAAGTTGCAACTCCAGTACTTTGCCCACCTCATGCGAAGAGTTGACTCATTGGAAAAGACTCTGATGCTGGGAGGGATTGGGGGAAGGAGGAGAAGGGGACGACAGAGGATGAGATGGCTGGATGGCATCACCGACTCAATGGACGCGAGTCTGAGTGAACTCTGGGAGTTGGTGATGGACAGGGAGGTCTGGCGTGCTGCGATTCATGGGGTGGCAAAGAGTCGGACACGACTGAGCAACTGAACTGAACTGAATGTTTAGTAAATGTACATATAAGATCCTCTGAAATTTTGCAGAAAAATATGAGAAGTTAAAACCTTAAAAAATTTTTTTGTTTGCTAAGTTAATTAGTACTGACAATAAGCACAATAGGAATTTACAAAAGGCTGAACAAATCTAAAATCCTAGCAAGCTTTTATCAAAACACCATTCCTTTATTGACAAAAAACTCAATTCCAGTGGGATGAAAGAACATTAGAAAAAGAAAAAAAGAAGAAACAGATTTTTTTACTCAGCTCTACTTCTGAGTTTGTATCAGTGGTTAAAGTCACTCAACCATCTCTGAAGCCTGGATAAAAACTCTTACCTCCTGAGTAGATTATGAAAATTAAATGATATAATCATATAAAAGCAATTTGTGTACACAAATTTTCTTTGAGTATATGATACTTATCAATGTGGATGTGTGTTTCAGTCACCCAGTCGTGTCTGACTCTGCGACCCCATGGACTGTAGCCCATCAGGATCCTCTGTTCAAGGGATTATACAGGCAAGAGTACTGGAGTCGGTTGCCATTTCCTTCTCCAATCAATGTGGATAGATCACATCTATCCCTATGTCCATATATTCATCTTTCCCTCTCCCCAGAATATTCAGTTGATATCAAGGTAATGCCACACCTATTTTTACAATATCCTCTGGTTAGTTAATACCACATAATGAATTCACAGCCTGCCTGCAGTCAATTCCATCATAATTTTCAGAAAATCAAAACTGTTAAGAGAGAATAAAAACAAAGTGTCTTTTCAGCCAGAGAGATCTACTGCATCTAAATGGTATATTAATAGCTCCATGTTCCACAGACAGGAACGTGCTTGAGCTGCATTATGGTGCCTTTAAAGAAAATAAGAAAGCACTCTGTGGTGATTATATACTTGTCCTTGCCTTGCCTTGTGCATTCTTGAAGTTTGGGGGAATGTTTAAAAAGCAGTTACTAACTCTAATGCAAGACAATAAAGACTGGTCAAAGAAATACTTATGAAGAGCCCTTAAAGCCCCGTTATGCTTTCAATTATCCAAATCTTTAGAATGTATGTTATTTACATTTCTCTTCTTATAAGGTGAGAGAACTGTCTATTAGTTTCTCTTCTATGATGAATCTGATAGGTTTGCTAAGAAGGACCAGGTATTTACACATATGAACTATGTGTCTACAATAATTGTGTAAAAACATTACAAATTCATCCACAACCTATTAAATTCAAATCTCATTCCTTTTTTCAAAAAATTGAGGTATAAATAATATACAACATTGTATTAGTTTCAGGGATACAACATAATTATTTGATGTTTTATATGCAGTTGGCCCAGAACAATATGGGTGTTGGGGTGTGGCCTCCCATTAGGTCAAAAATCTGCAAATAGCTTTATAATTGACCCTCTGTAATCTAAATTTCACATCCTTGGATTAAGACAGCTATGGATTCAGACAGTGTTTATTTTAAAAATCTGAGTGGAAGTGGACCTGTGCAGTTTAAATCTATGTTGTTCCAGAGTCAACTGTATCACAAAATGATCACATGTCTAGTTAACATCCATCAAGTTCATAGTTATAGAATTTGTGCGTGTGATGAGAAATGCTAAGATCTATTCTCTATTATTATTCTCTGTAACACTAATACTTTATAATATTATAATTATAGCTGTCATGATGCATATTACATCCCCATGACTAATTTACTTTATAACTGAAAGTGTGTACCTTTGAGTTCCTTCACCCATTTCACCTAATGCCCATCTTCTGCCTCTGGCAACCACCAATCTGTCTCTGTATCTATGAGCTTGTTGTTTTACTTTTAGATTCCACATAAAAGTGAAATCATACAGCATTTGTTTTTCTCTGTCTGATTTATTTCACTTAGTATAATGCCCTCAACATCAATCCATGTTGTCTCAAATGGCAAGATATCCTGTTTTTATTTGTTGGCCATGCTAGATGGCTTGCAGGATCTTAGTCCCCGAATCAGGGATCAAACCTGGCCTGGCATGGAAAGCACCACATTCTAACTACTGGTCTGTCAGGGAATTCCCAAGATATTCTTTTTATGGCCGCCTACTATTCCATTGTGTATATACACCACAGCTTCTTTATTCATTCATGTATCCATGGACACTTAGGCTGTTTCTATATCTTTGCTAATGTAAATAATGTTGCAGTGAACATGGGAGGTTAAAGTTAGCATTTTCAATTTCTGCAATGAACTACCCAGAATTGTTAGAGCATGTGGATAGTTCCAGTTTTAATTTTTTGAAGAACTTCCATACAGTTTCATAGTGGCTGCACCAGTTCACAGTCCCACTAACAAAGGGCAAGTGTTCCTTTCTCTCCACATTCTTGCCAGTACTCTGTATTTCTTAACTTTTTGATAATAACCGTTATCAAGCCATGTCTTATTTGGAATAAATGTCTATTCTGATACTCTGTTTTTAATAGAGATTTTGTGTTTTTTTGCTATGCAGGTGTTGAGTTCTTTATATATTGTGGATGTTAACCACTTATTGAATATGTGATTTACATATGTTTTCTCCTATTCAGTAGTTCGCCTTTTCATTTTGTTGTTTTTTCTTTTTTTTGCTGTGCAAAAGCTTTTTAATTTTATGTAGTCCTATTTGCTTATTTTTCTTTTTTTTGGTCTTTGTTTTTGGTATTAAATTCAGAAAATCATTGCCAAGGCTATGGCAAGGGGCTTACAACCTCTATTTTATTCCAAGACTTTTACAATTTCAGTTTTACATTTAACTCTTCAATCCATTTTGAGTTAATTCAAATCTCATTCTTATTTGAAAATAAATTTTTAGAAATCCTAGACACAATAGCTTTTTTGAGGTGCCTAAGAACTGGTAAGAAATAGAGAGGAACTTGAATTTATTGGTGTGTGTTCTAAAAATATCATAGTATATTGGTTTCAGGTATGGTTGTATAGGGGCTTCCCTGGTGGCTCGGACAGTAAAGAATCTGCCTGCAATGCAGGAGACCTGAATCAATCCCTGGGTCCGGTAGATCCCTTGAAGATGGGAATGGCTATCCTCTCCATTATTTCATGGTTGTATATAAACATTCAAATGACATTAATAGAAATTTTCCCATTTCACCCTCTGCGCCCTCCTTTCCTTTGTGTTGCCTTCATTCATAGGCAGCTAGTTTCATGTGGCAATCCTCAGCAGCCACAAATATACACGTTCCTAGCTTTAACACCAGAAAATTTCCTTTGTATTGATGCTATCAACAGAAGTCCCCAAGTGGAGACTGACAATGAATGGCCAGGTCTGATTCACAAAGTCACTTCTAGAGTTTGCTCTGTCTTCAACCCTAAATGAATCACAGAAGTTGAAAGTGAAGCTTGAGGATTTCCTCCAAGTAATGTGGATTCTATTATTAAAAGAAGGTGCATAGATTCTGAAAAGTCCCTAAACAGATTTATACCAGTGTACAGATACCACTTGTATGCCACTACCAATTACTCCAGTCACTTTGGTGGTGACCAGTTCCCTTGCAAACTTCAATAACGTTTATGAAGGTGCAACCTAAGAGAACCTCAGTTTATGCCCTTATTTCATATTCTTGAAATAAGCTCCTCAGCAATCAAGCATGTGCAACCCAGAGATGCAAAGGACTTAACCCTCCTTGGGTTATTCTTGATCAGTGAGGGACAGAAGCTAATATATAATGCTTTTGATCCCCCAGCATCCTGTATGACTGAGGATTAGTCACCCTTAGCTTTGGATTCTTGTATAGGCCTTGCCTCCTATTTCTCACTCCTGTTATCTGAATCATTCTCCCCACAGATTGCCTCAGCACTTGTTTTGGAGAATTGCAGCCTTTATAAATGGTACCAGAATTGGTCCCAGAAAGAAGAACTTTCAAATGGATTTGGCAACTGGATCACTCATTGGGCAGATGGAAAGTATGGTTGTGAGAAGTGAAGGAACTACTCCTGCCTGTGCCAGTATAGTAGTTACTAAGATGCTCTTGCCTGAACTGGGAAGAGGTGAGGGAATAAGCAGCAGCCTTAAGTTCTGAAGTAGATGTGACAACTGAATGTTGTGAAAGTGAAGGTGAAGTCGCTCAGTCGTGTCCGACTCTTTGCGACCCCATGGACTGTAGCCCACCAGGCTCCTCTATCCATGGGATTTTCCAGGCAAGAACACTGGAGTGGGTTGCCACTGAATGTTGTTAAGACAACCATAATTGTATGAATTGGGTAACAGTTTTGGAAATCTTGAAAAAATGAATGATAGCTTAGCATCATGATTCAATAGTTTCCACCCAATGCTAGAAGAAAATACCCACAAATGATATATATGATTTTGTTTTCAATTTTGGTTGCTTGTGTGTGTGTTTATTACAAGTGTGCATGTGTGTGTGTACATACATATATGTTTTTGTTCTTTTAGTCACTAAGTCGTGTCTGACTGTTTTGTGACTCCATGGACTATATCCTGTCAAGCCCAAACTCCTCTGTCCATTGGATTTTCCAGGCAAGAACACTGGAGTGGGTTGCCATTTCATTCTCCAGGAAATCTTCCCAGTCTAGGAACTGAACCTGTGTCTCCTGCATTGGCAGGTGAATTTTTACCAGTGAGCCACCTGGGAAGCCATATATATCTATATCTATAGATCCATATATATATATATATATATATATATATATATATGCATCTATAGATATCTATATCTATCTATATATGCTGCTGCTAAGTTGCTTCAGTCATGTCCGACTCTGTGCGACTCCATAGAAGGCAGCCTACCAGGCTCCTCCATCCCTGGGATTCTCCAGGCAAGAGTACTGGAGTGGGTTGCCATTTCCTTCTCCAATGCATGAAAGAAAGGCGAAAGTGAAGTCGCTCAGTCGTGTTTGACTCTTAGCGACCCCATGGACTGCAGCCCACCAGGCTCCTCCGTCCATGGGATTTTCCAGGCAAGAGTACTGGAGTGGGGTGCCATTGCCTTCTCCAATCTATATATATATATGCATGTATATATATATATACACACACATATATTTTTTCATACCTGATAAATATACAGTATCAAAATGTATATATCAAGTATGAAAATAGATATATAGTGAATGGTTTCCATCACTTCCTAAATAAACAGAATATTAACAGCTCCCTAAAAGGCCCCTGAGTACTAATATAATATAATATAATGTAATGTAATGTAATATAGTACTATGTCTTATGACCTTTTAACCTACTCTCTCCCTTCTTAGTAACCACTACCCTGATTTCTGTGGAAATTACTTCCTTTTATTTTTAATTTTATGAATCATGATACTACCCTAAAGAATGAAATTAACTTTATTTGTTCCTGAACTTTATAGAATATATATGCATATATTCTATATAAGTATACTTACATATGGGTTTCCCTGGTAGCTTAGCTGATAAAGAATCCACCTGCAATGCAGGAGACCTGGGTTCAATTCCTGGGTTGGGAAGATCCCCTGGAGGAGGGCATGGCAACCCTCTCCAGTATTCTTGCCTGGAGAACCCCATGGACAGAGGAGCCTGGCAGGCTACAGTCCATGGGGTTGCGAAGAGTGGTACATGACTGACCAGCTAAGAACAGCACAGCCCAGCACACACTTATATAGACACATACAAATTTATAAATAAGTATAACTATATGGGCTTCCCTGGTGGCTCAGAGGTAAAGAATCTGTCTGCCAATGTAGGAGCCACAGGAGGCGCGGGTTTGATTCTTGGGTCGGGAAGTTTCCCTGCAGAAGGAAAGGGCAACACACTCCAGTATTCTTGCTTGGCAAATCCCATGGACAGAGGAGCCTGGTGGGCAATAATCCATGTAGTTGAAAAAGGGTCAGACATAGCAACTAAACAACAATAGCATAAATATTATATAAGTATTTATTTTTTCTCTTGAAAACTATGATGTTGCTTTAGATTTATCCAGTGCTAATTGATATTCTTCTAGCAGATATGTATTAGTCATTAATATCTGGCATGTTTCCTATTTGTTCAAAAGTAATGTCATATCAGTTATTATTAATAAATACTTGCAATATAAGTCCTGGACTGATCTCCATGCAGTTTTGTGTAGCTGTTGCTTATTTATTTTCAGTGTATATATCTTTCTTTTGTATGAGTATGCTACAATTCGTAGGTTCTCCCTACTGTGATGGACATTTGGGTTATTCTTGTTTGGTAATATCATGTCTAATGCTACTACTGACCTTACCAGATCCTGGTACAAATGTAAAGGTATATTTCTAGAGTGTATAACTAGTCCTGTGACTCAGAGTAAATATATCATCAACCTTAATAGATAATGTTATTTTGAAAGTACAATTTATTTGCAAAAGTTAATATGTTGTATAAACAATATATGAGAGTTCTCGGATGTTTCATGAGTTCACAAACATTTGCTGCTCTCAGGCTTTAAATTTTTGCCCATTTGAGGGGTGTATATTGGTAGCACATTGCAATTTCAATATTTATTTTCTAACTTGTTAAGGAGGTGAGCAGAGTTTAATTAGTTAATTGGCCATTTGGATTCCATCCCTTATGAAATACCTTTTCAATTGTTTTGTCAATTTTTTTCTATAAGGTGATCTGTCATGTTCTTATTTATTAAGAGGGCTTATTTTTATGTTCTTTGTTTCTGAACTAACAATTATATTCTCTCACTCTGTGGCTGTCATTTTACCCTTGACTTTGGTGAACTTTTTACTGAAAAACTTAATCTTGGGGCTAGCATCAGTCAGTTCTGTCACTCAGTCATGTCCAACTCTTTGCGATCCCATGAACTGCAGCACGCCAGGCCTCCCTGTCCATCACCAACTCCTGGAGTTCGCCCAGACTCATGTTCATCGAGTCAGTGATGCCATCCATCTCATCTCATCAAAGGGCATGTCGTCCCCTTTGCCTCCTGCCCCCAATCCCTCCCAGCATCAGAGTCTTTTCCAGTGAGTCAACTCTTCACATGAGGTGGCCAAAGTATTGGAGTTTCAGCTTTAGCACCAGTCCTTTGAAAGAACACCCAGGACTGATCTTTACAATGGACTGGTTGGATCTCCTTGCAGTCCAAGGGCCTCATAAGAGTCTTCTCCAACACCAAAGTTCAAAGGCATCAATTCTTTGGCACTCAGCCTTCTTCACAGTCCAACTCTCACATCCATACATGACCACAGGAAAAACCATAGCCTTGACTAGACAGAGCTTTGTTGGCAACGTAATGTCTCTGCTTTTCAATATGCTATCTAGGTTGGTCATAACTTTCCTTCCAAGGAGTAAGCATATTTTAATTTCATGGCTGCGATCACCATCTGCAGTGATTTTGGAGCACCCAAAAATAAAGTTTGACATTGTTTCCACTGTTTCCCCATCTATTTGCCATGAAGTGATGGGACCAGATGCCATGATCTTCGTTTTCTGAATGTTGAGTTTTAAGCCAATTTTTTTACTCTCCTCTTTCACTTTCATCAAGAGGCTCTTTAGTTCCTCTTCACTTTCTGCCATAAGGGTGGTGTCATCTGCATATCTGAGGTGATTGATATTTCTCCCGGCAATCTTGATTCCAGCTTGTGCTTCTTCCAGCCCAGCATTTCTCATGAGGTACTCTGCATATAAGTTAAATAAACAGGCTGACAATATACAGCCTTGACGTACTCCTTTTCCTATTTGGAACCAGTCTGTTGTTCCATGTCCACTTCTAACGGTTGCTTCCTGACATGCATATAGGTTTCTCAAGAGGCAGGTCAGGTGGTCTAGTTTTCCCATCTCTTTCAGAATTTTCCACAGTTTATTGTGATCCACACAGTCAAAGGCTTTGGCATAGTCAATAAAGCAGAAATAGATGTTTTTCTGGAACTCTCTTGCTTTTTCCATGATCCAGCAGATGTTGGCAATTTGGTCTCTGGTTCCTCTGCCTTTTCTAAAACTAGCTTGAACATCAGGACGTTCACGGTTCACGTATTGCTGAAGCCTGGCTTGGAGAATTTTGAGCATTACTTTACTACTGTGTGAGATGAGTGCAATTGTGCGGTAGTTTGAGCATTCTTTGGCATTGCCTTTCTTTGGGATTGGAATGAAAACTGACCTTTGCCAGTCCTGTGGCCACTGCTGAGTTTTCCAGATTTGCTGGCATATTGAGTGCAGCACTTTCACTGCATCATCTTCAAGCATTTGAAATAGCTCCACTGGAATTCCATCACCTCCACTAGCTTTGTTCGTAGTGATGCTTTCTAAGGCCCACTTGACTTCACATTTCAGGATGCCTGGCTCTAGGTGAGTGATCACACCATCGTGATTATCTGGGTAGTGAAGATCTTTTTTGTACAGTTCTTCTGTGTATTCTTGGCACCTCTTCTTAATATCTTCTGCTTCTGTTAGGTCCATACCATTTCTGTCCTTTATCAAGCCCATCTTTGCATGAAATGTTCCCATGGTATCTCTAATTTTCTTGAAGAGATCTCTAGTCTTTCCCATTCTGTTGTTTTCCTCTATTTCTTTGCATTGATCACTGAGGAAGGCTTTCTTATCTCTCCTTGCTATTCTTTGGAACTCTGCATTCAGATGTTTATATCTTTCCTTTTCTCCTTTGCTTTTTGCCTCTCTTCTTTTCACAGCTATTTGTAAGGCCTCCCCAGACAGCCATTTTGCTTTTTTGCATTTCTTTTCCATGGGGATGGTCTTGATTCCTGTCTCCTGTACAATGTCACGAACCTCCATCCATAGTTCATCAGGCAGTCTATCAGATCTAGTCCCTTAAATATATTTCTCACTTCCACTGTATAATCATAAGGAATTTGATTTAGGTCATACCTGGCTAGCATAAATGGCTATATAGTCTCACTTACAATGCAGATAAATTATCCTTATTTTAAAGAGTTGCACACCTAAGGATCAGTTACCTGCAGGGTGAATAATCAGTCCATGGCCTAAGAGTCTTTATAAACCCTGAATGATGGGCTTAGTGAGAAAAGTAGATTTAAATAATCCCTTGTCCATATTCCATGAGTTAATTTCACCTTCCTCCTCTGGAAAGGAATAAATAGGCTATCGTTTATGGATTAAATGAATGGTTGTTTATGTGCCTATGGGCTTTGTTTTGCTGATTTGCTTTAGGAGGACAATAATCTCCCGTGCCTAAAAATGAGTATGCTTTATTATTTGGTCTCATATTTTCTGTTTCCTAAAGGGAAATAACTGGGTTCTCTGGAGATTAAAATTGAAAACTGAGTAGTTCTCTAAAGAAGCAAATTGGTCTCAGATCTCACATGCTAGGTTTTTGGACACATCACAAGATTTGCAAGGGGAAGTTTTGGCATCCATATGGGTATATTAGCCCTCTTTTTCTCTATCTCTCTGTAGCTACTCAAGCAAGTGACAAGCAGTTATGTTGTGACCACATGTGACACATAAATTACAAGTTCTCTTGCTCCTCTAAAACTTTAGTCAGCATCAACCTTTGCACCAATACACTGAGGCATAATAGCTGATAATTTATGAGTGCAATTTGAAGGAAGCAATTTTGTTTTGTGATTATGGTAGTAAATAAAAGATTCAAATCCTCATTGACCCAACATCAAATTCAACTTTCCTTTTTTTTTTTTTCCCCCCGATGTCGTTTATGGAAGTAAGCAAGCAGAATCCAAGAAAGGTGACAGATTAAAGAAATGTAGTGATTGCAAAGGACAAAGACTGTGGTGTTTAAAATGAAATAAATTATTAGAAGAAAATAAATAGAAATAGGTCCAATATTTACAACTTAGATTTCTTTTTGGCAGTTGAATAATAGCGCTTTAGAAATGAAGTTATGCCTCATATCAGGTGATATAACTGATAGAAGACATGATGACAGCCTAGAGGGAAGACTAGAATGGAACTGCTTTATGATTTCATGATTAAGATACTTTGAAGAAGAATTCACTTCCTTGATAAATGCAATATACTGGTGTCAGCCAAGGGACTCACCTGAGACTCTTTCTCAGTAAAATATCTGCCCTGCAGACTACAAGAACAGATACAAATTGACAGCAATTAATTATATTTTCCTTGGAATTTTAAAAATAGGTTTTTCTCCTCAATTATTCTTTTAGGCTAAAACTCAAGTAGGAAAGATAAAACCTCTGTGAATATGAAAGGGTGTACAAACACTGAGCTTGCCCACTGGATCCATCCCAGTTTGCACTAAACTGAGCCCTGAGTTCAAGTTGAGATCAATTTAGAGATGAAACGCGGTGAATGTGAATCTCCCCATAGGTGACAGCATGATCTGAAGTGGAAACCAGGGGCACACATGCCTTGATAAGTGCACGAGGCTTAGGAATTGACTGATGTGTGGCTTTGTTCAAATAAAACAGTCTTAGGATCCCATCTTAGTAGCACTATATTTTGCTTTTATATGAGGATTAAGGATAAGTGGTAATTAGTAATAATTTTGTTACATGACATTCCTCCCAAGAGGAACATTTGTCTTACTTTGGTTACTCTGTAGTAAAACAGTTCCTTGCATTAAAAACTTGCCTGTTATATATTTGTTTAAGCAGTCATTGCATGATGATAATTTGTATCTACCAAGATTATTTTTTTTTCCCATGAGCTTTGGCATATGCTCTAACTTTCATAACAACACTGTGAGGAGGAAAGGCAATTATTACAAGTGTGGAAAATCAATCAGAGCTATGTAGTAACTTGCCCCATGCAACATATGGACTAAATGGCAGATCTGTGACTAAAAGGCAGAATTATTTTCCTCTAAACCAGTGTAATTTGTTCACTATTTTTCCAACATAAGATGATTTTAGTAACAATAAGAGTAGTTAATTATTAGGCTACTATAAGCCAAACTAAAGATGAATTATAAAGTTCATGTTTCTTTCTGCCTAATAAGTACTCAGTACCTTGGGATTATCTTCTCATTTGATGTGTTGGACTCTATCTTGCACCTCTCTTCCATCTTTTTCCACTTTCAACCCTTCCACTTCCCAGTTCTGTTTTCCAGTCTGTTAGCCATGCAAACTCAGGTATCAGTCAACTAACTCTTTCTCAAGGATCACGTAATAAATTCTCTCCAAAGAGTATCTTCATTTAACAGGAGCTTAAGAGAAACTTCAAGATACTCAGGCATCTGTGAATTTGACAGAGGAGCTTTCCAAGTTCCACTCACATCAAAAACTTTATGGAGTGAAACCGTATAAAACACAAACCATCCTCTTTTCTGTCTATGACTCAGTTGAAAGGGAGGGTTTGATAGTTCCTTCCTCCTTCCTCTCAACTTAATGTATGTGTTTGTAGAAGGGTGCAAAGGAAAGTTTATGGGAGTCAAAATTCTGCCCTTTACCAAGCTGTGTGACCATGTTTACATATATTTCTTTGTCTAAGATAAGGCTGAATCATATCTACTTTGCATTGTTCCTGTGAAAGATAAGAAGGATCACTGGTTGAACATGGTGGATGGGAGAACCAGGTTTCTTTTGTCATTGCAGTTAATGCTCTGGTTTGGTGGATCAGGCGAACACACCTTTTGGACTACATCCAGTGGAATCGCTGTATATCTGACAGAAAGACCAAATGTTCCAGGGCCTCAGCATGTACAACAGTAGCAAACTGTATTTATTGAGCACACATCAGGAGCCAGGAATGGGTGGTGCTAAGTGTTTTACATGTATGGTAATATTTACTGTTCATAAAACCCTATCATATCCATTTTACACAGGAAGCTGAGGTGGGCCTAAAATATTAAATAATTTGGTATTTGGCAGTCAGCCAAGAATTGGGTCTTGAATTCAGGTTGCTGCTGCTGCTGCTGCTAAGTTGCTCCAGTCGTGTCCGACTCTGTGCGACCCCATAGACAGCAGCCCACCAGGCTCCCCCGTCCCTGGGATTCTCCAGGCAAGAACACTGGAGTGGGTTGCCATTTCCTTCTCCAATGCATGAAAGTGAAAAGTGAAAATGAAGTCGCTCAGTCGTGTCCAACTCTTAGCGACCCCATGGACTGCAGCCCACCAGGCTCCTCCATCCATGGGATTTTCCAGGCAAGAGTACTGGAGTGGGGTGCCATTGCTCAACTCCAAATCCTAGAATTTGTTAAAGTTACTACTGGAAATTTGTTAGAGTTACTACTGGAAAAGGTCAGTTTTCATTCCAATGCCAAAGAAAGGCAATGCCAAAGAATGCTCAAACTACTGCACAATTGCACTCATCTCACATGCTAGTAAAGTAATGCTCAAAATTCTCCAAGCCAGGCTTCAGCAATACATGAACCGTGAACTTCCAGTTGTTCAAGCTGGTTTTAGGAAAGGCAGAGGAACCAGAGACCAAATTGCCAACATCCGCTGGATCATTGAAAAAGCAAGAGGGTTCCAGAAAAGCATCCATTTCTGCTTTATTGACTATGCCAAAGCCTTTGACTGTGTGGATCACAATAAACTGTGGAAAATTCTTCAAGAGATGGGAATACCAGACCACCTGACCTGCCTCTTGAGAAATCCGTATGCATGTCAGGAAGCAACAGTTAGAACTAGACATGGAAAAACAGACTGGTTCCAAATCGGGAAAGGAGTATGTCAAGGCTGTATATTGTCACCCTGCTTATTTAACTTATATGCAGAGTACATCACGAGAAACGCTGGACTGGAAGAAGCACAAGCTGGAATCAAGATTGCCGGGAGAAATATCAATCACCTCAGATGTGCAGATGACACCACCCTTATGGCAGAAAGTGAAGAGGAACTAAAAAGCCTCTTGATGAAGGTGAAAGAGGAGAGTGAAAAAGTTGGCTTAAAGCTCAACATTCAAAAAAAAAAAAAGCTCAACATTCAGAAAACAAAGATCATGGCATCTGGTCCCATCACTTCATGGCAAATAGATGGGGAAACAGTGGAAACAGTGTTAGACTTTATTTTTTGGGGCTCCAAAATCACTGCAGATGGTGACTGCAGCCATGAAATTAAAAGATGCTTACTCCTTGGAAGAAAAGTTATGACCAACCTAGATAGCATATTCAAAAGCAGAGACATTACTTTGCCAACAAAGGTTCATCTAGTCAAGGCTATGGTTTTTCCTGTGGTCATGTATGGATGTGAGAGTTGGACTGAGAAGAAAGCTAAGCGCTGAAGAATTGATGCTTTTGAACTGTGGTGTTGGAGGAGACTCTTGAGAGTCCCTTGGAGTGCAAGAAGATCCAACCAGTCCATTCTGAAGGAGATCAGCCCTGGGATTTCTTTGGAAGGAATGATGCTAAAGCTGCAACTCCAGTTCTTTGGCCACCTGATGCAAAGAGTTGACTCATTGGAAAAGACTGATGCTGGGAGGGATTGGGGGCAGGAGGAGACGGGGACAACAGAGGATGAGATGGCTGGATGGCATCACTGACTTGATGGACGTGAGTCTGAGTGAACTCCGGGCGCTGGTGATGGACAGGTTGCAAAGAGTCAGACACGACTGAGCGACTGAACTGAACTGAGAGTTACTAAAAACAAGGTTCATTCTAGTACACAGTGAGTAAAAGGGTTGAATATTTCTGAAAATTTTCTGGATTTTGTGATAATAGAATGAAAGCTGCTCTTTATTTCTCTCATGTTTTTAGAAAAGATTTAAATGTATCATTATTTGCTGCAAAGTCTATATTATATTACCTATTCACAAACAATGGATACATCGTCTCCAGCAGATGTTTGCATTTTCAGTTGAGATTAATTGATTGACCTTCCCAGTATAAAGTAATTAATATTAGAGGAAGTTGTTGGGGGTTTGAATTTCCCGTTAAACACATAAGTCTAGTTATTTTAAGGATCATTTCAAGAACATTTGTTTCAAGATTCAGTTATTTCAAGATAGTTTAAAGCTTTTTTCTCTTTCATGTCTACTAAAATATCTTTGGGAGTAGTAACGATTATTATCATCATTTAAGTGATGACTGAACCTAGAAAAGACTAACAATGTCAGAAAAAAATGAGGGCAAATAAATGCCTTTTAAAATATTCTGGAATATTTACAGCATAAGATAAAACTTCTTTCCTTTTTTAAATAGAAAGAAAAGTGTGCCTAATGTGAAACTTCTTACCGTTTGATTTGCTGAAATGTCTCCTCTGTTTATATTATTTTTCCTTTAAAAATAAAGAAGAAAATCTCAGGGAAAAACCATTTCCTAGGACATTATTTTGGAGATTGGTTTCTTTCTCTAGTGAAGTAAAACTCCTTTGTCATCTTTCATGGGATAATTTTTTGGACGATAAGCAGGAAACTTTAAATTTATTGCATTTTATTGACTTTAGGTGAGGAAAAGAGCTTTATTGATCTAAACTGGAAATAAATTTGGAATAAGTTGCATTAGGAAATGAGGTGAGTTTGATGATTGTAATATGTATACGTGTAGGTGTGTATTTATGTATATACTTATGTACTTTGATAGCTGGAAGTATATGTTGTTGGATGATTTAAAGAGAAGAGTTTTTGATGAACAATTTAGGGAGCTATTGAGGGAAAATGAGGATTTAAACTTGTATTTGGGGATACTGGGTGGGGGATATTTTCACAGAATAGTTAGGCAAACTGAAAAGAGTTTATATGTATAAAATTTTGAAAGTTGTGAGTTTTTCTTATATTCTTTCTATCTAAAAGCAACAGAATGTAAAACAAAGTGGGCAAAAGATACAAAGTAAAATAAACCCAGATTAGGTGTAACTAGGTAGGATGCATGTATTTGTCCATGTTATTCGCTCAGTCATGTCTGACTCTTTATGTTGCCTGTCAGGCTACTCTGTCCATGGGATTCTCCAGGTAAGAATACTGGAGTGGGTTGCCATTCCCTTCTCCAGGGATCTTCCTGACCCAGGGGTTGAACCCAGGTCTCCTGCATTGCAGGTAGATTCCTTACAGTCTGAGCCACAACTCACATATACAGTATATCCAAGAGAACCAATGATGATCAGCTTAAATCAGGGTCTTACTTTTTTTGGTTAAAGGATTTGTCAATGGCAGAGATTGTTTAGTTATGAAGTATGACTGGCTCACGATATACAAAGTGAAAATAATGTAAAACTCTATGGGTGAAAGATAGAAGAAATAAGTAGGTGAAAGATAATGGTATCAGGAAAATAAGTCTATTACATTAGGCAGCATGTGATTTTATAGTGCATTAGGTTTATCTTCAGTGGTGAGGATGCCAGCTCACAAGAAAACATTATTCACCTTGTATTGTCATGCTAAAAGAAAATTGTATGTAAGTAATAATACTAGAATATATGGCACAATATTACTCTATCTGAAAAACAAACCTCAGAAAGGAAAGTTTTGACTTTTATAGAGCTTTATCATTTATTAAATGGCAAATTAATATAAACATATTTTTTGGAAGATTGATGGGTATGTACTTCAATGATGGGGATGCTAGGACGTTTAGACAGCACTAGTATTTTAGCAGCTAAATATACTACTTTCCATATAAAATAGACAAAATAGTGCTCTAAACACAGAGCCAACTCCCTTAAAATATGAATTGTTACATGAAGTATTAACTAGAATACAATCATTTCTGTGATGTTTCATGCCTTTATAAATGTCTTCTTTCCTTGATTTAGTCAGCAGTGGTTTTTCATTCTCTCAAAACAGGAATTATTTAAATCTTAAGCAACTTAAGCAGTTGTTTTTAAATTAACATCATCGAATCCTTGCCACTGTCATCATTTGGAAGAACATAAAATAATTTAAATAGAATATGTAACCAGCTAAAATGAAGATGATTTTATTATTCATGAATAGTTTAATATGAACACCTTAGTCCCTGCATTTCTTCATTATGTTGAATTATGGCACAACATAAAACTGTCAGACTAGGTTGTAGATTCATAGTCTCCATGGAGTTTCCTTTTAAGATTTCTTTTTCTATAAATCCAATTTTTGGGTCATGTCTTTCCACTGGTATTCTTTTTTTTTTTTTTTTCTTTTCTTTCCTCTGATATTCTATAGCTTTGTTTCACTGACCTTTCCCCTTTTCTTGGATTTGAAGCCAGAAACTGATTGTGTCTTAGAAATAACGTTACTACAATAATATAAAAATCCAACGTGGTTAATAGGCTGAGTTGATAAACCCTTAGAGTTGAAATAGACTTGGGGGATCAACCCTGGTAAAATGTCTCCTGAGGGTGAGGTGGACTTTGCAAAGGAAAGTTTTCCTGTAATCCAACACTCAGGGTAAAGTGATACCTATAGGCCTCTGAACATATCTACTGCCATGAAGAATGATAGTTACAAGCATTAGTCTTGGAGTGAGACATAATTGTATTACCTCTCTTTCTATCTCTATGATCTGGGGCATGCCTCCTGAGCTGTGACTTCCTCATTTAAATAATGAGACAGATTACACTTCTCCTTCATAGTTGTTGTGAGCATTATATAATGCAATTCATGTAAACCATCTAATGTGGTGCCTGGTATATGGTTTTTATTGTAACTGGTTCTGTAGGCTATTGAGCTTAGAGGTGACATGCTTCCTTTCTCTCTAAAATCGCCAAGTTTAGAATTATTGGTTAGAACCCTAGGAGGATTTGCTGAAATGATTATATGTTAACACTTTACATGATGATGTTATATAATCCTTCAAGTCGGTGTTTCAGGTCATTCCCCTGGTCCCTATGTCTCAAGAGTTCAACACATACCTGCTATCTAGAATTGCCACTCATCATTCAGGAGATCAAAGGGGCCCTCATACCAGCAGTTCCCAATCTTTTTGGCACCAGAACCGGTTTCCTATTTTGGTTGTTCATCACTAAGTCATGTCCCCCTCTTTACAACTGCATGGACTGCAGGACATCAGGCTTTCTTGTACTTCACTATCTCTTGGAGTTTGCTAAACTCATGTCCATTGAGTCAGTGATGCCATCCAACAATATCAACCTCTGTTACCCCTTTGCCTCTTGCCCTCAATCTTTCCCAGCATCAGAGTCTTTTGCAATGAGTTGGCTCTTTGCATCAGGTGTCCAAAATATTGGAGCTTCATCTTCAGCATCAGTCCTTCCAATGAATATTCAGGGTTGACTCCCCTTAGGATTGACCGGTTTGATCTTGCAAAGTCTTCTTAAGTCTTCTCCAACACCACAATTCAAAAGCATCAATTCTTCTGTGTTCTGCCTTCTTTATGGTCCAACTCTCACATCCGTACATGACTACTGGAAAAATCATAGCTTTGACTAGATGGACATTTGTTGGCAAAGTAATGTCTGCTTTTTAATATGCTTTCTCGGTTTGCCGTAGCTTTCCTTCCAAGGAGCATATCTTTTAATTTCATGGCTGTAGTCACCATCTGCAGTGATTTTAGAGTCCAAGAAAATAAAAGTCTTCTACTGTTTCTACTTTCTCACCTTTTATTTGCCATGAAATAATTGGTTCGGTTGCCAGGATCTTCATTTTTTTAATGTTGAGCTTCAAACCGGCCTTTTCACTCTCCTCGTTGATCCTTATAAAGAGGTTCTTTAGTTCCTGTTCAGTGTCTGCTATTAGAGTATTATCATCTGTATATCTGAGGTTGTTTATATTTCTCCTGGCAATCTTGATTCCAGCTTGTAATTTAGCCAGCCTGGCATTTTGCATGATGTACTCTGCATATAAGTTAAATAAGCAAAGTGACAATATACCTTGTCTAAGTGACAATATAGCCTTGTTGTATTCCTTTCACAATTTTGAACCAGTCAGTTGTTGCATGTCTGTTCCATTGCTTCTTGACACACGCGCACAGATAGATTTCTTAGGAGACAGATATTGGAGAAGGAAATGGCAACCCACTCCAGTATTCTTGCCTGGAGAATCCCAGGGATGGAGGAGTCTGGTGGGCCGCCGTCTATGGGGTCGCACAGAGTCGGACACGACTGAAGTGACTTAGCAGCGAGCAGAGTGACAATATACCTTGTCCAAGTGACAATATAGCCTTGTGTATTCCTTTCACAATTTTGAACCGGTCAGTTGTTGCATGTCTGTTCTGTTGCTTCTTGACACACACGCAGATAGATTTCTCAGGAGACAGATATGGGGGTCTGGTTTTCCCATCTCTTTAAAAATTTTTCACAGTTTGTTGGTCTCTAATGTCATTCAGTTTGATCTTTGCCGCTTCCCTGGTGGCTCAGATGGTAAAGAATCTGCCTGCAATGCAGGAGACCTGGGTTCAATCCCTGGGTGGGAAAAATCTCCTGGAACAAGGCATAGCAAACACTCCAGTACCCTTGCCTGGAGAATTCCATGGACAGAGGTGTCTAGCAGGCTATAGTCCATGGGACTGCAAAGAGCTGGACTCAAGTGAGCAACTTTCAGTTCACCATATTATATAACAGTATTAATATTGTCTCATTTCATGGTAAATGAGACATTTGTAACAAAAAAGGGAGGAAAACAAAAAAGCTTAATAGAAAAAGTACGTGCTTCTTAGTCATAATTTCATCACCTAGAGGTGATCATCTTTCTTTTGCCTAGAAAACACATTTGGACTATTTCTTTTTATCTTTCTTACATGCATATATAAACAAACATTTATTTTCTTCTCTTTTTCATACATTTGGAATTTTGCCTTGTTAATATGTATGTATATATATCTACTTTTTAAAGAGTATTCTATTCTTTTGGATTTCATCATCCTCTAAATGTCCATGTTTAAAACATTTTACATGAGGCAATGGTTTAGTAAATGAAATAACTGGAAATAAAAATCTGAGTTAATTATCACAATGTGATGACAGAGAAAAGAATGAGATTTCCTTATGTTATTAAACTACCATATTAATACTTAGATCTACCTGCATGTGTGTATGCATGCTCAGTCAGGTCCGACTCTTTGCGACCCTATGGACAGTAGCCTGCCAGGCTCCCTCTGTCTATGCGATTCTTCAGGCAAGAATACTGGGGGGGGGGGTTGCCATGCCCTCCTCCAAGAGATCTTTCTGACCCTGGGATTGAACCCACATCTCCTACATCTTCTGCATTGATGGTGGATTGTTTATCGCTGAGCCATCCAGGGAAGCCCTATGTCTACCTAATTAACTCTAAATTTAAATTAATGGAAAATGGAAATTAATCTATAAAAAACAAGGAAAATAAATAATAATTCACAGAAAATAATATTAAAATTATGCAACTAAGCATTCCAGAGGAAGCAGAGCATTTATGGTACAACTGTAATCTTACTTGGAAGGATGAATTGGAAGTGATGGTAATGCATTGTCCTTTGGAATGTTGGACAAGTGTATATTTTCCTGTATATAGTATTGTCTTTCATGTGACCCTGGTGAGAAATATAATTAAAGGATGCACTATCCATTTATATTTACAATATCTTATTTTGCTACTTCTTTTCTGCCTTTTTATAGATTCCATATTCCTATTGAACTTATTCAAGTATTATAATGATAAGGTTGGATTGAGTCATTAATGCAAAATATAGCTACTAGATATTTATGACTTTGTATTTGATAAATGTTTTTGTTTACCCCTGTATATCCCAAGTTTAAAAAAGGCAAAACCTTTAAGTTGATTTATTTACAGTATCTTGTCAGCTGAGTCAGGGTTTGAGTGAGGAATACAGAGCTCTCACTTGCCAAAGTAAACTTTATAAGTTGTTTTCCTGCATGCTTATATCACCTACATAATCTGGAGAGATCAGATAAAGACAAATGGTCTCAGTTTCTTTCATGGACTTGTTCATTCACCCATCACATATTTATTCAGTTTTTACTGTTTTTCAGGCTCTGTGCTAGTTGCTAGAGATAGCATGGTAGACAAATTACTGATATTTTACGCTCACAGATTTTATACACATATATAACCATTAGCATAGTTTTATTTTTTTTGGACACACACAATCACAGATACATTAGTAATTTTTTCCTTGTATCTTAGATTCTTATCTTTTATCCTGCACCACCTTGGAAATCGATAAGATCATCATGTTAAAAAATATATTAAGAAAGATAAGTCCAAGCATTTCCCTTCTAGAGCTTATCTAAGGTCTGGTATTTCTGATGCATCTTCCAATGACTATCCTCAAAGGTTGGAAATTCATATTTTACAATGGTAAACTACAACTAGAATTCCAGAATTATAAGAACTAGTACCATTTGAGAAAGGTACTGGGTGGAACCTTGTGGACTAAATCGTCCATGGCCTTCTTACTTACCTTGGGGTTATGACAGAATGATCATGTGATGTGGTGGACATCTGCCTTTTAAAAAAATGTATACCCAGTGTCAATCTCCACCCCATTTCCCCTCACAAGCTCTTCATGATAACAATACTGTACTTTTCTTTTTATACAACTCCTTCTATATTCTCAGTATAAAAGGGTATACTGAGGGTACCCATTTTGCCTGGGTAATGTCAATTGATTCCATATCTACCCAGTCAGATTACCTTATTATGATGGCTATGGTTATTTGTTCAGACGTGTGAACATGACCTTATTGAGCTTAGTCATGATATAGCTTAGTCACAAGCATTTACCCCACTCCAGTACTCTTGCCTGGAAAATCCCATGGACAGAAGAGCCTGGTGGGCTGCAGTCCATGGGGTCGCTAAGAGTTGGACACGACTGAGCGACTTCACTTTCCCTTTTCACTTTTATGCATTGGAGAAGGAAATGGCAACGCACTCCAGTGTTCTTGCCTGGAGAATCCCAGGGACGGGGGTGCCTGGTGGGCTGCCGTCTATGGGGTCACACAGAGTCGGACACGACTGAAGTGACTTAGCAGCAGCAGCATAAGGAAAAATAGAGGCATGTTCTATTTTCCTTAGATTTTTAACTTAGTAGATGTATGTAAGAAGTTGTTAGCCATCTTTGATCCTTTGAAAGGTTGTGTGCCAAAGTATAGAGGAAAGCAGGCTGAAAAAGTGAGAGGAAAAGGCAGTAAATTTATACAGTAACATTATATAAGATCTTGAATCAAAACATGGTTTAAACAAGCTCATCCTTGAAAGGAAAATTTTAATTGCCTTTCTATTATTTGCAACTACCAAAAGTTTCACTAATATAGTGTCCCTCGTTCACCTCTGTCTGACAGTCCCTGAGTCTTTATGGAAGTTTATGTTTTGGTTTCTTTTGGTACAGCTGATTTCAGCTCTGGTCCACTTATTGTATTATTTACGTGTCGGTCTATGTGTCCATACACAACATATGCACAAATGCCTATACAGGCACACGTATAACTTCACAAAGGAAATAAATGTCTATAACTAAGAGAAACTGCATTCACCTGTGACTCTGATACAATGAGAATTTGAGGAGCAGTCTGTCCATGGCTGTTAGCATCATTAGTCATCAGGCATCAAGACACCTGTCTTTCTGTTTAGCTTACAGTTTGGAGCTTATTCTCCTCCTCATTTAATTAATGCTGGATCTGTCACCATCACAATTATGTTCCAAGCAAGAAAAGAGAGAAGGGTCCATGGTAAAAAGGATAAGAAATGAAATAAGGGAAAAGAAAATCAGATTAACAAGCCCAAATTTGTCATATTTCAAGTTTTTTTTTTTTTTTTCCCTCAGACACTGTATCAGAAGTTTCTGTTACTTCTCATTGACTAGGACTGGGTCACATCATGACGCTTACATGTGAGAGACTGAGAAATAAAAGTGTTGTGACTGCAAGTGAGGAAGAAAGCTAGAAAGGGTGTTGAATAGGCAGTTATCAGTGCTGCTATAGGGTATATTTTCTTAACTGGTGTTTTCTCATTTATAACATGGGTGGTTTGCACTGGCTAGTCTCCAACAAAATCCCCGACTGAATCAGAATCTGTAGTACTGGTGGTCAAAATATGTATTTTAATAAATACACATTTATTAAATATTTATTAATAAATAAACATATATTAATTAAAAAATATTTAATCACTCCCACAATGATTCTCAGGCTTCCCAGGTGGTGCTAGTGGTAAAGAACCTGCCTGCCAATGCAAAAGACAAAAGAGATGTGGGTTCAATACCTGGGTTGGGGAAGACCCATTGTTGGAGGACATGGCAACCCACTCCAGTATTCTTGCCTGCAGAACCCCATGTACAGAGGAGTCTGGTGGGCTACAGTCCACAGGGTTGCAAAGATTCGGACATAAGCAATTTAGCATGCATAGTGATTCTCACTATAACCCTGATTTGATGGATTTAAGTAGGTGAGGATTACATTCCCATCCAGTGCTGTACCGTGCTTTGCTTAGGCCTGTTCGACCCTTTGCAACCCCATGGACTGTAGTCTGACAGGCTCCTCTGTCCATGGGGATTCTCCTGGCAAGAATACTGGAGTGCGTTGCCATGCCCTCCTCCAGAAGATCTTCCCAGCCCAGGGATCAAACCCAGGTCTCCTGCATTGTAGGTGGATTCTTTACTGACCGAGCCATGAGGGAAGCCCAAGAATACTGGAGTGGGTAGCCTATCCCTATTGCAGGGATCTTCCCAACCTAGGAACTGAACCGGGGTCTCCTGCACTGCAGGTAGATTCTTTATCAGCTGAGCTACCAGTGAAGCCCTCCCATTCAGTACTTAAGTGTAATTCTGAATTCTAATTTTCTAACTATCTGCTGTTTTGTTTTATACATAGTGTCATTAAAGAACAAAAATATCCATATTAAACAACCTAGGCTACCCTACAATTTCTAGCTTGTACAATGGTATTGTGCACTATTTATTGTTGTATCCTGGCTGGTCTATCTTGAAATCTAGTAGGATGTTTGAAAAAAGATTATAGCTCTTTACAATCAAACTCTGAAAAGTATTTATTTCTCTTAACAGAAAGAAACAGGCTGAGGTAAACTCTGTGAAAGCAAAGACAACAGATTGCTCAGGAGGCTATATCTTTTTTTTTCCCCCCTATGGCTGAAAGTATAGATTTGGAAATGGAGGAGATTCAATGGTCCCACAGAATCAGCAGGGTAGGCATAGGTGGGAATCCTATGCTCTGTGGGCCACCCCCAGAGCCAAGCTTGTCTGATGGGCTCACCCAAAGAGAGCAAAGCAGACAAAGCTCATTTTCTTTGTTTGGAAACAGTTTGCACTTCAGAGGAATATCAGAAAGACAGCCAGTTGCTCCATTTGAGGCAACAGAGGAAAAAATAGTCAAAATGTGTAATGCAGTATCTCCAAATTTGTGAAAGAAAAAAGTGTCCTTTGTAAGAGAGATTCACCTAGCAGCAGGGATCAGAACTAGGGAAACAAGAATGTCCTCTAGCAGTTTGGATAACTCAAACGTAGAACTGTGGCCTTCAGAGAGGAACAAGAGTGATTCAAATGTGCTCATGGAATCATTAACAATTGTGCTGCTGTTGATTCTCATTTATTTTGCATTTTTCTTTAATAACGTGCAGTTAATCTGTATAGCTATATTAAAATATTTAGGAATTTTTTAAGCCATAAATAAGGATGATTCAAAGGACTAAACACATACATGTGAAATATACTCTAAAGGTAATAGATGACAATTTAAGAGAGTATCTTTATGACCTAGGAGTGAGAAGGGGTTACTTAAACAATACCAACAAAGCCTTATTACAGAGAAAATGATAGATTAATGTAATAATTGGCCAAAATTAAGGATTTCTATTCAAAACTTAATACTATTCCAAAACATTAACAAATGATAGACTAGGAGATGATATCTATAATTTCTCAATTTGATAAATTGATTTAAAGAATGTAAGAAAGTCCTGAATGGAATTAGAAAAATAAGAAAAGGGTTAGACCTAAAGCCTATGAAAAAGCTTAGTATTAGAAAAATTCAAACTAAACTATCAGTAAGTTTCAAACACTTATCAATTGTGTAAAGTAGGGCTGGCCAACATAAGGCTATCTAGAAAATCATGTGCATCACTTTGGAGAGAAATCTAGAAGTTCCGAGTCTATTTACATAGGCGCCGCACTACCCAACAAACTTAACACAGTATGTTACCTGGAGAAAGTATCTCATATGTCAGTAAGTGGACTTCTCTGAAAACACTTATTATATTGTGTTGAGTAGGAAGTTATCTGAAGTTCATAACTAAAGTCCATCACTAGGGTGATAGTACAATATAATGAAGTGAATGAAATACTCTCTTAGTTTGGGATCACCTAGATGCAGACCATGGGATGGAGACACTTTCTGGGGATGTGTAAGAAACAAGTAGGAGAGCCCAGAAGTGCCAAATGGATGGGAAGACAGCAGCCAGTAAAGAGAATGAATCATTAATTTAAGAACTAGCCACTGAAGCATAACCATTTAGGGAAACCCTGGAGGTTGGCCTAGAATACCATACAACTAAGAGAAGAGGTTGATGGAGAATTTATTCACCAACTCTGGTCATTGATTGAGAGTTGTTTTCAAGAAGCATAATGTCCTTACCTCTTCAGGCATACAGTGGGCAGCAGTATGGTCTCTGGTGGCCAGAGAAAGCCCGTAGGTAGTGGAATACAGGAGCAGTGCAGATATTCAGAAGTTCACAGATGTACACTGATAGAATAGAGGACATGAGTAGGGCATTGTGTCTGCAATAAATTCTAAGCAGTAGTTAAATGCAGTGAAGTACATACCTAGAGTAACATAGAAAGACCTTGAAAAGAGTGATGAGTGAGAAAATACAAAACAATATGATCTATAGCACAATTCCATTAATGTAAATTGAGTATACCTGCAGAGAAAAAAAAACATTAATATAAACTTCTTAAGAACACATATAAATATGGGAACAAATCTGAAATAAAATTGTTACCAGGGAACAGAAAGGGGAATTCGAGTGGGGAATGAGAATAAAAGAAATTGTTCTTAAGCTTGATATTGTGACACGAACTGAGAAATATAATTAATACAACCATCCTCTCTTAAACCCCGAAGGAAAAAAATACTAAAAATTTTAGTTCCATTGTTTCAAAATCTCTTTTCTACACTATTTGCCTAAGTAGATCAAAAGTATTTACATCTACCCTTGCTATACCAAGTAGCTGAGGGTGATTATTTCATTCTTTCTGCTAGGTTTCAGTATAATAATAGGGGCAGAAACTTGTGATTTTAGTGTGTATATGGAGAATGAACAAAAATAAAATAAACAACAATAATATTACTATTACCAAGCATGTATTAATATTAAGGATTTACTACCTTTATGGTTCTGAATTACATTGCATTGCGAGCTAACGGAGAAGGCAATGGCACCCCACTCCAGTACTCTTGCCTGGAAAATCCCATGGATGGAGGAGCCTGGTAGGCTGCAGTCCATGGGGTCGCTAAGAGTTGTACACGACTGAGCAACATCACTTTCACTTTCATGCATTGGAGAAGGAAATGGCAACCCACTCCAGTGTTCTTGCCTCGAGAATCCCAGGGATGGGGGAGCCTGGTGGGCTGCCGTCTATGGGGTCACACAGAGTCGAATATGACTGAAGTGACTTAGCAGCAGCAGCAGCAGCAGCATGAGCTTATAAAAACCATAACAAAAGGGGTTCAAAGATAAATTTACTCTCAAAAGTTTCTTTAAACTGCTCTTGTTATCTAATTAGATACCATGCATTGTTTGCATATTTTACAGTGTTACAAAATATCTCTTTGCCTCAAGAGACTCTCCTAGAAAATTGCAAGAAACTTGACATTTAAAGGAGAGAAATACATTTACATATATTATCTCAGAAATATATACCCATTCATATAGGTAAGAATATCATACATATCTAATGAATAAATCCATTAACTCTTTCTTTTAACAACAGAGTTTAATCCATTTATATTTATTGTCCTTATTGACATATTTGCTTCTTCCACAGTATGTCTTATGCCAGTAAATGGTAATTCTATTTTCCATTTCCTTAGGCTGACAACCTTAGAGCCAGTTTCCTTTCCTCTTATTCCCCACATGCATTCTCTCAACAACTCCCTCCAGAGCCCTGTATAATTTGGCTTTTATTCTCACTCTGCTTCAATATTCTCATCCTCACTCTGCTTGGTCACACTTATCTGCCTCTGTCCTTTGGATTTGTGTAGCTAACTCTAGCAGAACTTTCACAGTGCCATTTTCTCTTTTCGGTACTATCTTATTTTGGATTTGAAACTTCATTGCTTAGAGTCTTTTTATAATGTCATCTATTTATTGAATCTTTCCCTGGCCACCTTACTATAGATACTCTCTCCCTCTGGCATTTTATATTTTCATTCCCTGATATGAATCCTCCATATTTATAACAGTTCCTGGAACCTGGTAGATGCTCTGTAAACATCTGTAATATACGTGAATAAATCATACAGTCTTTTACAAAATACTTTATTGGTATGCTTATTTACTTGCTTTCTATTGAATGGATAGTTTTATAAACTTCCTTTATTCCCTTTAGGCTTGGTAGTTTCAGATTTAATTATATTATAAATGGCTATTTCTATATTTTTGTTATTTGAACATAAAATACATTGACTTGCACATATGTGAGTGCTTAGTTGCTCAGTCATGTCTGACTCAGTAGCTCAGTCTTGTCTGACTCTTTGTGACCCCATGGACTGTAGCCCGCCAGGCTCCTCTGTCCATGGGATTGCCCAGGCAAGAATACTGGAGTGGGTTGTCATTTTCCTCCTCCAGGGAATTTTCCCAACCCAGGGATCAAATCTGTCTCTCATGTATCTCCTGCATTGCAGGTGGATTCTTGACCCACTGAATCATCAGAGAAGCTCAACTTGCACATACAAAATAAGTGAAACATCTCATTAAATGTCATGAAGTGAACACATGTATAACCAGCATGTGGATGAAGAAATAGAACTTTCCTAGAACACTAGGGTCTATGTGGCACTAATGGTAAAGAATCTGCCTGTTAATGCAGGAGATCTAAGAGACACGGGTTTGATCCCTGCGTTAGGAAGATTCCCCAGGACATGGCAATCCACTCCAGTATTCTTGCCTGGAGAATCCCCATGGATGGAGGAGCCTAGCAGGCTACAGTCCATAGGGCTGCAAAGAGTCAGACACCACTGAAGCGACTTAGCACATAGAACACTAGAAGCTATTTTGTGTTCTCTTCCAGTTTCTACCTGCCCCTTAAAGTTAATATGGTTGGGACATAATTAGTTTTAGCTATCCTTAACTCTGTACAAATAGTCTTCTAGTGTGTGCTCTTTACTGTTTGATTTCTGTCATTTAACATAGTATCTATGAGATTCATCCACACTATTATGTTCATTATTAATTCATTTATTCTCACACATGTGTAATAATTGTACAAATATAGCACAATTTATTCATTTACCTATGGATGGACTTAGGTTTACTTGGGTTTTTTTAAAATAAATAGTGTTTTTCTTAGAGGAAAACATAGGCAGAACACTTTATTATCCTTTTTGACCCACCTCCTACAGTAACAAAAATAAAAACAAAAATAAACAAATGGGAGTTAAATAAACCTAAAAGCTTTAGCAAAGCAAAGGAAACAATAAACAAGATGAAAAGACACCTCCAGAATGGGAGAAAAATATTTGCAAATGAAGCAACTGACATAGGATTAATCTCCAAAATATAAAAGCATCTCATACAGCTTAATATAAAAAATAAAACAACCCAATAAAAAATAGGTGGGAGACCTAAACAGACATTGCTCCACAGAAGACCTACAGATGACCAACAACCATACCACAGATGCTCAACATTGCTCATTATTGTTGTTGTTGCTCAGGCTCTCAGTTGTGTCTAGCTCTTTGTGAATCCTTGGACTGTACCCCACCAGGTTCCTCTGTCCATGGAGATTTTTCAGGCAAGAATACTAGAGTGGGTTGCCATTTCCTTCTCCATAGGATCTTCCCAGACCAATGTCTCCTGCATTGGCAGGCAGATTCTTTACCACTGAGCCACCAGGGAAAGTTGCTCATTATTAGAGAAATGCAAATCAAAACTACAATGATGTATCACCTCACACTGGTCAGAATGGCCATCAACAAAAATAACTACAAACCATAAATGCTAGAGAGGTTGGGGAGAAAAGGGAACCCTCTTGCACTGTGGATGAGAATGCAAATTGACACAACCACTGTGGAAAACAGTACAGAAGTTCCATAAAAAACTAAAACTAAAACTGCCATATGACCCAGCAATACCACTACTGGACTCATTCTCTGAGAAAGCCATAATTCAAAATTATGTGCTCCATATATACATACGCATGTACCCCAATGTTTATTGCAGCAATATTTTACAATAGCCAGGACATGGACGCAACCTAAATGCCCATTGACAGATGAATGGATAAAGAAGATGTGGTACATATTTACAGAGGAATATTCCTCAACTATACAACGGACTGAAACTGGGTCATTTGTAGTGATGAGGATGAACCTAGAATCTGTCAGACATCGTGAAGTCAGAAAGAGAAAACAAATGTCATATTCTAATGCATACATATTGAATCTAGAAAAATGGCACTGATGAATCTATCTGCAGGACAGGAATAGAGTTGCAGACATGCAGAATGGACTTGTGGACATAGTAGGGGAAGGAGAGGGGGAACAGATTGAGAGAGTAGCACTGATATATATGCACTAGCATGTGTAAAATAGCTAGGTAGTGGGAATGGGGGAACTTGCGGTTTAGCACAGGGAGCTCAGCTCAGTGCTCTGTGATGATGACCTGGGGAGGATGGGAGGGTGGGAGGGAGGCTTAGGAGGGAGGTCATATATGTATACCT